>NW_027468657.1:24828887-24936387 GCF_046254945.1 Alosa pseudoharengus
TGACTCAATCTGACAGTGGTATACAGTAAAAGATAGAAATGCATGCATACATTAACAACTTGTGTTGTGTACCTAGTTACAACACTGTGGAATCTCTCAGCATTAATAGTCTGTTGTGCTGTGTGATACTCTGTGCTATCCCTAATCATAATAATAATGCAGTTACAAATGATTATCTTGTAAGTCACACATTAATAATAATGCTATAATGATAGGCAACTCACTAACTGTACTCTACATACCCACTTCACTTATCCGATTATACTTATACTGATGTTTATGTGCAATAAAAGTAGTTCAAGCCATTAAAATCTCTCTAAAACAAGATATTTCCTCAAAAGCCTGGCAGAGATGCGTAAGAATGTCTTAAGTGTGTTTGTGTTTGACATGACTGCAGTGTTTTTAGAGTGGAGACATTGGGAATCTCTTCTAGTATTCTGTGTGTATTTAAGGCTGACTGGGATATATGTTTTGTTGCAAACACAGACATGGGTTATGTACAAGGCTAGATTATTTTAGATCCAGAATGGGCAGGTACAGACCATGACTTTTGGCAAAAGGTTGTAAAGATACATTTGAGCTCAACACCCCTTCCTTATTTGCTCCTGACATAGATGGCAAGAAATGTTTATAGTCCGGTCTGAACCACTAAGTTTGTTTCCCATTTGCAGACCCAGGACTGTCCACGACCACTAGAGATTTGTTTGAGCGGAAGCACCAAATTAACAGATAGAGGACTGTGAGGAGAAATTTGCTAAATTTCTATCAAAAAAGTGTCCTGAATTGGAATGATCGACCTACCCTTTACTTTGGCTTTAGGGGGGAGCTAGGGGAGTGTGTTTGTTTATTGTTGTTATTATTATTTAGAATGTGAGTTAGCAGGGTTGCGGGAGCAGACTGGGAGCTGGGTGTGGGTTTGCCTGGAGGATGAGGAGTCGGCAGAGTGTGAGGTGACAGGATGAAGAATGGATTTGAAACTTTCTTTTCTTCTCTGCATCCCATTAACATTTCCACTCAGCGCCTGGCTGCCTTCACTAAATTAGAAAACCTGGAACGACAGTGCAGTTATTCTCTCTCTCTCCCTCTCTCTCTCTCTGTTTTTCTCTCTCTCTCTCTCTCTCTCTCTCTCTCGCTCTCTCTCTTTCTTACTGTCTGGCAGAATGGCAAGAAGTCACTGGGCCAAGTCTTTCCTCACATCTTGCCATTTTCTACCGCTCCACCAATAAAACAAACGAGTAGGAAAATAAAACACACACACACACTCTCTCTCTCGCTCTCTCTCTCTCTCACACACACACACACACAAAAAAAAACGCCTGAATAAAGAAAAAGAGATGGATTGACTCTTTCAAGGTCACACGAACCGCTAGCAATAACTCACAGCGGAGCGGGAAGTAGATCAAGCGAACCGGCGGACCTCAGCCTCCCGAGTAAAGCCGTGGTTCCCCTGTTGCTAAGCAGACTTTTTAAAAAGGCCACCTTTGTCTGTGGCTGGCCCACATCTGGAGGAGGGCTGGAGCTGGAATGCGCCTTGTGGTTGTACCGCTGTTGGCCTTGGCTGCTCTTTGCTCTGTTGTTATTATGGGATAGAGGCAAACGGCGCACCCCCCCCCGCCCCCACCAACACACACACACACACACACCCCAGCCAACTCACATAAACATTACCACCACTTCTGCACCCCACCATCAGCATCCCCCCCGGCCTCTGAAGACTGGTCTCTTTGGCAAGGGTTCTGAGGCATGTAGGGTTAATTGTTGCTGGAGTGCTGGTTTGGGCCTCACATGTGTATGTGTATGTGTGTGTGTGTGTGCGCGCGCGTGCGCTGACGTGCATTCTGACTTTTTGACTCCTTCAAGATTAAAAGCTCGGCGTGATTGTTGTGCATTCTTTCAGCCCAGAGTCCTGCTTCCCAGTGCCAAGGCGATGACACACATGACTTCTGTTATACACTCACTTATAGAACACACAAACACACACACGCACACACACACATATGCACACACATCCATTCTCCCCTTTTCCCTATCCGGGGTGTTCAACACACACGGGGCACGCAGTGAGTTTGCCCTTGGCGGGCAGACTATAGCAGAGCCAAGTGGATTTAGCTGCTTTCTGCCGTTAAAACGGCGAGAAAAAGAGCTCCATTTTTAGCTCCGGAGAGAAGGGGAGAGAGCGGGAGAGAGAGAGAGTGTGCACGCAGCACATGCAGTGAATGCAGGGCTTAGTGTCAGAGAGAGGCTTGACCTTTCAAAGTCCTCCGCTCTAAATCAACTTCACTCCCCTCTCGTGCATCACCTCTCCAACCAACCACCGCCAAGGAATGCAGCAGTACTCTCAGCTTCTCTCACCCTTCACCCCACCGCACACAACAAAACTCCATTTCCCAGGAGACACCTGTGTGCCTATTAGAGCCCTAACCCTTTGTAAAACCTCCCTAACCCAGTTCTTCTGGCCAGATCCTGCCAAACAAACATGCATCCGATCAGGCTGAAATTCCTGAGGCACTTTGCACACACACAGAAACACACACACACACACACATAGAGAGTCAAGACGACGTGTGTGGGTGTGTGTGAGTTTTTGAAGGGGATGAACATGGGTTTAGGATACACTCTCAAATCAACAGCTTAACTCCACCAGTGCTCGGTAACGGGCCACTGGCATGATTAGCATTTAGCACTGTGCAGAATTGACTGGGGCAGTCAGTGTGGAAAGAGAGACAGAGAGGCTGGAGAGAAGGCTAGCGTTAGTGCGCTAGTGTTGCGTCATGGCCCTGTATGCCTCAGAATTATGGGGTAATGAGAGGAGGGTTTGGGCTGAAATGGGATTAAGGGGGCGGAGGATAGCTATCCGCTAAATCCCAGAAAAGAAAAAAAACTGTCTGAGTATGAGAGTGGGCTTACAGCAGCCGGCTAATATAACGCCGCACAAAGCCATGTGGCTAGCAGAGGAAACAGACACAGGAAAACAGAGAGAGAGAGAGAGAAAGTGAGTGGGAGTGAAAGTTCTTGAATGAATACATAGGAGAGATGGACATATAGGCCTACTGAGCATGTAAAAAAGAATCAGCAAAAAGATTAAAGAGAAACATTTGAAAAAAATGTAACAGGGTGAGAGAAAGGGGAGAACACAAAGGTGGTTAACCCAAAGGAGAAAAAGCAGAAGATTTGAAAACAATAGACGGAGGGAGAGAGTAAGGAAGTAAAGGAAACGGCGAGGCTGAGAGCAGGAAGAGAAGATGCCTGAGGCCAAGATCATTGAGATGAGAAAAAGAAGGGTGAAAAAAAAAAGAAACAAGATGGCTGAAGGGAAGATAGCTAGTCTCTGAGGATGCACATCACAGAATGAGGGGGCACAGGTCTAACGGTTGACCTCTGACATTTGGATGTGGAGCATTTAACGGCCATGGCTCCTGACGCCTCGGTAGCAACACACCAAGACTCGTTTGTGAGGATCTGATTCCCACACAGCTTTGTTTCCCTTCCCTCCAACCATTTCCACAACCAGGCCTTCCACCTTTGATAGATTACCAGGTCAACTGAGGAACACAGCATTCTGAAACAGGCAAATGAATTCTGCAACGCCAGTCCCAGGGACTGTTTATGACTGTTCCAGGATAGTTTAGATTGTGACTTGATTAATATGCTAATTCATTACAAACCCGCCGCAGCATTTCTCTCCGGTTCCGCTACGTCCTGGTTTGCAGTGGTGGCTTGGCACAATGAAAGGCCTTCATCTGAGCCTGTGATGAATGGAAACAGATGACAGTGTGTTTGTTCAGCCATTTCAAACTGCCACAACAAGAGAGAGAGAGAGGAAGAGAAGGGGTGAGAGAGAAGGGGTGAGAGAGAGGAAGAGAGAGAGAGAGAAGGGGTGAGAGAGAGGAAGAGAGAGAGACAGAAGGGGTGAGAGGGGGGGGGCTTCAGCAACACTGTCCCAGTCTCATATCTAATTCCTCGTCTCCTCGCTGATTCGGGTTCGACTCTGCGTGATCCGGTCTCCCTGCGGAATGCTGGGGGAAGGATGCCTCTCCGTAAGCCAGTGGCACACTCGCCTCGTCACAGACGATCACTGCACTCCACACTAAGCTAAGAATCCTGGAAAGCCTGCTTTGAGGTTGCCATTGATAGCACGCAGGGGCCATAATCTACCCCCCCCCCCCCCACAAAGACACACACCATCGAGAGGAAACAGCGCTTGTTTGTAATGCTAATTAGATGAGAATAAACCTGTGGAAAAACAGCTTGTAAAAAAAAACATTAAAAAAGACATGCAAATATGAAAGAGCAGAATTAAATCCAAGATGGAGGAAGCAAGTGAATAAAAGTTCTGAGTGTCATGGCTTGTTACAAGCACAGACTCATATGTGTGGATAAAAAAGTCAGAAACGTTGGTGAGTAACCCGGCTTCAGAAAGTCCAACCACATATTTGTTTTAGCCATTCCCTTACCCAGCTGATTCTAATTACCACAGCTCTTCACACAGGTTGAATTTATTTTTTGAATCTGGGCCTTAAAGCTCTGGCTTTAAAAGCATGGGAAAGATGTCCAGTCCCAAGCGACACAGGCATCCGCCATGACCGGCGGTCACTTTTCATGCCTGATGATAACTCGATGTAAGCAAGTGGCACAAATCTATTATCAATTATGCAGTTGGATGATACAGTGCCTCGGTTGTGGAGACACATATGTTGATTGATTGCTTAGCAATGTGGTCACTGATGACTGTGAGGTCCCACGGTGCTCCAGAAGGCAAACTGGACCGTGTCGGTTGATTTGCAGGCTAATAAGTGCTCAACAGCCAGCTTGCCATTCATCATGGAGTGTGACTGTGTGCATGTGTGTGTGTGTGTGTGTGTGTACGTGCTTGGGTGTGCTCATGGGTTAGGGGGTTGTATGGGGGTTGGAGGTGGCAAAACTGAATTAAAAAAGAACGCAAAACTCAAGCCCCGGCAGTCCTCCCTTGGACCTCCGAGAGCTCGTCTTCGATCGCTCACAGGGAAGCAAGGGCCAGACCTAGGCTATCTCTGGAGGGATGGAGTGTGTGTGAGAGGATGACAAATATTCCCAAACAGAGAAACGAGGAGAAATGAGCTTTAAATCTAATAACCAAAGCCAGATCTAAAGGATGATGGAGTGCGTGGGGTGATGGCACAATCCGTCAGGAGGGGAAGAAGAAAAAGGGGGAAGGGATAGAGAGAGAGAGAGAAAAAGAGTACATGTAAAGAAGAAGAGGAGGAAGGGGAGAAAGAGTGAGCAGAAAGAGAAAGAGATGAGAGGCGCTTGAAAGATTAAAGCCGTTTCCATGGCGTTGAGCCCATTAATGTTTAACAAAATGCCATAATGAGACGCGAGGTTCTCAGTCTGCCCACATAGCTCCGCGAGGAACGAGATGCGAAGGATGAAATATTTACACAAGGCAATCATTTGTTTATTCTCTGACATGAGTAATTGTCATTAATGTTTTATTCATGGGCCATTGGTTATGACTGCAATTCTTCTAGAGTGAGTTTTCTTTTTCTTTCTTTCATTTTTTTTTCACTTTTTTATTCCCCTTCTTTCTTTGAAGGAGAGAACTCTCAGACCAACCAAGACTGCCAATTATGTGCACATCTCTGTGAGAGTATGCGCTAGTGGCAAAAAGCTCTTTCACGAGTTATCGCTCTGTGCAGAAATATGTGTTTTCCTGCGTTAATGCCCACCCTCACTCCACATGTGTGAGTGTGTGTGTGTGTGTGTGTGTGTGTGTGTGTGTGTGTGTGTGTGTTTGTTATAGGCTTTGAGCTCCAGCCAGTAATTGCCTGGTTCAAACTTCATAACACATTTTCTTAGCACAGGATGGTGGTGGGCTCCATGTGAGAAGATGAGCAATAACTGGCCATGAGTTCCAGTCAGAAATGAGGGTCCCCTGCTCTATCTGAGATCGGCACCTCGGCCGACACCGCCGGTGAGATGAAGTCGGCGCCTTCACCACAGGTCCGACGATGACTCGTGCGCATGGCCGCAAAAAAACTTTGAAGTTCAAAGCCGAGATCCACCAGCCTGATATCCATTCGCAGAAGTGCACCGCCTGAGGTAAGGAGGAGAGTGAAGCAGAGAGAGTGAGAGAGAGGAAGGAAGGAAGGAAAAAACAAGGTAATGAGAGTCAGGCGCCTCAGAGGTACAGTGCCCAGACCACATCGAACAGAAAGGGAGGGAGGTGGGCAGTCAGTTGGTGTGAGTGTGTGTGTGTGTGTGTGTGTGTGTGTGCGTGTGCGTGTGTGTGAGTGAGTGAGAGTGTGTACGTGTGTGAGGGGTGGCATCGATCTCCTCTGCTTGTTTCATCCACACACTGGGCTGCCGATAGCCCTCTCAATAGCGGCGCTGTTGCCCTGACATATTAACGTTGGCCCTGTCAGCTCGGCTTTTAAAAGCTCTCCCTCCCTCTCGCCCCGTGCTCCGGCTAATGGGGCTCTGTAATTGATTAATCCGAATCGGGTTTGTCATAAGTCAACGTCGTTGGGAAAGTTATGCTCTTTGATCTTTTCCTGCAGTCATTAAGGGAACATATTTAGCATTGATTTGGGCCCTGAGTCGAGCCAGAAGTGCCAAGCAAGCGGGTGCACTGGGAAAGACTGCACGGCATAAAATAGCGCTCTGCATTGCGATGCTTATTGCAGAGCCAGACAGATTGATGAGAGGGATACAGTAGCTCTCTTGGAGGGTGTGTAATGGAGGAAACATTAGGCAGACCAGGGGGCAATGGTGGAGTGGGGTGGGGTGGTGGGAAGGCAACCAAAAGTGCAGTCCCCCAGGGCTTCATGGACCCTTCACTAGTGTGCAGATGGGGTTCTAGTCCTAAATCATCAGTGGTTGCATCCAGAGCAATATCCATTGATACAGTATGTTTAGTGAAGAAGTCCAGAGAAGAAGAAAATATGAGAACATTTGGTTGGGGGTGCCTCTATGTGTGAGGTGTCTGTTATATGTTGTGGGCAGCCGTGGCCTACTGGTTAGCACTCGGACTTGTAACCGGAGGGTTGCCGGTTCAAACACCGACCAGTAGGCCACGGCTGAAGTGCCCTTGAGCAAGGCACCTAACCCCTCACTGCTCCCCGAGCGCCACTGTTGTTGCAGGCAGCTCACTGCGCCGGGTTAAGTGTGTGCTTCACCTTACTGTGTGCAGTGTGTTTCACTAATTCACGGATTGGGACCAAATTTCCCTCACGGGATCAAAAGAGTATAAATACTTATACTTACTTACTTATATGTGGCCCCTGCTACTCAGACAGTGTGAGAGTGATAATGGAGGAGAGCAGCTGGCACTGGGCAGGAGCAGGGCCTCATCAGGGTCAGCAGCCACTCACAGTCTGCTGTTTACTAGTATTTGCTGTTTACAGCAACGACTGCAAACAAACAATGGACACTCAGTAATATGCTCAGTCGAAAAGGAAACCAAAGGAAGGAAATTCAAAATTGACAGCGATTTAATCCATTCCGTATGGACCTGTCTGCTTTTCTGTTTACTACTCTGCTCAGAGTCAAAAAGCACCTACTGCACATACCCTAGCTCCACACTTGTGACAAAATGGCCAACCAAATTTCCCTACATTTCTTCATAATGTAATGCATGATGCTATGCTGCCCCGGTCCTTTATAGATGTGCTCTCAAGTCTAACTATACAATATGAAACTAATAATGAGGGTATAATTTGATTACCTTGGTTCAGCATACTTATTTTGGCATAAAGGATTGTGCCGCCATATTTATCTTGGTTTACCATGCTTATTTTAGCATGTGTCAGTAAAACTCAATGGGCAGTTTGGCTTAGCATACTTCTTTTGGCATGGACATCTGTACCTCAGTGGGTATATTGGTTTAGGGTACTTATTTTAGTATGAGTGACTACATCTGTGGGTGTTTTGGTTTAGCATGTTTATTTCGGCATGATGGATGTACTTCAGTGGTTATGAGCAGAACTCTGTTATGTAAATGACATAATTCACAAAATGTTCTCTACTGGTGAACTGGTACATCAGACAATGTCAAGAGCCTCATAATGGATCTAATTGCACAAATATATATGGCTATCACGTACATACATTTTGCCATGAATTCAGTGGTAATGCATGACTCACTATTCCTGCAAGTTGAATGAAAGCAGATGATGCAAAAGTATTCCAGGGATTTCGATATTGCCTGGATTATCTTGGTTTAGTGTGTTTGTTTGGACTGAGACACCATACCTCAGTCCAGATCCAATTCCAGGATTCTATACTTCTATTTGAGAGCTGTCAGCTACAAGAAACTAACAAGACCATCATGGGATGGACTGACTGTACTCTTGCCTCTTTTCAATATATTGCTTTGGGGCAAGAATGCTGTGCAGTTCAACACCCACCTGTGCATTATTACAAACAAGCAAAAATATGTATACTGTTGGCCTAACATTGCTTTCTCTCTCGTCACCACTTTATGCTGCTAAGAGAATGGTTGCATCCTAATACTCAGTAGGCACAAATGTTGCTACTCAACCTTTACTGTACATTCTCATTGAATGCAAGCGAGGAAAGGGTCATTCACATCAAGAATGCTAACTATAATGGCAAAAAATTTATTATAGCTAATATGCATGACGAAGTCCAGACATAAACTATAACGATACCGACATGCAGGGATGGATTACTGCACGGGCCTGCCCTACCGGGCCCAGGCTCAGGGGCCCAAGGGGTCAGGGGGCCCTGAAGCCCAGGCCATTGCATGGAATCATTGCCTCAATATCAACAAATCAGGATGTAGGCTATGAATCTGATTGAATTTAGTATTGGCCATCCCCAAAATGCACCAGAATACAGGAAATCACATCAAACAAATTTAAAATTTTCTGGGGGAGGACCCCCAAACCCCCATCCCACATATACGACAATAAGTGGGGGGCCCTTAATACATCTGGGCCCAGGGGCCCGAAAGTTCATAATCCGCCCATGCCGACATGAAGAGTGATATCATTGTGGATCACTTTCAGAGCGATTTTGAGAACAATAAAAAGTTGACAGCCAATCAGAATCGATAACATTTTAGCCATCACATTCATCAACACAGGCGTATGCCGCAGAAATCACCTCAGAGAATTAACCTCAGAGTAGCAATCTTTTACACTACCAGCAAAACATCTTATACTAGCTGTGAAAAGATATCACTAGCGGAACAATGTAATAATGTGATTTCTGATGTCATTTTTTAACTTAAAGGAATTATCCGGAGTAAAATGCACTTTAGATCAATTTACGGATGATTAGGAGTACATACGAAAGAAATACTGGACTATGTTTTTTTTTTTTTTTAAACGGCGACGAAATTGTGAATTTCCAGAGCGTGTTACTCCACACTCTGCAATCGACTCCTACGGACTTTCCCCTAACGATGGCAGCTGCAGCAGCAACATTTCCGGAAAGGTATATACTGGCTTGATGAAATTCATTCTGGACTCTCTATCCGACCACATAAAGACCTCGGGATACTTCGGTTTGGCTTTAGGGACCCTCTACTCACTACCACGTAAGTGTAATGTTGTTTGGAACTGTAGAAGAGGTATAAAAATAGGGTTTTGTAGTGGCGAAATGACATGCCCGGGTAACTTCCAGGCTAACAAGTTTTGACTAAAAACGGTAAAATCGAACTTTCTCAAAACACATCCGAATTACATGATTTTGATGTCAACTCAACGTATGTACTCCCAATCATCCGTAAATTGATCTAAAGTGCATTTTACTCCGGATAATTCCTTTAAGTCAATCAATTTCTACCTCAGATCATGTTATGAGTGTTTTGGATACTATTTACAGTTCTATCACATCTGACATATGTCATTGTACTTAATTAAAGTGTTATATCAGGAGTAGATCTGTTGATTGACACTGCAAACTGTCACATTTCCATTAACAGAAATTGTTTTGCAGTCATTTAAAACAATAGGCTTACTGTTACCTCCCACTCTCCATTACAGATTTCTAATCTAAAGGAATATGATAGATATATTTGTATATAATGGAACACAGAAATGTTGCAAAACATTTTATTATATTAACTTCAAAAGTAAAAGACAATAAGATGTTTTTTGAATGTGTGTGTACAGTACAGTATGTGTGTGTGTGTGTGTGTGTGTGTGTGTGTGTGTGTGGGTGTGGGTGAGTGTGAAGGAAAGAGCACACCGTACAGCTGACAAGACTTCAAGGGAAATTAGTTTACCAACACGCCTCACAGGCCTGTCAGCTGCAGGCTGTTACTCTTGCCAGTGTTCAATATGATTAAAATAATAGAACATTTAAATAAACATTTCTAAGGGGAGAAATCCTCTCCCTCCTGCACCTCTCTATCCCTCTCCAAGCTGACTCCAGTGCCTCTCTGTCACTAAGGCCTCTGACTCTGGACTACGTAGATTCTAAAACCAACATAGTGTCTAATCTAAATGTGAGCAACATTTTTTATTTATATTTTTGTTGAGAAAAGTGGTTTGGCCTTTCATTTACACGAAAATGATTATTTCTGAGAATTCCGGCCATAGTGGAGATTTGGGAAAACTCCAGTTTCACTTTTGCATGTAAACAAGGTAAAATGGCATTTTTGCATCGTGACATGCTGTTCCCTCGTTTGTTTGAAATCTCTGATTGGCCACCAGTTTGTTCGAGGGGTTCGCGACACCCTTCCCCAGCTGTTTTAGCATCGATGTGAACAGAGGGGAAAATATCCATTTTTCAGAATACCCTGCTACATTTAAACGTGATCTGAGGCTGAACTCCACCTGAGGCTGAACGAATACATGAAAGAATACATAAACTGTGTTACTACATGTGGGCCACCCCTTTCTACATTATACCACATTGTAAGAACACAGTATGAATCTCAATGCTGTGGCGTGTTCCCAGCTGTGGGCTGATGCATCCTTCAGTATGGTAGATATCCATATCTAAGCAAACCTATCTGCACAGTGGCACTGTTAAAGGGAAGAATTTTAAACTGCTTTTGATAGTTACATTTATATAGTGCACTGCAACAATCAGCTTCTCTGCATTCCGCTATCTTCTTTGTATTTTTTTTCCATGGGGGATTCGTCCTTGGTTATTCAGGCTCCCACTGACTTGTGGGATAGCGTAGTGAGCTACCGTTGGACAATGTGGAGGTAGTAGGCCCTCCGGGTACTTTTCATCTTCTACTCAATGCTCAATGAGTATTCGGATACCCCAAGATTGTGACATACTGCTTTGTCTACGACATAGTAGGCTAGTATGGGTATTCAGATGAAGTCACCTGTGCTGACGCAGATAGTCCCTGTGCCCAGTGTGAGACGGGGGGTGGGGGGGGGGGGGGGGTTGGGGGGTGAACTGGGGGACGCGCAGCACCAAGGTGTGTGCCGTCTCCGAGATGCGCTGTCGATAACAAGCGTAAACTCTGTAGAAACAGAGATGAGGGGAAGCAGAACATCACCATTCTGCTTCTGGCTCCCACATCAAAGGAGCGTAATTGAAAATAACTTGACATTCTTTCTCCTCCCTCTCTATTCTCTCTGCTGGAGAATAAAAGGCAAGAGAGTGAGAGAGAAAAGATGATCTTACACATGTAGAGATGCCTGTCGGGGGATTGGGCCAGGAACAAAGAACATTGACAGAAAATGTTTTAAAATGCGTGACTGTGTGTGTGTGTGTGTGTGTGTGTGTGTGTGTGTGTGTGTGTGTGTGTACATTTGCATGTGTCACCTAGAGACAGCAAGAGAGGTAAGTAGAGAACCATGACTTTGTCACATCAGTGAAGTTGATTTAACTTGAGTTTAGATGTTAACCGTAGAAAATGTTCCCTCCATGTGGCAGATTGTTTAGCACATGCAGCTGTAGTATTGGTGGCTGCAGTGATTCTAACAATGTGTGGTGATATTTTCAGTTTGCTCACAAAAAGACCCCACATACACTAATGTCTATATCGTTTACACCACTCTCTCTCTCAAATATACTCTCTCTCTCTCTCTCTCTCACACACACACACACACACACACACACACACACACACACACACACACACACACACAACACACACACACGTGCCTGCACTTACCTAAGAGCACTCTGATTTTCTAATTTCCTGTATTGATTGCCCTGTGCGATCCCTGTCCTCAGCCTGCTTCTCACTCTGCCATTGGGTGAGACCGCGCTGCCCCACCGTCCTTAGCAGTGGGCGGCTTTAGATAATAGAAATCGATGGTGTGATGCAAAGCCCCGCGAAGCGCCTTTGAAAAACTCTTCATCGCCGGCTGCATTAAGTGTGCTAAGGGCAGGCCAGACAGGCGGGCCGCGGGCGGGTGGCTGTCAGAAGGCATTGTTGTGGTCAGAGGTGGGGAGGCTGCTGGTTACTTACAGGGCAGACGTACGTGCGCACAAGTGGCATTACGACAAAGCACCAGACTGCACGGAATACATAATTCATGGGGAAGAGGAATTAGGGACTTTCATTCATACACACACGCACGTGAACACAGACACACACACACACACACACACACACACAAACACACACACACACACACACACAAACACAAACACATACACATACAGACACACAGACTAAAAGACACAGAGAGAGACAGAGAGAGAGAGAGAGAGAGAGAAAGCCAAGAGCATAGACAACAGGACTGATCATTCAAATAGAGACTGCTTACCCCAAAAGCACACATTAGAACATAGGCTATGCATATTTTATCCAAATGTAGAATGCCACTATGATGCTTTCTTTTTGTAAATTTACATTCATGACTTTTTCGGAAATGTATGCTACTGACATTTTCCGGGCAAAGTCATGGCTCTTCCATCTCCAGATAAATCAGCAGTGCATCACTCAACACTGGCCTGAGATTTTAAAAGTTTGGTTCCCTCGATATATGTACAGTCCTTACCAAGGGCCCTAAATCTGTGCTCTTTTTGAAAGTCAACCCAACTTCCAATAAAATGGAACACAGACCCCGTTTCCTGTTTGATCCTGGCCTAGTTCTACACTCTCTTAAGGAGCAGTGTCCTCCTCCGGTCAAGCTCTGTCAAGTCTCACCCAGTGTGCCTTCCACATAATAGGCTCAGGACAGAAGTAGTGTTTCAAGGTGCCCTCCGCTCAAACCTCCATGTGTTTGACTGTGATAGTGTCACGTCTCTTTTTCCATTTTATTTTATTCCTTTTTTCATTTTTTCCATTTATTCTAATCTCATAAATCGTGAATTGGAATTATGTATGTAGATTTGGTCCACTCAAATGTAGGTTTCATACTTTCATCTGAATCCTCTCATATGAACCCAATCCACAATAAAACTATAAAAATACTTTTTTGGGTTTTCAAAAATACTTGCCCTTTTCTCACTATTACAAAGACCACTATTGTAACTGACTGTATTTTATATGTCACGACTCTATAACTTTCTTGGCTATGCAACCAGGAAGTAAAATTGAAGGCCATCTTTAAATCATCACAACAGCAGGAAGAGTTAAGAAGAAACCATGGCAGCTCATTAATAAGTTACATTATATTGTTTTGTTTGTGTGTGTATGTGTTGGCGTATGTGTGTGTATCAGTACTCTTTTAAAAAAAGGCCTGTGCTTTTTGCGAGGCGGAGACTTGTGACGACGCAGGTCAAACGAGGACCTCATCACTAAGTAATAACATGTGCATATTATATTCATGCACAAATGCAAATCATGCATTGATTTAGGATCCAGCTGTGACAGCAGCACTTTGGTTAAAAGCTTTAAAAACAAAAACAAAAGACAAAAAAAAGAATTATTTGATTTATGAACGTGTGATATTGTTGATTGTTGCATGGAATGCTCTGACTAAAGCCTTGTGAACACACGCACACACACACATGCACACACACTGACACATACTGTTTTCATGCCAGTTGCCACCTTTGGCTTCAGTCTCTCTCTATTTTATGCTAAGTGTTAGTTACACAGAGTGCACCTTAAACAGAACAGAGCTACCATGCCCAACTGACCCAAATTTATACCTCAAATATGTGTGTTTTAATTAGAACTGAGGAAAAAAAGATGTCAAAACTCATAGTATTTCTATTACAGTAAATAACCAAACTTCTTGTTAATGTGTGACTTGTGTGACTCTTGATGGAGGTTTAGGCTATCTGTCTTATGCCATGCTCTGCTACCACCATCAGTGTGCAAAAGGGTGCAGCTCTGTATTGTTCAGCATGAGCTGTCTACGCTACACAAACATAATACCACCAGCAGCAACATCAGCAAGTCCTCCAGCAATAGGATTTCAGAGAAAGAGGCTGGAGGAGAGAGGGAGAGGGAAAGTAGAGAGAGAGGGAGAGATGTGTGGTGGTGTGGTGATGGTGCAGCTGTATGAGGAGGGTTATGGCGAGTTCTAAGGAGATCAAACAGACTTGGCGGTGCTGTTGTGCCGAGGCCCTGTGGAAGAGCCTGAGCCCCCAGAAGCCAGCTTTCTTTTAAAGTGATGATGTGACACGAAAAACAGGCTATGTGTCAAAGACACAGTGAATGAAAGTCTGTGTGTCTGTGTGTGTCCGTGTGTGTCTGTGCGTGTGTGTGTCTGTGCGTGTGTAGTGTGTGTGTGTGTTTGTGTGCGTGTGTGTGTGTGCATGTATCAGAGATGTACTAAGTGTAGTGCTTACAAATGTGAATTCATGTGAGAGAGATGATTTTAAGAGGGTGAAGGGCGCATGCGTAGACAGAGTGTATACAGAACTAAATGATGTGCATGTGGTGCATATGGAGAGTAGGGACACTTTGTGCAGGGTTCTGAAAAAAATGTGTGCGGGTGTGTGTGTGTGTGTGTGTGTAGACACAGACACATAATATGGCAAAGTTGTCACCACAAGATCACCACAAATTCCAAAGAAAAGCGAATGCTGTTAGTGATTGGGCAACAATCCAGCAGTGTGCCATTAACTATGTTTGTGTGTGCATGTGTGTATGGTGGGTGTGTGTGTGAGAGAGTCTGTGTGTTTCTCTCTGTGTGTGCGTTTGTGAAACAGCAGTTTATTGTGTGCATTTCATAGAACTAGTGCAGTGCCCGTTCAAACCATAGGTTCAAACATGCTATTCCTGTAGCCCAATTACATGCCTGCAGGTAGGCCTGCTTTAAAAATAGGGTGATAGGGAAAAACATAATTCCAGGTAAGCATTCAATAATGAATACAGATAATATAATAATATAATAAATGTGAAGTGAGCAGAATTTAAGCATGGCTGCATGTGAAATTTTTTACAAATCAAAATGACATAATCCTAACAGCTGTTTTGAGTCAAAGCTATATGCTTAGCCTATTGAATAACTTGATGATAAAGAAAACAAACCATTTTGTTGAGTGATGCATCATCATATGAAATTTGCAACGGTGTGACTCGAAAACAGTCTCTGGTGGCCTATAAGTGACATCACATTCTGTCTGAGACGTTCTTTAATTTGGGACCATTATCGCTCGTTTCAATTTAGGACCTTGCAGTTGGAATTGTCGTTTGCTTATTCAAAGTCTAAAGACGGTCCAAAGTAGCCTGGGCTATTTGAAGTGTCTGTTTATATGCACATCATTTTTTATGTCATTTTGTTGCACACATGTTGCACTCGCTTAACTTTTTACCTGTGTAACCTACACTGATCCAGTTCTGCCAAAGCCTTGTTTCCATCCTCACTGATCCTAACTTACAGTACAGTGCTGAGTGGGAGGGGGAGTGGCTAGCAACAAAAGCCAATGTGTGCTTCTTTTACCGATATATTTAACGATATATTTTGCATTTCTTATTCAAACAACGTCAAATTTGGCACTGCACTTACTCGTGCCCGTAGCAAGACACCTGCCAAGTTTGAAATCAGTCTGACAAACAGTCAGCGAGATATGCATGCCACAGACATTAGGACACACATTAGGAAACACACACAGACACAAACATACCTCTTCATCTATCTATAAAGCAAGAAGCGTCTGTGTGTACAGACGCTGCTTGCTTTATAGATAGATGAAGAGGTATGTTTATGAAAGGGATGACTGATACAGCAAAAGAATCCGAGAGAGACAAATATCACATGGCAAATTTGCCCAACGCCACCATGGCTTACAGCTGTGTCAAGGGTGGTGTGTGTGTGTGTGTGTGAGAGAGAAAGAGAGAGAGAGAGAGAGAGAGAGAGAGAGAGAGAGAGAGAGTGTGTGTGTGTGTGCTTGTGTGTGTCTCTGAATGCAGGTCATACTAGAACTCTTTTAAAAAGACCTCTTCATAAAACATACAGAATGAGATCAGAACAAACATGCACACAAGCACGCACGCAAACACACACACGCACACACACACACACACACACAAATCAGACCAACCTAATGGAAAGCCATTCTATAGTAATTCCATTTGCTCCAGCCCATCTCTCTGCAGGCGAACCTAACGTGCATTAAGTGATATGTGAGCGGCACAACTATCCCATCTCTGCAGGAATGTGTCGGCTAGCCGCCCTCACGTTCCGCCAGGGAACCCGGCCAGGTTCATAATAGCCATGGAAACGTGTTAGGATATCGTCTAACAGCGACCCAATGTTTCCATGGTCGCCATCAGCGCCGAAATGGAAAACAGATGAGAGGTTGTCATGAGTGATTTTTTTCTCTTCCCTCCCTCCCTCCTTTTCCCTCTCTCTCTCTCTCTTTTAACTCGGAGCAAAACCTAATAATACAAACGCCCACTGTTAAGGCGCACGTGATTCTCGATCCCGAGTTTTCCCGTGTGTGGGTTTTATCACAAGTGAGGACAGACAAGACCTGGCTGGCTGCTGAAGATGGAACTTTAAACCAGCCATATGGGGAGGGGAAATATAGAAAGATTGATTTGAAGGAGGAGGGAGGGGGGTGGGAGTTTTGGGAAAAGAAAGATGTCTGAAAATCAACTGTGATGTAAAATGCTGATCCAAGCATGTTATGATAAATAGCAATCTTATGTTATGATCTCACTGCAAGACACAACTTTCTGGCTGTTTGGATTGGAACTGGGCATACATTAGCAAAACAGACTGTTCAACACTATGTGTTTCATGCAAATGTCATCTAACAAAAAATGTGCTCTGCAGAAATTTTGAAGATTGCCCATAAAAACCTTTATTTTGGAGGGCAATGACTCCTGCTTAGCTGTTGCTTTGCTTGGCAGTCACATGCAGTAGTCTCTGTGAATCCAGAGGGCAGAAGGCTTTCACTTAGAGAAAAATAAACACTGTGATCTTATGGGAGGGAGGGGGGAGTTCTGTCTCCCTCTCCCTCCCTGCATGCAATACCCGATTACAGAGAGAGGGGGAGAGCAGGATGGGAGCAGAAAGAGTTCGAATATGGGGTGGAAGACTAGTGAGAGTAGAGGAGAGAGAGAGAGGGAGAAAGGGGGAGAAAGAAAACGAGAGTGACAGAAGCCTTGGGGAGTTCTGAAATGCCTGACACTGGGGGGTCGTGCTTGAGTGTGGGTTTGTGTGTAGTTGTGTGAGTGTCTCTGTATGTGTGTGTGTGTGTGTGTGTGTGTGAGAGAGAGAGAGAGAGAGAGAGAGAGAGAGAGAGAGATGGAGAAAGAAAGAGATGGAGAGAGAAAGGGGAATGTTGTGTCATTGTACCTCTGTGTGTCTGCTGAAAGTGAGAGACCATTTATAATTCACAGCGAATGAGGAGACACTGACCAGATAATAGTCAAGGTAGGCAAGCAGGGGCTATCGGCAGGGTAGGAATTTCACGGCGGCCACGACGGCCATGGCCGTCTTAGCCCCTTGCGTTGGCCGTGAGGCCCCTTTGAAAATCAGAGGTTTACAGGCCACGGTGGCCTTGGTGCCCCCTTCTTTCAATATTCTGCTTTGCGATATTCTAATAGCGATTTTTATTTAGCCTGTGGCCTGTCAAAATAATCTTAGCATTCACAGCGCAAATTAATTTAGTCTTTTACGCAGTGGAGAAAGTGACAGCGCAAGAAAGAAAGTGTGTCCAAATTCACCCATTCTCAGTTGAACTACTCGCAAAGTATAGCCTATTCATCACACAGACATCACAAGTATCACATGAAAGAGCTTTTTCTCAGCTTTTAAACGATGTAAGCCGATAATTGCTGTGTTGAACGGTTCGCGAGAAAAGTTAATAATATAATTCAATTTAATCATACATTCTACTGAAGGTTTTGCGTCCCATGATCTCCCTACCCATTCATCTCGGTGGAATACTTTACGAACCCTTCTTTTAACACATGACAAACCATATATCAGAATAAACAGGAGACCTTACCGAACACAAAGGTGTAAAGCAGTCCCCTGTACAGTTAGCCGTTCCAGAGTAATCCAGAATTTGCAGTAAAGTTCGACATACATGTCTCCAAATTTGGGCTTTACGTTTTACAATCTGTTTAAATTGTTCCACATGATTTCATAACGGGCCTAATACAAAATAAATGTTACAAATATCGCCTAGATATTGGTAAATCAGAGGGCAGCTGACTAAGAGTTTGTGAAAGTAGCCTTAATGATCACAAAATGCTAAGCATGCATCTAGGCTATTTGAGTTTCTTAAAGCTGAGCTGTGCTTAAATTGTTCAATACATGATTTCATAACAGGCCAAATATAAAATAAATGTTATATAGATATCTGTAAATATTAGATGGTCAGATGATTTACAGTTCTATGTAATATGTCATGTTTTCATTTCATGTTTTTGTAATGTTTCATACATTGATGCAGGTCTACTGCAGTGAATAGGCTAAATACAACTTTGATCATTTTTATAGTCTACTACTGTATAGTTAACTTTGGCCTTGGTGCCCTGACATGTGGCCTTTGTGCCCCCCACCAAATATGCCCAATTGAAGGCCAAGTGGCCTTGCCCCCAGAATGGCGAAATTCCAAGCCTGGCTATCGGTAAAGGAAAATTAAAAAAAAAAATGTGAAAGAAAGAAAGAAAGAGAGAGAGGAGGAAAAGATGTTAACTGCCACAGAGATCTGTTACTTTTGTTTTACTTAAATGGCCATATGGTCTATTTGCTGTGACTTTCAATTTACTCCATAATGGAATCTCCTTTGATTATCACTTAATTATGGTGATTTGCTCTGATTCTGTGCCTGTGCTTCACTAACTGTTGGCATATTCTCACTATCATAGTGGAAGGAGTCGAAATCCAGCAAGTGCCTGAAGACTAAGAAAACACTGACATGTCATCGAGTCTCACCAGAAGACATTTCCCTAACCTCCTGAAATATTGATACAATAATATTACTAGACAACTACCCCCCATCTGCACCCCCCACCCATCCACCCACCCCCTCCACTCCGAAGTGTGTGGGGCCACTGAGCTCTCAAAGCCCCCTTTGTCTCACCAGCCCCCAACCCCCCCACCTCCCCAACCCCCAACACTCTCCCATCACCCCCCAATACACCCCCCCCCCACCCCCAACTCACACACACACCAATAGCTGAAGGCTGCGACACAACAACAAAAGCTTGTTTGTCCATAGCAGTGTTTGCCAACCGCGCGCCGAGACAAAGCCTGTCCCCCTGGTCTTGTGCCGGGGACTTTTTTTCCCCGAGACAAAGCTGAGCTTAATTACAGACAAATGTGAGCAGAACGAGACTCCCTATTTGTTTCGGTGAAAGAAAGAGATGGGGGCCAAGTAAGAAAAGAGAGCGACACAAAGACACAAACAGGTTGTAGAATATGCGGCGTATGTATGACAGACTGTACTCACATCCGAAACAATGAGGATTCATTGCAGACACAAGTTGTTGAACAGACGTCATTAGTGAGAAAGCCTGCCGAAAAGACAACAGTCACATTATGTGATGATGAGGATGTCAAAGTCAAGATCTCCACTTGCAGCATTGCCTAGTGCTAGTGAGGAAGGAAGAGAGTTTTTGGCTTGTAATTAATTAGTAATGAGAGAAGAATTGATCTGAAAAGAGAAAAGGGAACACAACTCTCGCCTTTGCAAAAACAAATATATAATGCAAAGTTTTAATGTAAGCACTATAAACTGTGCTCACAATGTTGAATATTGTGTTTTAAGCAGAATATCGCCCTTTAGAAGACACAATGTCTATACAAATATAATGCTAGTTTTTAAAAAAGTTAATTTATATTCTTCATTATGTTTAAATGGACCCCTCTTAATGCATGGTTCTCTCTTGTCTTGAGTGGACAGAAGTGGGCCTGTCTGTGTGTGTGTGTTGGTGTTGATATTCTGTTTGCACACATCAGTGTAAATTTGAGTGCATATATGTGTTTGCTGTGATTTTTTGCAAGTAGCTTAATGGGTGTGTGTGTGTGTGTGTGTGCGTGTGTGTGTGTGTGTGTGTATGTGTGTGTGAGTGCCTGTGTGTGTGAATAAGAGTGTATAGCGTATGAGAGAGTGCATGCATGAGAGGTTTTTACTCTGATGCTATGGCAGGAGGTGACACATTGCAGACAGGAAACATGGAGGGGGTGGCGAAGCTGCTCTAAGCCCTGCTGTAAGAGCAGAAAGCAGCATGTCAACCCTTCCCCTCCTCTACTCCTCCTCTCTCTCTCTCTCTCTCTTCTCTGTTCTTCAGTGAGCCAAGTTGCAGTAGTAGCAAACTGGCGTGTCATTTCTCCTCCCTCTCTCCTCTCTTCTCCCTTCCAGCTCTTCTGCCTGCCTTACTGTGTCTCTGAATTTTCGCTGCTTCTGTCAGACATAGGAGAGACGGGCACAAATCTGTGTGTGTGTGTGTGTGTGTGTGTGTGTGTGTGTGTGTGTGTGTGTGTGGTGTGTTCAGATGGTGACACAAAGAACCAGTTCTCCTCAACATCAACCAGCTAGAGGCAGGACACACACACACACACACACACACACATACATACACACCCTCTCTTTTTCACAGTCCGTGTTTAGACCCCGGCACATGCACGGACAGATGTAAGCACCCACATTCTTCCCGGTCATTCTCTGGAATCATATCATATTCTCTCTCCAGCGACGCTGATGCTGGACAACATGGCCCTGCGACACCTCGGAGCCTCCTGCACACATACTGCTGGAGCCTCTTGCTTTCTCTCTTGTTTACTGCTGTAACGTCCTCTTCCCACATTCACAGCCATATTTATTCTGACACGCTTACATGCGGAGACAAGTCTCTTGCCTTCCTTCGTTCCTTACAGAGACAAGCTTTTTTTTCCCTGACCCAATATGTCTCAAAGAAAATCAGCCATTTGCCGACATGAGCCGAGGCTTGCATCTTGACACTTTCCCGCCTATTGTCCTTATTTACGTCTTGACAGAAGCCCCTTAAAGGAACTAGGACAGTGTTTTGTTTTCCCGCGCCGTGTGTACAACGCTCGGCTGTTTGTCCCCCCTGTCTCCGACGTCTTAATTTATGGAGGTTGGCAAAACCAAGACGCGCTTGTCTCCACCACTCGGAGGAGGCAACGCCGCCGCAGACAAAAGCGGGAAAGCGAAATGTAGGACAGGCCACGCCAGAAGAAAGAAAAAAACACCGGCAAGATGCGGTGGTAAAAAACACCAAGCCGAGTCACTGCCCCGACCGCCTCAGAGTCTCCGCCAATCAACCCCCCAGAACCCCACACGATCGCCCCCTCACGCATACATCTGCATATTAATTAGGCCTCACTCCTGCTCGGCCTCTTTGAGAAGGCTGAGAGGTCCCACACTCATTAGCATAATGGAGTCTAAAAATAAAAGAGCAGGTCCCTGAGCCTGTCACACACATTGTCTTGCCGGGCCAGATTACATATTGTCTATTGTCCTCTGGCAGAGCGATGACAAAACAAAACCTGGACTTGCTGATTGGATTAGGGACTAATTTGATAACTGCCACTCAATCTTAAGTCCAGGCATCAACACAACAGGCCCGAAGATGTAATATTACTGCTCGGGTAGAAGTGTTACAGAATGCTTTTTAATGACATGATTGCAGATGGAATGACATATCTTACCTTTTCCAGCATCTTCAGCCAAAAGGCTAAAACACAGCAAACTGTCTCATGAGGACTGGGTTTGATGCTTGTCTGCTTTTCATGACAAGATTGCAGAGGGGAAGAGATATTTGTGGCACTGTTGAATACCTCAATTCCTCTTCTTTACTAACTGATAATGATTTTTCCCCTGGCTTCATTTTCCTCTGAGAACAGAATGAACACAAACAAACAACACAAAAAAACCCCAACATATTTCACAATCCAGACTCTGACACTCATCTATCAATGTCTCACATCTGGGCACAGGTCCAACTCAGCCGGGCCAAACACAACACAGCTGTCCAAAATAGGCTGACCTACTGGAGCAGGCCTGGCTAACACCAACATCGCTAATGCTAAAGTCAGTCACCCTCATTCTGCAAATAAACTGAGCTACCCTGACCGTGTGTGACTCCTTGCAAAGTCCACTGGACCATCTATAAACTTATGTGGTTTAATCTTGAAGGTTTGTTCCTCAAATCTGGAGAAAAATCAGGTTTTGATAATTGAACACTGCATCCAAATAAAATACAGTCCTTTTCACAGTGCTCCTGAGGCAATGTTGATCATTTGCTGTAATAGCATGCTGCTGAGCTGCTCTGCTTCTATGTTTGTGAGTGCACTCACGAAGCTTGGATTAGAATCAAGGGCATCACTTTTAGCTCTCAAGTCAAGGTGCAGCCAGCATTTACCACATTAGCAGGTAGCTGACTACAGTATCGGTTAACTGTTGTTTGATTGTTTATTTGAAATGTGGTTAGTCTACTACCACAACTCTTGCAAAAAAAGAGAAAAAGCCTCTTTGAGACAAGCCTGTGCATTATTGGCTGCATTATTTTGTGGTAAACTACTCCATCTCCTTCTGAGATGTCTCAGAGAGCCTCAGCAACACTAAGAGATGCAGAGAGATGCAAAGTCACGGACTGGGTCTCCGGGATGTCAGTCACAAGAGCACAACCAATGTGCTGAGGCAAGGCAAGGCAAGCAAGAGGGAGGGGAAAATGAAGACCGGAGAGAGTTCTTGTGCAATCTCGAGCTAGCGCTCGCTTGATTTCACAGGTCTTGCTAGAAGCAATCCATATTAGCGGGTATCGCCTCAAGGTGCTAATTTTGTGCATTGCTAAAGGCGAGCAAATTAAGGCTAGTACATCAGCATCTAGATAAATGGGGCTTGTGGGTGGGGAGGGATTACATCGCTGTGTATCCATGTAATGCTATGAGATGTGAAAGTGTTGGGGATGAGAGGTTAGCCTATAGCCTCGGGGAGTTGTGATGTTATCTTCATTCACAAATACCATTAAAGTGAACCTGAAGTAACCATGTGAAACTGGGCAGATTCATGTACACATACACACATGCACTGATGACACCCTCACACACACACACACACACACACACACACACACACACACAGAGAGTGAGAGTAAGTGAGTGAGTGAGTGAGAGATGCAGACACTCACCCGTGCATTAAAACACACATGTACATAGCACCCCCCCCCCCCCCACACACACACACACTCACACACACACACATGTACATAGCAACCCACACACACACACATACATGTACATAGCAACCCACACACCCACATCAAAACACATACATTTCCTTTCAGCACAGAACACAATAATAACACAAGGAAAAAAGAGCAAAATCTCCGACCCCTTCTGCTGTGAGATATTTCTGTGTGCGTGTCAGTCAGCTGGGAGGTGGAATTAAATGAATGAAAGGCGGCCCCACTGATGCCTGGCCCATCCCAGCCCAGCATCTTGAGGGAGCACGGGTAATTCCAGAGATTCCCTGTTAGAGAGGAGCCTTTTGTCGGCTTTTCAAACTCTGTTAACGACGGGGAGACGCTGATGCAATTAGGAGAAAGACTGCCTCCTCCACGTCCCGTGCGAGTTAAGTTTTAACCAATTACAGCACAGAACTTAAGTTAATAAAAGAGTTATTTTCGCGTGTTGTTTGTTGTTTTTTTTTTGTCTTGGTCGAAAAAATAAGTACCCCGGCTAACATCATGCAAACAACAATTGATCGCCCGGCTCCAGTCAAAATACACCAAACAGATCGGAGGACACTTGGTGGATGCACTGCGCTCGACACTGCTTTCACACGCACATATCTAATTTCATCAGTCATTACAAAGACTTCCAGGAGGCTTGTGTTTTCTTACTTATTTATTCAGTGTGGGTGAAATCAAATTATGCTGTTTTTTTTTTTCTTCTTCCACTCTGTTAGGGAAAAATGGCCATGCCCGGAGACTCGGCGGCCTGGGTTTAAACAGCCCACGCACTTCCTGGATTAAGATATGCATAATTATAAGTCTCATGAATACGCATGATGCTGTGCGGGTTCCATTCAAAACTGTGCATCTCTGTGCTGGTGGTGATGTCACTGAGGTCCATTAAACACAGAACACAGCAGAGAGAAAGATCACAAGAAAGAATACCGAGGGAGAGAGAGAGAGAGAGAGATGGACAGATGAGGAGAGAGAAAAAGAGAGATAGAGGCTTTGCAACGAAGCAAATAATTAATGAGAAGTGGCTCGTTACGGACAAGGAACCGGAGCGAGTCACAGAGGCCTGATGGGGCCAGTGATTGGACTGAAACAGCTGCAGAGGAGAAGGTGAT
This sequence comes from Alosa pseudoharengus, assembly GCF_046254945.1. NCBI lineage: Eukaryota > Metazoa > Chordata > Actinopteri > Clupeiformes > Clupeidae > Alosa > Alosa pseudoharengus. Next base: position 24,853,497 of record NW_027468657.1, read on the forward strand.
TACGGGGCGAGGGGCACACCAGCGGACGGCAAGCCATCAGGGACACAGAAAGTGCCCTGCCCTTCTGTTTTCTTGTTTGCCAGTGGCGAAATGCCTTTTCCCCCTTCTCCCCCCTCCTCCTCTCCCTGCCAGTGAAGAGGCTGTTAAAGCGAGTGTGGGTTAATGAAGGTTTCATGCCTGGTAGAGTGGACTAACAAGAGGCGGCACAATCTGAATCTCCCCGGGAATTACATGTCAGATACGCATCAATCAACGTGATTTATTTCTCCAAGAACTTTATTTGGGAGGGGGGGAGGGGGGCATTCTAGACCAATTCAGTCTAAAAAAAACACGATTTTCTCCAAATATAGTGCATAAGATCTGCTGCTCTTTGCATGGTGGGCAAACGTGGCTGTACAAGAAAACTGTCCTTCACAACACCCTCCAAAAACCTGCAGACACAGCAAATGACTCCAACACAGATTTTTAGAATGTGAAAAAAGGTGTTGGAGTAATCATGATTTAGACAAGTTTTCCATTTGAAATTGATGATTTGAACTTGGGAGTGGAAACTGTTTGTTTTAGCTCATTTCTCCTTCCATATATCATGTACACTATGTGTGCTTCATAAGGCACTCACACAGCCCAGACAAGAAATGACATATCATTAGGGCATGACTAGACACTCCAGGTACAGGAAGGGGGCAGAGAAAGGCAGAAAATAACACAAAGGAAGAAGAAAGGTCAGAAGGAGTGAAGTAGAGAGTGAAGGACAGAGAAGGAGAAGGAGAGGGACAGAGAGAAAGAGAGAGAGAGAGGAAAACAAACTCACAGGTCTGAGAGAGAGAGAGCAAGAGAGAAGAACCAAACTCTGAGAGAAGGAGAAAGAGAGAGGGGGGGCAGGGATGAAGCCCCATCAGAGACTCTAATAAAAGCATAGCGTCCGTCACTAATATGATTCCTGCATGGTGAGTCACCATGGTATAAATACACAAACACACACACACACACACACACACTGACCTCTCAAGTCGGCCGCACTGGGAAGCGGTACATTCATCCATCACACAGGGGCTCACGCATTAGGGGTGTTTATTTGGCAGCGAGAATGCTTTTTCTTCTCTTCTGGCAGCTGTCGCAGAGAGAGAGACACACACATGCACACACACACACACACACACACACACACACACACACATATACATATACACAAACAGAGAAAGAGAGAGAGAGGAAAACGTGCATAGCGTCTGTTGTGTATGGTAGATTACCTCTCTAATGTGAGACCTACAATAAGTTAGATGGTCTGTCCAGCATTGACAGAATAAGTATCTGTGTGTGTTGTCATCTGTCCCGTGTTTGGAGATTATTTTTCTTTTTTGCCCAATTCTCCACGTCTGGTTGTTTATTAGTAACAGATGTGAGGCCGCATGCTTGCAAGTCCTTACCCGCTATATTTCTTAATCAGTCACACACATACACAGACACACACACACACACACACATGTATATACACACATACACAATTATAACAGTTTTACTCACTTCCAGTCAAGTCTGCATCCATCCACAAGTATTGTTTATGCCATGTGGAGTCTCTTGCACCGAAATGTGCAGGAGTATAACAAATCCATGCAAAAGCTATTATGCATATGCGCACAAACTCAAAAGACATTAGATACATTTTGGGATGAAAAACGTAAAGTGATATTTAATGCTATTGTTTGCAAATATCCACATAGTCAAGACCCGTCATATGCTGCCCCCTCCCCACCCCCACCCCCTCAACCACACACACACCGCCCAGCCGTCACTCTGCCACCCTCCACACCCCCTCCACACACACATATGCCCCCCCACCCCCCCCAAAAAAAAATCTGCCCCCTTTTCAAAAAGCCCCACTGCCCTCTTTCCAAACTCCAGTGCCCCCTTCCCAAGCCCCTGTAACCCCCTAACCCCCTGCACGTGCTGCTGACCTTCAGGCCCATTCAGTGGCTAACCCAGTGGGCCCCCTGCGCCCCTCCTCCCGCAGACAGCTGCCAGCAGCAGCAGTGGCCGCAGGCCCCGGGGTGAAACCTTACACCCCAACCATCCACCCAGCCTCTCCACTCCACTCCACTCTGCTCATGCATCCTCACACACACACACACACACACACACACACACACACACACACACACAAACACAAACATACAAATTACCCTCTCTCTCCCTGTCTCTCATTCTCTCTCTCTCTCTCTCTCTCTCTCTCCCTCTCTCTCTCTCTCTCTCTCACACACAGACATATATACAAATTACTCTCTCTGTCTCTCTCTCTCTCTTCCTCTCTCTCTCTCACACACACACATGCACACAAACACAGACACACACATAAACATTCACATACATAACAATCTTACACACACCATGCATACGAATTGACACTCAAACTATTCACATAAACACATAAACACACGCATAATGTAGATGCACCTGTGCATACTCATTGAAAGGTAACTTACTTTATACAAACACTTCAGATATTTCCACAGAAAATGTACACAACCACACGTCTCCGAACTTGTGTGCATATACAATGTGTGCATATGTAAATACGTTTATGCAGACACACACACACACATATAAACACTCACACTTACAATGACATCATGCAGAAGGAAAATATAGATGTGTGTCCATAGGTGCACACACTTAGGTGCAGTAAAAAACAGTGTGCTGTTTAGATTGGTGTGCACTGCGTGGGTGCATCTCAGATAGCTTTTAATAAGCTGATGATAAAAGCCAGTCATTTACTCTCTCTCTCTCTCTCTCTCTCTCTCACACACACACACACACACACACAGTTTCCCTTTTTCCCTGTTTTTTTTATCTCTTTTTTGCTGTTTCTCTCTCTTTCTCTGACTATCTTGCTGCCTATGTGTTCACCAAGGCTGCTCCAGCACAAAGGCAGCCCTCTATCTCCTCTCCTGTCTCTCTCTCTCTCTCATTCTCTCCATCAGCGCCTCAGAAACCCAAAGAGCAACATCATCACCCCCCCCCCCCCCCGTCCCACATGCAACATTCACTCTCAGCCTGAGCCCCAGATGGACGATGAAAACCAGATCGAGGGAGAGAGAGAAGAGATAGAAAGAGTGATAGAGAGAGATAGAGACAAAGAGAATTGAAGGTAATGAGAGTGAGACAGCGGTAGAGAGAGAGAGAGAGAGATAAAGACAGAGAGAATCTACGTTTTAGAGCAAGCAAGAGAGAAGTAGAGAAAGAGAGAAAAAAATAGAAGGAAGAGAAAGAAACAAAAAGGGGAAAAGCGGTGGAGCCAGAGGTTAACAGAGAATGTGCTTAGTGTGCTGAGCTTTCAAGTCATGCCTTTCTGAAGTGTAGATTTGTTGCTCTCGCCTTTCCCTGTCTTTTTCTCTTGTTCACTCTCCAGAGCAGCCGGCAGGAGGGCCATGTCTCTGCACTAGGGTTTGTCACCTAGATTGATCTGAGTGTGATTGTGTGTGATTATGTGTGTGTTTCTTTGTGTGTGTGTGTGTGTGTGTGTGTGTGTGTGTGTGTGTGCACGCGCACCAGTGTGTGTGTGTATTCATGAGTGTGAGACTGAGCAAGAAAGAAAGAGAGAGGGTGAGAGTTTTGGCTGTGTTTTTCTATCTTGACTTGTTTTTTGTTTTTTAGTGTGTGTGTGTGTGTGTGTGTGTGTGTGTTTCCTCCCTGGGCTCTGAGATTTCCTCTCTGTCAGGCTCTGAGGCTGCTGATTGTGCTCAGATGGTGTGCTGCAGCCATTTGAGACAAAGATACTCTTATTTCCTGTGCCAGTACCCAGCAAATAAACAGATAAATAAATAGATAAATAAAAACATTTCAGTCTTCCTCTCTTGGTTTTGCATTGTATGTCTACATCTATTTTGGTACCTCTGTCAAGCACTCTCTGCCCAAAGTGAAACTTCTGGTATAACATAGCGCTCTCTCTCTCTCTCTCTGTCTATCTGTCTGTCTCTTCCTTTCCCCCCTTCCCTCCCACCCTCTGCAGAGATTGACTTGTGCAAAGCCTTAGGAGTGCAGTATAAACATGAGACTACAGCCAGTCTTTCTCTCATATCCATATACCCCCTGCCTCCTCTCTCTCTCTCTCTCTCTCTCTCGCTCTCTCTCACACATACACACACACACACACACAAGCACACACTCACACACACACACACACAGTTGGTTGCCTCTCTGAGTCAGGCTTATACAGACTGTTGGAGCTAGTCCAGGCCAGTCAAAGTCCAACAGCTGCTCTCAATTATATCCCATTACCCTAAGCAGACAGACTCAGTCCCCCCTCTTTCCCTCTCTCTCTCTCACTTTCTTTCTCTCTCTGACTATTTCTGTGAATATGTCTGTGTGTGTGTGTGTGTGTGCACGTCTGTAGGCTGTATGTGTATAGTCTTTTTCCTTCCCTCTGCCGTCCTCCCCTGTGTCTCACACCTAGCTCTGTCTTTAACACATTAGTCTTCAGCACATTCACACACACGTGAGAAAATGTGTGTAAAAAACACACTAATGTACAAAACGCACCAATGTTTAAATGGAAAGCCATGCAAACACGAGTACACACATACACACACTCACACACATTAATCAGCAGCCTATGAAAGCTCCATCAGCTCTGAGGTATGTGTGCTGGTGACATCGTGGGGCAGTTCTATGTCTGCTCTGGCATGTCATTTACTGAGGAAGAGAAAATATACAGCAAACATGACAAAAATAATATTCAATGAATAGAGGAAATAAATAAAGCAAAGGGAAAAGACAGACAGTGAGAAAGAAAGAAATAAAAAAAAGAAAGAAAAAAGAAAGAAATGTGTCAGAAGAAGAAAAAGAAACAAAAAAGAATGAAGTGAAACAAGGAAAAAAGGAAGAAAAAGGAGAGAAAGAAGAGGAAAGAACGGCACATTTCGTTATTGCAGAGCCTTTTGTCCATCTAGTGAATGTGCTGCAAATTTATCCCAGCACTCCAACAAAAGCTTTTTACCTCCCCGTTCATGTATTAAAGATGAAAGATCTCATTTCCAGCCTTCTCTCCGTGTTCGTGAGATGCCTTGTCAGCATCCGTAGCGCTTGATGAATATTTTTTACATATTTGATAGGCTTTTTGACCATGCCCTCCCCCTGAACACCATTGCCAGCTTGTAGTGATCAAATATTAATATGCAATGAATAAAAACAAGGCCTCGCATTGACGAGGCGGGGATTTATGGAGTAGAATTGTTTCTCAATGACCTGGAAAAATGGAGGGTGTGAATAAATACTGAAAGAATAAACATGCAGCCTTCTTTCTATCTCTCTCTTCCTCTCTTTTTATTTCTATCTGTCTGTCTGCCAGTCTGTCCATTCTAAATTGTCTTGTTTTAGCTATTGCTTGCAGTACTGATTGATGAGTGTTCCAAAGTAAATCAAGTTGATCCCATAAAAAAGTTAACCCACCAAATCTTATGTCATCATTCCACTGGGATTTATTTAAAAAGCATGCAGCAAGAAGTGGTTTCAGCCCAAGACGTGTGTGATAGCTACCTACTACATGAAAAGGCACGCGTTAACCCAAAGCGGCACAGTCGGCACTAATGACAGATTTCCAGCACCTTAATGAATGTCTTATAACGATTGCGCTGCCAATGTCATGCTGTGAAGGTTTAATCTTACATTCTCTTACAGGCTTTCCAACCCAGACCTCAAAACTAACTGGCCACCAAATGAGAAGCACAGGTGTGCTTTTGTTGCCCCTCACCTTCAAATACATATAAAAAGTGATTCCAAAACCAGCTACCCATAAAACTCCTCGCTTTCAGGAAAAGGTTCTTCAGATCTGCAGACATGTGAAGCTTCTTCAGTGAACCAGTTCCTTTGAGGAAGGAAACCTCCCTACTTGCCTTCAGGTGGCTGTGAATGAGAGTGAGTGAGTGAGTGAGGGAGTGAGGGAGTGAGTGGGGGAGCTCTGGGGGTGAGGTCCGGCACCTCGGCACCTCAGTCCTGTGATATTTTATTCCTGCATTATCAGCAGCGCACATCCATTATTCACCTCTCCTCTTTTAAACGGGGGAAATATCAAACATATTAGCAGGGACGTGGACTTCTCTGTGCTGCGGCTCGCTGAATATTTCAGGAGAGAGGCGCTACGGAAAGCTTTTTAGACCACAAATTTGTCCATGCATCTCTGTGCATGTCTCTCTTTATCTACTATCGCTCTGTGTTTCCTTCGCTTTCTTCATTCTTCCTCCTCTGCCCCTCTCAAACTATTAACAATGACAATCAAAGCAATCATCTGCTATCAATATACAGTATTTCACTCCAATCAATGTCATGCTGAAGATCTTCTAAAGCACACCACAAATAAGTGTCAGTCACTTGCCCACGCACGCCAGAGCAGGCATTCTTAACTGACAAGCGCTCAACAAACAATGGATTTGATTAACTGACACCGACAGAAAAAGATGTGAATCATTATCCACACGGTGGCGGTGGGAGGGTTCGGCGATGGTGTGCCGGATTGTATTGAAAACAACTGAATCTAATGTAATCGAACCTCGAAAGTTGAGTATGCTGCACTTATGTTGGTGCCTATGAGGGCCTTAAGTTGTGCTCTGACTGCATGTGTGGCATAGGAAACCCTTATTAACCCCCGCATACCTTTCCTAGAAACCATGCTCCATCCCTCCACACTGGCAACAGCCATGCATATTACAATGTGAAGAGAGATGCAAGAATCACCAACTGCCCACAGTCACTGAAACTTTAATTATTACTTGATTATTCTTGAAACGACTATTGGACAATTGACAGTGGTTCAAATCATATTCATAATGCATTAGAATTCTTTAAAGCGTTCAGAATGGAGGATGCTCACTGATGTCATGCTCGGAACAAATATATTATGCATTATCATCGTCCTGTAAATCCTCTCATAATACATTGTATGATATACTTATGATGTTTTATGCATTGGGAACATTTATTAACAATGGTGAAGACTTGTGTTAAGAATTGCAAAGCACTGTTTCCATAATACAGTATTATCGGCATCAGCTTTGGTAATGTATTTCTGAGTGTGTAATTACACAGTTATTAATGTTATTGTTTGCTCAAACTGTGCCTAAAAAGTGATAATGTATTTGCCATGTTGTTTGTGTGGTTTATGTAGCTGTGTTTTACGGTGTCATTTATGGTTAGTGATGAATGTCCTGCCTCTCTTCCTGGAAGCTGCAAGTCCCTTGTGGACACTAACTCTACGTGTGAGATCTCCACGTGCTTCCGTGTCTGCTCACTAATTCACCCTAACTTCTCTCCACCATCCGTGCAAGTCTGTAAAATCCTTCTGTGCTGGATTAAAATAGTCTTTCCAGGCCTTCAGCTTTCTGTACCAGCACATACAGTATGCCCTGCTAATACAATATTATATATATACACAATATTATATATATATATATATATATATATATATATATATATATATATATTATACAATTAATATATTATTAGTGTGTTGTTAACTGAGCCCTGTTTCTTCCTGCGTATTTGTTGCTCTCTGTTTGATCTTCCTGTTTGGGTTGAAAGTGTTTCTTTGGACTAGCATGAGACTGTAGTGCCTGATGAGGGTGATCCTGAAAGAGAGGAGTTGAGTATGCTTCCCATTTCCCGTGTTTTATCAGCTCCATCTGCACCTTTGTGTGTGTGTGTGTGTGTGTATGTGTGTGTGTGTGTGTGTGTGTGTGTGTGCATGTGTGTGTTTCAGAGAAAAAGAGTGAATGGGAGAGAGAGAGAGAGAGAGAGAGAGAGAGAGAGAGGGAGAGAGAGGGAGGGAGAGAGAAAGAGATGAAGAGAAATAACACATGTCCTGCTGGGTCTTGCTTCCTGTCCGTGGTGGATGGAGGGCGGCAGGGCAGAGCAGAGCAGAGAGGAGCAGGAAGAGGGGAGAGATGGATGCCTGCATGTCTGAGTGAGAGGTTTACAGAAGATCTACGAGCAGAACTAAACACCAGAGACACACACACACACACACACACACACATTACCACTCCAGAGACACCAGAACTCCAGACCTGCACCACAAATAAAGGCCTTCTGTCAGAGAGGAAACGGAGAAGAAGTGAAAATAAAATAATAAAAAAAACAATGCTGCCGCTAATGATGATTGAATTATAGTTTTAACATAAAGACAAAAATAATGCTTGCATGAAGATGAAGAGGATAAGCAAAAGCAAAATGCTTTGTGTATAAGAATTAAAATATTGTGATGTGATGAGGACAGAAAGAGAGTAAGCACAGAAATGAGCTGAGAAAGAAAGAGGAGGGGAAAGACAGGAAGGGAGGACAAGTGACGGAGGAGGAACAGATAGATCAGCCTGGGGTAGAGGCACAAGAGCGTCGGATTGATTTAGACAAGTCAGATAGACGAGAGCTCATTATGTCCTGGGTTATGGGGCACATTTATGTTGGGCAGTCAGAGAGAGAGAGAGAGGGGGGGGGGGGTGACAAGTCCTCACATAACAGGAGTGTCCTGCATAAACTCTTGAGGAAAATTCCCAAGCTGAGATGAAGATACGATGTGTGTTTGTGTGTGTTTAAGGATGGGAGCTATGGCTATGCCCTGATTTGTGAATGACAGAGAAATAGTGTGTGATTGCGTCTCAGCGTTTTGGTTGCACACGTGTATTCTTCACACTGCGGACTTCAGACCTCTTCTTTGTTAGAGAGAAAGCACCAGAGATGTGACACTAGACTAGGTGAAGACCGTTAGACTCCAGAGTGAGTGCGTGCACCTGAGTCCTCTCTGGAACTGTAGAAATACTTTGTCAAATCATCATTTACAGCACTATGAAAATTAGCACCAGAAAATGAAAAGATGGATTAACATCAAGCCATCATCATCCCCACATGACTCAAGGAGAAACAAAGCCCACTTGTCATTATGATTGATGGATATTGGAAGATCTTACCATTTTATGCCAAACTTTGGCAGTGGTCCATGGGCTGCTTTGTATTTTAGCTTGACTGTATCTGGACAAGCAAAATGTATTCTTCAACTATTGGCACAAGAGCTCTTCCAGTGAATAACTTTTTTTTTGCTGTAGCTTTTCTTGATGGGGAGTATCGCATTAAGCTGTTGATGTAGATGTTGTTGCTTTAGATTAGAAAAGACAAGAGCTCCCACCTTTGTAAGGTGAAATCATAAGCAATTCTAAAAGGACTACTTATTGGAAGTACACTGTGGAGTCCAATTGTTGTATTTATGAATCCGTTCAAAAAGACATCACATCACATATTTCTGGCAAACAAAGGATGACTCTGTGTAATACTAATTGCATCGGCACAGACTTTGGTTGTGTTAAACAACACTGTACTAACCATACTCCTCTGTTGTGATTGTGATTGGTTTGTGGGTTTTCTGTGAGGGTTACCAGCTAGATCTACAGAGCAAATTCAAATGCACTTACAGATTCATCTGGATTCACCAGGCTAAATGATCATAAATGTCCCATCTGTCTTATCAGAGACACTCCGAGTTACACCACGAGTTACACAGCCTGTGTTACACCAACGTTTCACTGGACTAACCTGATTCTACTCAGAGGACCACTCTCAGACAGTCTTAAGATCAACAGAGAGGAATACAGCAACATTTTCATTTCTTCATTTTTAAACAGATTTTGTAAGCAAGAGTATGACTCAATACAACACTGTGAGATAATGTAAAACTGAGACAAAAGTGATTTCTCAAGAACAATGATTAACAGAACATTAACAAGATTGGCTTAATTGACAGTCATGACCCTATTTGATCTAATGTCTAATATCCTCCAAAATAACATATATATGAACATTTGAAGGACTTATTTGTCATTCTCATACCAAAAACATAATGCCCACGCATGTCATTTTGAAAGGTTAATTTCGCAGCAGTTGATTGAATTAGTAACCTTGTGTCCTTCAGGACATTTCTCACAAAGCTCTGTGAAAGGAAATAGACATCAGTAGAGTAGAGTAACAGACAACAATGACTATTGCAAATAGTTGCAATAAAACACACACAAACACACACACATACACACTTATGTATAGTTAACCATATGGATGCTATACTAAGAGACTATATTAAAGTTACAAATAATACAGGACAAGATCTGGGCCCAAACATTGAGCTCTGAGGCCACACATTAGGCTCTTGGAATCACACATCATGACAAAAGCAGCGCTTTTAGTCAAGATTGCTTGTTGGCACTATGGCCTAAGGCCAGAATAAGGCCATCCTATAGATGATAAAATATAGAACTATTACAGAACTACAAAACTATAATTGGTGGATATATTACACAAAATGTAAAAATGTCCCCATTAAGCCTTAACCTGAGGCCTAGGCTATTTACAATCTAATTTTACTACCTTTACTTTTAATCTCTTACCTTGGTCGTTGTAAGGGCCATCTCTGCATGTTATAGCTTGTTATGTTATCTGGGCTGCTTATATCGGGGAAAGTATGATGTGGAAATACTTGCATATGTCTTATATCAGCCTTCATGCTACCAGGAAGCATGTCTGTATAATTATCTGTTCATATTTGTGTAGATGGGATTGTCTAGAACCTGCCAATGGGATACTCTATAGCTCAGCAATATACAAACAATATATACTGACATATATATATATATATATATATATATATATATATATATATTAGGGCTGTCAAAATAACTGATTAATTTTGATTAATTAATTTGAGAAAAAATAACTGATTAAAAAAATTAGTGCAGATTAATCGATTCCGTATGACCTTTGACCCCGAGCCGTTCTAGTCAGTAAAAATTTGACTGTAAAATGAAGGAGAGAGAAGAAAATGTGCTGCCTGGATCATTGATTGGAACATTTACTTTTAAAAAACGGCCTGATGGTGTTGATAAAAAATAAAGTGTTGAAAATAAAGTCCTCTGCAATGTCTGCAGCAAGGAATTTGCATATCACCGGAGTTCATCAACTCTATAGACGCACATAATGCGCACAATGCAAATAAATAAGTGTTGACATTGAGGGGAGTGTTAATTTATTTTCATTGTGTCACCTAGGTTATATCTGTGGCCTGAAATGCCTTGTATGTGAAAAAAAAACTTCTTCCCGAAGCACTTTTGAATTTATTTCCTCAGCATATTAGGTCATATCATAGATTATTATGGCAATTATTTGAACAGTGAAAATAATAATAAAAGAGTCTTTGAACTTTAATGTCACTAATGCTGATTATTCAATGATTCATTTGAATTTAAATATTTAAAATACTTCACAGCAAAAATTATATATGCGATTAATTTAGATTAATTAATCACAGAGTATGTAATTAATTAGATTAATTTTTTTAATCGATTGACAGCCCTAATATATATATATATATATATATATATATATATATATACATTATGAATTGTTTTATTCACTGAAGTCTTGTCACTGAACCATTGGATGAAGAATGCATGGTTAACCATCTTAAGAAAGCATGGTTAACCATCTTAAATGTGGAAGCTTGGCCACCAGTTAGTCCCGCACTGAATTCTCCATTGCATGGGAGTTAAATCTAGCCTGGAAGCCCCGCCCACAAAATCTGCAGTTGGGAAATTCAGTCTGGACTTCACTGAGAAGCAACTATGCCCTAACCAGAACAGTTCAAACCAACTGCACCTATCAAATTGTCTGTGTGGGCTTTATACGATGGACAGATGCGCAATGATGTCTATCGGGATCTCTCATGGGGTCTATCACGTCACCTGAGTGTGCTTCGGTTGATTTTACCTGACTCACAAGGAATGATTCTGCCTGACCTGAGGATGTCACATTTATCCAGGAGCAGAACCATTTTTAGAATATCCTGGTGGAATTGATTATGACTGACGCCCGAAAGGAACCACCACTTCCCCATCAGCTGACCTAAGATCAACAGAATATGAAATAATTAAATGCTCTCTGTTGCACAGATATTCACTAAAGTTATCATGCAAACAAGCTATCACTGGCCAGCCCTCTTGTAATACCATGTGCACCACGTGATGCTGTATTACAATGCAAGTCAATGGAAGAGTGGCATATGACTGCATTCATGCCAACTCAAAACTCGACATAGTTCCTCTAATTGTCTTAGCCTATCAGCACGTGAGATTGATCATAGGCGACCACTGCAGTTGTGATTGTATTTGAGGAGAATGACAGATGTCTTGTTTAGGCATCACATCACATAAATACTTCCTGTTATGCAAACAAACAGGACGTAACAATGTAATTACCTGTAATATAAATATTGTAACACTAAATTAAATCAGAGAGACAATAATTGTTACATTTTCTAAACCTTTGAGTGCAGGTGTGTGTTGGCTATTTTTTCAATGGCTTTCCAAGAAGTAACTGTAACTGTGTGTGTGCGTGTGTGTGTGAATCCCTCACTGGTGTTAGGTTCTCCACATGGAGCGGTTTGACAAGCTCCTCGCAAATAGGGGCTGCTCCATTAAGGGCCAACAGAGCAAAGTTGGCGGAGGCTATCGTCCGGACACACATGGCAAAGGTTTCTGTGAGGAAGGTTAGGTTCTTTATTGTCCCAAGGGATAATCTTTTTCACACGTCAGAGGCTTCAAAGCAGCATAGGAGCTAAACATGGGGAGACATCCTCTTCTACATGTGACAGATGACAAGAAGATAATTCTGTGACTGCGGCTTGGCTTTTAAAGACCCAACCTGGATAGCCCTCTAACTAGCCAACAGAATGGTGTCCTCAGAGTGTCGTAACATGCAGATCGTGCCTTACCAAGGTTCATGTTGATCTGTCATGGGTTCATGATCCTTTTTGCAATCATTTGGATTTCTGCCCATTGAAAGATATATCTCCGTTAGCCAAGGTTCTGCCATTTTATGGGTTTGCTTCATCCCGTTAGATCCTCAAAGCTATTGCAATAAGGTTAATGATTATGTTTAAGGGTTAAACTGCCACGGGACACAATGAACTCAGTAAATCAACAGATTTCTAAAATGCTTTATTTGTGTATTGACTGAAAAACAATGGACAATCTGCAGTTTATGTTCTGTGGAATAGATTTCAGTTCTGTAGCCTAGACCTATGAATCTTAGGTAATATAAACCTTTCAGACACCAAACTTTGCAAAGACCTTGTCTGGTCTTGCAGGAATCTGGTTTAGGATAAGAATATTATTTTTTGCTAGAGGACATGCATGTGTGTGTGTTGGTCTAGGGATTCTTTCTTCACTTCCAAGCATTGATATTAGACTTTAATTGGTACATTAAACTCTCCTTTCAGCCTTTGATTGTGTTAAACAACACTGTACTAACCATACTCCTCTGTTGTGATTGTGATTGGTTTGTGGGTTTTCTGTGAGGGTGGCCAGCTAGATCTACAGAGCAAATTCAAATGGGTTCAGAGCATGATTCAATACAACATTGTGAAATAACAACACAAAGCTGAGAATAGAAGTGATTTTTCTCAAATGATTAACAAAACATATTCTCATACCCACACTTGTCATTTTGAAAGGTTCATTTAACAACAGTTGATTGGATTAGTCCACAACCTTGTCTCCAGATGATTCAGGCGATTTCTCACAAAGCTCTGCGAAAGGAAATAGAGATCAGTAGAGTAGCAGACAGCAATGAATATTGCAAATACAGTAGCTAATAAAACATGCACACACGCATGCACGCACACATGCACACACTTAAGTATACTGTAGTTAACTATAAGCATGAATTGTAGCTTTTACCCTAAAGGTAGGAAGGTAAGAGCTTCCCTAACTGCTTTGGATCTACTGCTATTCAGATAAGTATGGTAGACCACCCCACCTGTGACTCCATCATATGTATAATGGGCTGGTCCAATCCATCCCAAACACTCTGCTTGTTTCTGGACATTTACAAAGTCTGTGGCTGATGCTTTACTTGACCGGCCTATAAGAAAAACAATTGTAAACAATAACATCCTCTTTTTTATGGTCATGAATAGTGCAGCTTCTTCTACAGGTTCAGTGTTCAATGCATGTATTCAGGTGCATTTCATTAAATGCAGTATGTCCAAGTGTCCCTAAAGATCCACAAAGCATCTCTCTCTATGCCCATAATTTGGACAAAGTTAAAGAGAAGCATGGCTGATAATTTTACATGGATGGAAGAGCTATCAGTCTGGATGGCCTATAACAATTTTCAAGTAGGTCTGTTGGGTTTGGATAATATTTTACTGCTTGTCTTTTTATACAAACGTTTTGTAAGCTACTTTAGGCAAAAACAACATACCTGCCAAAAACTTGAACTTGAAGTAAAGAGAACGTTTTAAAAGTTACCAAACATGTAGAGTGCTCGGATGTTCTGGTCCCCACTTTGACTTTTGCTATACATAACGAGGATGTCTGTGCCCGAGGGCAAAAACCACCCCTCAGTGGTCATCAGGTGCCCTGCATACATGGCTGAAACCAAATAATTAAGGCTTTAGTTTATCATACAGGTTATCAGATAGATAATATAGGTTAAGTAATAAAGGACAAAATCTGGGCCCAAACATTGAGCTCTAAGTCCACACATTAGGCACATAGGAATCACACATCATTTACATTACATTACATTACATTACATTTGGCTGACGCATTTTTAGCCAAAGTGACTAACAACATGGTAAGCAGTTTTTAGAGCAATTCTCAACAATATTAGGACAATTTAAAAAACATTAGAGTACAGTAAGAATAAGTGCATCAGTGAGTGCTTTTTTTAACAGTTACGTGTCAGTTTAAGACGGCTGGTGAGTGCTAGGATCTGCAAGACTTGTTGTAAGTGTTGCTATGAGAGGAGATGTTCTCTAAAGAGCTGGGTCTTCAGGAGTTTTTTGAAAATGGAGAGGGATGTCCCTGCCCTTGTAGGAACTGGCAGTGTGTTCCACCAACGAGGAACAACAGATGAGAAAAGTTTGGATTGGCCTGAGCGTACCGGAGGTAGAGCTAGACGTCGTTCGTCTGAGGAGCGCAACGGTCTGGAGGTAGCGTATGTCTGTATGAAGGCATTCAAGTAGGTGGGAGCAGAACCGGAGACTACTTTGTAGGCAAGCGTTAGAGCCTTGAATTTGATGTGGGCCGCCATAGGTAGCCAATGTAGCTGGATGAGTAGCGGGGTAACATGTGCCCTCTTGGGTTGGTTGTAGACCAGGCGCGCCGCCGCGTTCTGGATCATCTGAAGTGGTTTCACTGCGCAGGCTGGGAGACCTGTCAGGAGGGCGTTGCAGTAGTCGAGTCGTGAGATGACTATTGCCTGAACCAGAAGTTGGGTGGCATCTTGAGTTAAGTAAGTCCTGATTTTCCATATATTGTAGAGTGCGAAACGGCATGACCGGGCGACTGAGGCAACATGATCTGAGAAGTTTAGTTGGTTGTCGAGAACAACTCCTAGATTTCTTGCAGTCCTGGTAGGTGAAACAGACAGGGAGTCAAATTTGATGTTGATGTCGTGGTGTATGGTAGGTTTAGCTGGGAGGACCAGCAGTTCAGTCTTTGAGAGGTTCAGCTGGAGGTGGTGTGCCTTCATCCATGTAGCTATGTCTGAGAGGCAATCCGAGATCCGTGCTGAAACCAAGGGGTCATCAGGTGGAAAGGACAGATAGAGCTGTGTGTCGTCTGCATAGCAGTGGTATGAGAAGCCATGCGAACGGATAATCTGTCCCAAGGAGGTGGTGTAGATAGCAAAGAGAAGGGGGCCCAGTACTGAGCCCTTGGGGACCCCTGTGGTGAGATGGTGAGGTGCAGATAGCTGACCAAGCCATGATACGTTACACGAGCGTCCTGTGAGGTAGGATTCAAACCAGGAGAGAGCAGAACCGGAGATTCCCATGTTAGCGAGTATAGAGAGAAGGATGCGGTGATTAACCGTGTCAAAGGCAGCCGATAAGTCAAGCAGAATGAGTACTGATGACCGAGCGGTCGCCCTGGCTTCTTTTAAGGCTTCTGTTACAGACAGCAGAGCCGTTTCGGTAGAGTGGCCGCTTTTGAACCCAGACTGATTTGGATCCAGAAGGTTGTTCTGTGAAAGGAAGTCAGAGACCTGTTTGGAGACTGCTCGTTCAATGCCTTTGGATAGGAAAGGCAGGAGTGAGACAGGGCGGTAGTTCTCGACTTGAGCAGGGTTGAGAGAAGCTTTCTTAAGTAACGGTGTTACCCGGGCCATTTTGAACGCTGTTGGAAATGTGCCGGAGGTTAGCGAGGCATTGATCACGTGTGTGATAGCTGGTGCGATGGTCGGGCTGATGGACTGAAGTAGGCTCGTAGGTATAGGGTCCAGTGAGCATGTGTAGGATGGCTGCATGTCAGGAGTCTAGATACTTCATTCTCGGAGAGAGGCGTGAATGCTCAACATCATGACAACAGCAGCATTATTTTTCAAGAATGCTTGTTGGCACTATGTCCAACTGTAATCACACAACCCTTTAGATGATAACATATAGAACTATAATAGAACTATAATTAGTGTATATATTACACAAAATGTAAAAATGTCCCCATTAAGTACATCAGGATGAATGACAGTGTTCCTGTCCTTGTATGCACAGGTATACTGATAAGCAAATGGAAGAGACCAGCGTTCATTCTATATATTATATTTGCAGTTCCATGGACTTCAGACTGAGAGCTCACCAGATCCGTTGAAAACGCTGTCCGAGAAGGTGCCGTTACTACTGGTGAACATGCACTGCCCATTCCTGTGGAGAAGAGGAACATGTATGCCCATGAGCTGCACAGTAAAATTGGGTTGGATGAATGTCAAACTAGGTGAGTATTTGATGAGAGATCCTGAAAAAGCAATGGGATTGCTGTAACTGTAAAAAAACAGCAACAATAGGAAATGTAAATGATCACTACTGTCTACATTTTGGGTCAGTTTTTACGATTTAGGAGCTAGAGATGAGATTTATCTGAAAAGCTACATGGTGTTATTCCAGAATACCGGTATGTGTACTTTGAACAAAGGCTTATAGGTACAACTACTTATAAATAGCCTACAGAGCCAAATCTTGCCTAAAAAAGTCTACCTGAAATGTGTGTAGTGCATTGTTTAATCCATAGCATAGTGACAAGGACATATATGTACCTAACTGTACTCCTCCATTTGAAATATGTTAATATAATGAGAGATGGGCAATGAATTAACTCATGTTACTTTGCCAGCAGGTGGTTCAAAAGCTGTAGTATTGCACGGTATGACTGCATCCACTGCCACAAATACTGGGCTCTAGTTTAAGTTAGGGCAAAGTCTAAAGTCTAACTAAACTAATTTAATAATGAGGCAAACTCTATATGCCAAGTTAATGCCATGAGTGAGATCCTATAGGCACAAATATCATTGGTCGCACATGCCACATGATAGCTTTAGTTTATAGCAAAGATTCTAGAGCGCTCTAGAATCTTTGGTTTATACTTTGATCGCTGAGTGAAGTGCCCACCGTTTAAATTAGGGGCCAATTTCTTGTGCACTTGGCCAACCACACTTACAGCCTATTCCCTTGGCTTATAGAGATCGTATCTGTCTCGGGGGAAAGTGTCCAACCCATCCAACCGCTACTGGCGTTCTTCAGTAAGTCAAGGAAGATCTTATGGTCTACGAACCCCATCAGGAACACCCACCGCCCCATCAACTGCACAAGAAAAATAAATCATTTTCATTCTGGATATTGAAAATCTTCTGAAAGCCTGTCTTTGCTTTTGTTTGTGTATGCAAACATGGAGAAGTGTTTGCCTTTATCTACATAATGTGTGTAATGCATTCAGTGATTGTGTGTGTGTGTGTGTGTGTTATGCGTGCATCTGACTCACTTGTGTTGTGTTCTTGATTTCTTGATGTTTGATAAGGGGCTCACACATTAGCTTCTGGTTAGGCTCTTCACAGAGCTCTTAACAAAAAAAAAGAAAACCATGACAAACAGTTCATGATCACCATCCCACATGAAACAACAGCCACAAATGTCATCCCTCCACTATTTCCAATGGGCATTTGGAACAAGATGCCCAATTTTTCAATCTGTTGCTCTGGGGAAGGCGTTTCAGGTGTGTTTGATATATGACATTACTATATTTACTTAGCTTGTTCAACTGTCCCCACTCTCCCCTATCATTTACATACTGTAAGTGTTAAGCTTTAATGCTAAAGTTTTACTAAAGTTGTGGGTCACTCACCCGTAACTCCGTCGTAGGTGAATGGGGCTGGGCTGGAGTAACCCAGGCACTCCGCTTGTCTCTGGAACGCTTGCTGCTCCGTCTCCGACAGCTTAGCTGAACGCCCTTCAGGAGGCCAAATACATAACCAATAAAATAATCAAGAACTGCTTCATGATGAGTGTGACGGCCTGTTAGGCATTCAGCTTGTTGTGTACTTGTTTTCAGGTGTACTCAGGACTTAACGAGCTGATAAGCTGCACCTGTACACTGGAGTCCAGATAAGAGGACTGCTTCCTCTCCTCTTGGGAGGGCCATTCTTAATTTTGGTTTTGGACATGCAACATTGCACTCAGACACATTACAAACACACAACATCCATGCATTACTGAGCACTGATTAAGACTGAGTAATGGTTAATAAATCCATATTTTAGTTAAAGATCCAACCTCTCGACTCCCTCTTGTTGTGGCCTTACCATAGGTCATAACAATGAGGCACTACAGAATTGGTCTGAATTCTCCATTGCATAGCAGTTAAATCATGAGCTCATTTGAAACAGCGGGAGGAGAGGAAGACTGAGGGAAAGGGGGAAATGAACCATACCGTAGAGGCAGAGTGAATTGATGTTCATGTCCACCAATTTGTGTTTCACGGTGAGGTAGTCTGAGCCAGATGGCAAGATGGTCAATTCAGAAATCACTAGATACTCCTCAACCATTTCTGTCAAAATGTGAGGTTTTTAATCAACAGGTAGATGATTCATGCATAGACTGTAGAAATTGATGAGTTCTGTGAAAGTGTTACACTCAGTGATTTCATATGGTATCTTGTCATTGTAACACTGGTCCATGATCTCAAATGTATATGGATGTCTCCTATGCTATATTCTATCTCCATATACTATTGTCTAGGCCTATGATAACAATGTAAGGAAACATATGTGTTTACACACAACGTACCACTTAAGACAAAGCAAATTATGTGTTAGGTTGAATATTTAGCCTAAGTGTGTTGCACCTATAACTTACGCTTTGTATGCAATACACCGCTTTTGAGTGTGGTATTGGAAATGGCAAATTCACATTTCCCATTCCTGTGGGAAAAAAACAACATCAATATCATTCACATTATAAGTAAAAATGAATTCATTAAGCTTATTAAAAATTATGTGTGTGCATGGTCGGGGGTTTAAATCCTTCAGCGTCCATTATAGTCGCGCGACAGTGTGACGTCACGGAAGCGCCGTAACTATTTTGAGCGTGGTGGTTGCATAGACTAGCCTGGCGAGCCAGACCCACATTATAATGTAGGGTCTGGGCACTCACCGTTCGCAGTGCTCAGTCCGAGGGTCGGGATAATCAGTTGTCTTTCAAATTCCCTCTGCACGCAATAGGACGCAATAGGATATTTGTTTTCAAGTAGCAGGGAATTCAAGCCAAACCGTTGCAACTCTGCCATCAATCATTATGTTAAGCCCAACAAACGACTCTATCCACGATTTCAATGCCAGATTTAGTTTCGATTTCTAGAGCTCACAAGTCAACGGAGAGTTGCTAGACTAGCCCTGGCAGCCGCTAGGGGCGTGTCTAGATTTCTAGGCTACGCATAGACAGTAAACTGACAGTAAAAGAAATGGACCAACAGATCTCATAGACTTCGATGGAGACAAGTGAAGTCAATTAGAAGCACTTTTCTGGTTGAAGGCTATAAGTGTGCTGCACAGCTGCGGCGCAGCCTCAAATTGAACTTGACAATGTAGATGTGACGTTGGCAATCTGTCTTTACCAATCTCTACTGTGCGACACGAAAATCAAGTGGTCATGACATCATCGTTAGCCTATTTTTACAAAAAAACATCTGCTACCGGGCCATAACGTGAGGTACAAGGTAATGGAGCCTTTCATACATTGTTGTATTTCTTTATAAATAAACAATGGACAAATAGAGTTATTCAAAAGTCCAAAAGTTATTTGCTGTCAAAGTGACGCAAAAAATGAATGGGATTCAATGGAATGCTAGCAGTAGGTGATGACTTGTTAGCTTATGGAGTCTCCCATAGCGGGTACCCTTTCCTGATGCTCGCTTACCCCCTTTGGTGGTCGCGACACTAGTTGTGGTATTTTCCTGTTGTGAAAAGGCTATCGCTACCTACCTACCGTAGAAGAAGAAATTTCAGCGTTCTCTGACAATACCAGAGCTGTCAGTAGCATTGGTGTCAATGGCAGTAGCGACTAAACTAGCCTCTGTGATGTTACTTCAGACTTTTTGTTGCCGCTATTCACAACTAGGGGACATTACCATGTAGTTTCCAAGGTGTGTGCAGCTAGCTGGCTGGCACTGAGAGATGAGTTTGTGTAATTTCCTAAAGTGGAAAGAGATTTTATTTTATGTCTTATATACTTTGGTTCGAAATAAATCTCTTCACTACCTTTTGGTAGATTATTGCCATGTCCCTGGGTCCTAGTTCTTTCCTCTTAAAGGGGTGGTTCAGGATTTTGGACATAGGACCTCATTTCCAAGTTAGCGTGATAAGTGTGATATTTATCAGTGGAGATCGTTTTCAACACATTTCACTGAACCACCCCTTTAATTCCCTGTGTTGCAACTCTTGCTGGTAACTTATCCAATAAACTATTAAAATGTGTTTGACTGTAACAAATCAGTACTCTGAACTCTAAATGCAACTCTCACTGGTAGCCTAGCCAAGTTAACTTTATTCTCTTCTCAAACTGACTATTCAAACTTCATGACTACAGCCATTTTATTTGTTTATTTAATATGTGGGCTAGACTATATGAAATGCCTGAATGTGGTTCATGTGATTGAGGCCTGTAGAGGCACATCTACTCCCTAATCTTGGCTTCAAGCTCGTCCTGCTTTCGATCCAGACGCAACAGGACACGACCACACGCAGCACAGAAAAATATTCTCCTATGCAGGTGTCAGGGACAGCAGGCGCTGCCTGTACAAGGTTAAAATTTGTTGTGCGACAGAGGAAGTGGCATCACACTGTTGCGCGACAGGTTGACAACGGTGAGTATAATGAATGCATTACATCTTATTGCCTTGATTCATGATGAATGATTCTGCCTGGCCGGAGGGTGTCAGAGTTATCCAGGAGCTGTTAACCATTGACAGATGGCCGCGGAACGACTGATTATCACTGAAGCCCAAAAGGAGCCACCACTTCCCCATCATCTATCAACACAGAGCATCAGAGCACTTGGACCATTGGGATACAGTAGTCCTTTTTTATTTAAGTTGCTATGTGGAGATTTATTTTTCAGTTTATAACATTTAAAAACTGCCTATATCATCAACAGAATGTGAAGAAACTACTGTTTTGAAAAAAAAAAGGTAGTCCTGTTACCGAGATATCCACTAAAGTTAGCATGCAAACGTGCTAGCCTAGCACTGGTCATATCCCTTGTTGTAGCGCACGTGGTGCTGTATAAAATTCCAAGCAATTCAATTAAAGAGTGCCACATGGCTTCTTTCATGACAACTCGAAGTCTACTACAAGCCTATCAACACGTGGGTTAGACTGACCACTGCAGTAATGGTTGTAGTTGAGGAGAATGACAGATGTCTTGTTTAGGCATCATAAACACTTCAGGTCATGCAAACAAAGACAACATAACCAATGTAATTAATAAGAAAGTAGTAACACAAAACAAAATCAGAGAGACAGGTATTGCTACATTTTTAGTGAGTGAGTGTGCATGTGAGTTGGCTTGTGTTTGAATGGCTTTTCAAGAAGTAACTGTGTGTGTGTGTGTGAATCCCTCACCAGAGTTAGGTCCTCCACATTGAGAGGTTTGACAAGCTCCTCACAAACGGGGGCTGCTCCAGTAAAGGCCAGCAGAGCGAAGATGTTCGAGGCTATCGTCAGGACACACATGGCAAAGGTTTCTGCGATGAATAGAATTCTGTGACTGCTGCTTGGCTTTTAAAGACCTAACCTGGATAGCCGTCTAACTAGCCAACAGGATGGTGTCCCCAGAATGGCGTAACATGCAGATCATGCCTTGCCAAGGTTCATGGTGATCTGTCATGAGTTCATGATTCTTTTTGCAATCATTCGGATTTCTGTCCATTGAATCTCTGTCAGCCAAGATACTGCCAGTGTCTGGGTTTTTATGGAGTTACATTTGTTCCACTTTCATGAGCGAGCAATAGCACAATTTGAGCACAGAAAAATATTTTGACCGAGCACACAAATTATATTTTGAGGAAAAATGAAACTCGAGCACAAAAAAACTTGTAGTTTCATAAACAGGAATCTATGTTGTTCTCATTGGCTGCTGAAGTCCACAACGCCTAGCGTCATTTACTAGTGTCAGTGGGAATCGGGAAAGAAGGAACATTGGAGCACGCCACACGAAAATACATCTTTGGTAAGTATTTATCATATGGGTATTGTTGGATTTACAACACGGTTACAACGTCTAGTTAACTTTATGCGTTGAATTTCCCCTTGGGGATCAATAAAGTATCTATCTATCTACCTATGAAACTAAGACCAGCATTATTAACCTTTTCCGATTCTGACACTAGTAAATGACGCTAGGCGTTGTGGACTTCAGCAGCCAATGAGAATTGGACTTCAGCCCCTGAATTTTCTGATTGGTTGATGAATTGTGGAACAAACGTAACATTGTCGACAGTTTTGAGCGAGCACACAGACGAAGTTGAGCATGCGCGACAGAGATCTCCTGAGCTAGCGGAAGAACAGTTTATGTGAGCATGTACAGTGAAACTGAAAGAAAGGGGGCTGATGTTGCACATACATATTGATATTAGCAAACAGGCAAAGACATTTGTGGAGCACAACATAGATTCCTGTTTTTTTGTGCTTGAGTTTCATTTTTCTTCAAAATATAATTTGTGTGCTCACTCAAAATATTGTTCTGCGCTCAAATTGTGCTATTGCTCGCTCATAAAAGTGGAACAAATGTAACTCCATAGGTTTTGTTTCATCTCGTTAGATCCTCCAGACTATTGACATAAGGTCAATGATTGCTTATGGGTTCAACTGAACTTTGAGCCACGGGACACAATGAACTCTAGCCTGGGTGCCAGCCGAACTTAGTCCCGCCCACAACATTTGAGGTCGGGAAGTACGGTCTGGCATTGCTCCGTTGTGGAGCAACTATGCTCGCCCCAGAGCTGGCGGACCAATCAAATCGGGCTTTACGATGATGGACAGGTGAGCAACAGCGCCTCGTCTATCACGTCATCTGAGCACGCTTAGGTTGATTATGTTTGCAAAAAAAACGCTGTGGCTAGAAGGAGACAGATGGCTTCTAAGACCCCATATGGAAAATGCATATTATTATGACCGCCGCGCAGCGAAGCGGCGGTCATATAGGTTTAGTCAGAATTATTATTATTTTTTCTTTTTCGCATGTCCAAATTTCCGTCAATGATTCCCGGGACACTGAAAGACCGGGGTAGACGAAACTTGGTGGGCATGTAACCCCATATGGATAGCATGGAACCATCATTTTTCGTTTTGATCTGTAGCCCCCCCGCTGGACTGCACCCCCCGAAAGGAGGGTAGGGCAGACACAGTTTTCTGTGAATATCTCGAGAACCGTAAGGTTTAGGAGGACCATTTTTTTTTGTCAACCCATTCCATAACCACTCATTTCATGTATAGCGCCACCTAGTTAAACACAAAAAAGTAAAAATAAGGTGTTGTAATCGCAGGTATCTGTGACCTAACATAGTCAAAACTGCACGAAATTGGAAGTGTAGGATCATTATGACACCCTCTGAATGCACGCCAAGTTTCGTGGAATTCTGTTCATGGGGGGCCACACAATAAATTAATTTATGTTACTATACACCAACCCCACATGGATAGCATGGAACCGTCGTTTTTCGTTTTGATCTGTAGCCCCCCCGCTGTACTGGACCCCCCGAAAGGAGGGTAGGGCAGACACAGTTTTCTGTGAATATCTTGTGAACCGTAGGGCCTAGGATGACCAATTTTTTCCGTATGTTTGCCTCCAGGGGTCATGTTAACCCATTCCATGTGCACACATGTGCATAAACAGATACACACGCACACACATACATTCACAGTAATCATACGTATGACACATACTCACACAGTAGACCAGAGGCGATTGCTCTAAGACTACAGGGGAAGCTCAGCCTCCTCTAAAATATCACGGAAAATCGCATCAAATAACACTATTACATTAGCTTCTAGCCTACTATTCCAACTAGAACATACTGAAAAAATGTTCAACTTCATGGCTAGTTTGTTCAGCAATAAGGTTTTGCCGGTCATTTATCGTGATTTCGCACCCATAATACATTGCTGTAACAACACGATCTATCAAAAAACCATGCAAAAAACCCATAGACGCTCGGCTTCACTGGCTTTCAATGGCACTACAGAGTGGGCTGATCTCAGTGCAGAAAAGCTACACGTTTATTGGACAAGCGCCACAAAATCGTCATTTCCAGGGAAGCCCGGCGTCTCTGGGAGTGAATGGGACAGTGGGATGGCCCGGACGCCGAGCTTCTGTATGATGATTGGAGGAACCGTTCTAGAGGCTGGACTCTTTTTGATTGACAGCATATGTCGCGATCTGACAGGAAGTGGTTCAAGTTCAAGGCAGGGATGCGTTAACGTTAATGTTGGCAGGTGAAGCCGAGAGAAAAAAGCAAGTTACAGCTCAAATTCTCATAATTTGGGAGCAATACAGTCGGTTTCTATTTGTCTTAAATAGCATACTGTAAATAAAACCGTAATGTGGAGTTACAGAGTTTGTGACTTGCTTTTGTTCCAGTTGTGTATTTAGGCTAAATTAGGTAGCGTGTGTAGGCTACATGCCATGTCTGCCATGCCAACTCTATAGCCTACTGTTTGGGATACTTTTGGCCCTCAAAGAACAATATAGCACCTTAATAATATTAATTTAATAATTTACCATTTTTTATCAGAGCTTCCCCTGTTCCAAAGAGCAGCAATCGCCACTGCAGTAGACATATGTACGCATGCATGCACATGCACAAACACACATACGCAGGCAAACACACAAGCACGCACACACACACACACCAGTGTTGTAGTCAAGTCACTATGCCTCGAGTCCGAGTCCAGGTTCGAGTCCTCAGTGTTCAAGTCCGAGTCAAGTCCAAGTAATTAAAAAAAAATTCCAAGTCAAGTCCGAGTCGAGTCCACTACTCATCCGAGTCAAGTCCGAGTCGATACCATACCATAGCTATACCATAGCCTATAGGCCTACTCATAATAAATGAGCAATCCCCATCCCAATCACACAGGCCATTAAGTCACATTATGCTGTTACTGACTGCTGACAATTGTATAGGCAATGTTGTATAAGTTCATACTTCACAAGAGCTAGATGAACGTTGGAGTAGGCCTATTTTGTAAGAGGTAGTGTGGATCATAAAAGGGCATTTTTTAAAATTCTGGCTGTTAAATAGCCTACACAATTTTAGCGCAGTTTGGGAGGGACAGAAACAGAAACCGAGCAGGGCCCGTCTTGGTAGCTTCTTTCTGACTCCCATGACGTGAACACTGGCTACCGGCAACTGCATAATTATGTTATCACGTCATTGACACTATGGAGACATATTTCACGTCAACAATAGAGATGAAAACTAGCTTTAGGTTGACGAAGATGTAGATCATCTGCCTAATTAATTTATTTGTGCAACAGGCCACGTTCATTTCAGCAAGATGAGTGAAATAAATGCTATTTTAAGCTGCCATCTCCATACTATTTGCTACGATATTCACCTGTTAGAAATAGAACACGTTGCTATTTCCTTTTTTTTCGTGCAGTGGATTAGGCTATCAAATCGCTCGTTTGAACAGTAACAGTAATCCAGTTCATTCGTGGTTTTAAATATAGTTGTTTCTGGCCTACCCACGAGAGGTTCAGTTTGTCAGTTTCACTTGCGCAGACACGTAGGCCTACATTGACACTACATGGACACTACTATGTAGCCTACGACACGAAGCAGTAGCCTAACATTCCTTTGAACTAAAATTAGTATTACGAATGCACGAGTCCGAGTCCAAGTTCGAGTCATCAGTGCTCAAGTCCAAGTCAAGTCACGAGTCTCTAAATTTAGCTAATGACTCGAGTTCGAGTCTCGGACTCAAGTACTACAACACTGACACACACACACACACACATAAACATAAACGTGTACACGCACACAATTCAAGAATTTCTCAGAATTATGAACAGGTAAGATGCACATGCACAAACACACATACGCAGGCAAACACACAAGCACGCACACACACACACACACACACCCACACACATAAACATAAACGTGTACACGCACACATGCACACAATTCAAGAATTTCTCAGAATTATGAACAGGCAAGATGGGGGTGGGGTTGTATAAAATGAATTTTACATGTGAAATCTATGAACTAATCATGTTTTGGTACTTGTTGTCTAGCAGATACCAGTGAGAATTGAGTGTGGCTAATGCAATTTAGTGAGACAGTTAGAATCATATAGGCCTTTCAGCGTGATATATTTTTGTGGAAAAAATGTGCTGGACTGGGCGGCGGTCATATTTTGTACCGCTCTGCGGTACATCTAGTTGGTTATGTATTTGGCCTCCTGAAGGTTTCACTGAGGTTTTATCACTGAAAATGATTACCGTATTTTCCGGACTATAAGTCGCACCGGAGTATAAGTCGAACAAGTCAAAAAATGTGTCATGAACAGGAAAAAAACATATATATAAATACATATATTCCAAATAATACCAAGATCCACGCACAGCCTGGTAAATAAATACATATATGTTGCACCTGAGTCGCAGGACCAGCCAAACTATGAAAAAAAGTGTGACTTATAGTCTGGAAAATTCGGTACTTCTGAAAACTTTGGCCAAAGTTGAGATGTGGGAAAATTCATGGTTTCACTTTCATCAAGGGAAAACAGCGTGTTGCACTGTGACATCTCTGTGTGTTGCATTGTGAAATCGCTGATTTACCACCTGTCCGAGGGATTTGAGGCAGCCTTTCCCAGCTGTTTATAACATGTTTGTAGCATATCAGTGTTCAACGGAACTATTTTTAAAAATGGAGGGGATATAGACTATCAGTTTTTTTTTTCTTAATAGCCTACCCTACTATGTAGCCTATCTCTTAGATTTTGCTATTGAGTGTTGTAGGACAGTAGCCTAGAAATATAGACGCGCCCCTACAGGGCTAGTCTGATTATCCCGCCCCTCAGACTGAGCACTGCGAACGGTGAGTGCCCAGACCCTACATTTTAATGTTGGGTCTGGCTCGCCAGGCTAGTAGGACAGGGGTTCCCAAACTTTTCCATGACAAGGCCCCCCAAATACCACTAGGTTCTGGACAAGGACTCCCTTGATGTGTTATTAAACCCATCGACAATACTACGGCAAATGTAAAAATACATTAAGCTAATCCTAATAATTATTTTAGCCACAAGCACTTCGCGATGGAGCAGTGTGTAAAAATTGTATTTGTGGCTTTCTGCTATATGAGAGCTATCACTCTACTATTATTCCCAGTCATTATCATGGGAAATATAATGTTCAGATATGCGTCACATTATTATAATGGAATTGTATAACAACCCTCATAGTAATAGGTATATTTTACATTTTTCAGATGTATTTATTTGTTGCTTTTATTTTTCCCTCCAACTTGCTGAGGCCCCCCTGGCGGCCCCCACTTTGAAAACCACTGCTGTAGGAGATATTGACGGCACAATAACTTTTACAAAAGACCAGAAAACAATGTTAAGGCATTTGTGGAGAAGAAGGATGGTTTGTGTGTTCTTCCTACATCTCACGGTAAGCTATTTCGTTACTCTTATTGGTTAGGTCTACCTCCACACACCCCCCCCCCCCCCCGTATTGGTTGAAACACGCACCATAATTACGTCCCAATGGAGCAATAACAGACTCATATTCTGACTAGAATTGAGTATGGCTACGTCAGGCTAAATGAACTCAGTAAATCAACAGATTTCTAGCATGCTTTGTGTATTGACTGGAAAAAAGTGGAGCTGGTGCAGTTTATGTTCTGTGGGTTAGATTTTAGTTCCGTAGCCTAGACCTATCAATCTTACTAACCTTTGAATGACATCAAGCTTGCCAAATAACTTGTCTGGTCGTTTACATCGATAGTCAGACATTTATATCGATAGTCTGGCGTTATAATTTATTTGCCTCGGGTGTGTGGAGTGGGTAAGACTGTTTTTAGTGGCATGCTAACACATACTGATGACGTGCGATAGCATGGCTCTGGATCTATATCTATATGGCTCTGAATGAACCCAGATATTCTTTAGAACATTCATTTCCCAACATTCCTACACCTTTAAGGGTTAAACTTAAATTGGTAAATTAAACTCTAACTGAATCCTTTCAGAAATACAGCAAACACATCTTTCTTGCAAACAAAGGAAGAATGCCCATGTTGTGTAATACTAATTGCATCAACACAGCCAGCCTTTGGTTGTGTTAAACAACACTTTACTAACCATACTCCACTGATGTGATTGTGATTGGTTTGTGGGTTTTCTGTGAGGGTGACCAGCTAGATCTACAGAGTAAATTCAAATGCGCTCACATGATTCAATACAGCATAGTGAAATAACATAAAGCTGATAAAATAAGTGATGCTTTATTGATGATATTGATGAGTGATAACCCTATTTTATTTCATGTCCTCCAAAATAAGATATATGAACATATATTTTTACATATTTGTCATTCTCATACCATCAATAACATAATGCCCACATTTGTCAATTTGACAAGTTAATTTCACAACAGTTCATTGAATTAGTCCACAACCTTTTTTCCAGATGATTCAGGCGATTTCTCACAAAGCTCTGTGAAAGGAAATAGACAGCAGTAGATTAGCACACAGCAATGACTATTGCAAATACCTGCAATAAAAACATGCACTCACACACACACTTATGTATAGTTAACTATGTATGGTAGACCACCCCACCTGTGACTCCATCATATGTATAATGGGCTGGTCTGATCCATCCCAAACACTCCGCTTGTTTCTGGAGTGTTCCAATATCTGTGGCGGATGCTTTACTTGACCGGCCTATATGAAACACAATTGTAAACAATAACATCCTCTTTATTTATGTTCATGAATAGTGCACCTTTTTCTACAGCTTTAGTGTTTAATGCATGCAGTCAGGTGTCATTAAATGTAGGATGTCCAAATGTCCCTAAAGATCAACATCTGTTTATCTCTCTATTTATGCCAATAATGTGGACACAGTTATAGAGAAAAATGGCTGATGATTCCACATGGATGGAAAAGCGATCAATCTTGATGGCCTGTAACAAATTTCAAGCAGGTCTGTTGGCTTTGGATAATAATTTACTGTTTGTCGTTTTATTAAAATGTTTTGTAAGCTACTTTGCACAAAAACAACATACCCGCCAAAATTTTGAACTTTAAAGTATAGAGAATGTTTTAAAATTTACCAAACATGTATAGTGCCCGGATATTCTGGTCCCCACTTTGACTTTTGCTATACATAACGAGGATGTCTGTGCCCGAGGGCAAAAACCACCCCTCAGTGGTCATCAGGTGCCCTGCATACATGGCTGAAACCAATTAAAAAGTTTATCATACAGGTTAATAGACAGATAATATAGGTCACAAATAATAAAGGACAAAATCTGGGCCCAAACATTGAGCTCTAAGTCCACACATTAGGCTCACAGGAATCACACATGATGACGACAGCAGCATTATTTTTCAAGATTGCTTCTTGGCACTATGTCCAACTAATCACACAACCAAGGACATCCTATAGATGACAAGAATGGGGCCAAACATTGTGTTCTAAGGCCACAAATGGGGCTCATATGAATCACACATCATGACAACAGTAGCATTATAGAGCATCACAGTCCCGCCCACAGCCAATTCCAGAAGTAAGAATTCAATACAATTTCTCCATTGACAATTGGGGTATAAGCCATAAAAACGTAACCATACATGGTAGACTTAAAACCAGCTACGGCTGTACTAAGCGATTGTATATGCTCATATATAGGGCGCAAATTCAAGGGGCACTAACCTTGTTTTGAGATAAATGTCTTTTAATCGCGATGTCTTGGATAAGTACTTCATTACCCACAATCCTGAACAATCCCACAGTGATGCCTCTGATTGGTGGAAAGGCCGTTATGATCATAGTTTGAAACTTTCTCAGCGAAAATTATTGACAAAGATGGCGGAGTCTTTTACTGCCTATGGCGAAAATCTTAATGTGAATAAAAACTTTCTAGACGAACATTGGTACTTGTATCAACAAGGATTGTGGTTTATATATCACACGAACTTAGTGTTCCATTCCATTCCATTCCAATACACCATCAAATAGAACACTGTAAATGCTAGTTTAAACACTTAACTTTTCAGGTAGCCGATAGGCTAATCATTAGCCTTTCAGACATTAGAATTCCATTATAATGCTGCTAACATTAGCCTACATGCTGCAACACAGGTATGAAATATATTATGTTTTAGTGACCTTGTTGTTTCTATGAACATGAATTGTTGTTTATAGGAAACATCAACTTAGTCGAGGCATAAAAAGCCCTGTATATCCTCATTAAGTACTTAAACTTTTGAACTAGCTAGCTAGCTGATAGCACAAGCTGGATGCTACCACCGGCTAGACACTGCAGTAAAATGGTTAGCAAACCGTCCATGCCTCCGTGAATATTTCACTGTTTCAAGGACGAAATCAAGTGTCCAAAGGGGTGAAAACCACTTTAAATCGGGTTACATTATTGACTGTTGTGTGTCCGAGGTCAGGAGCGTACCTATGTTCCCCGGGTCCTATGTTCCCCGCTATTTGTATGGGACCGGGGAACATAGGACCCTAGCGCCTTGTATCTGACCACGGAAATTGCATGGGATATGCTTGCGAGTGCACATTTCGTGCACAAACGGTAGCAAAGTGTATTTTTCTGTCAATGTTGTTGGCGTAGCACACCAGGTGGACCTACACATACGCGCACGGTGCAATATTGACACAAGCCAGAAGGGCGATTTTCCTAACTTCCACGTTGAGTATAGCGGAGTAAAAGAATAGATGAAGAAATTTTTTTATAACATAGGCCTACAATGGTTTTACTTGTGTAGTGCTTCTTTACTGAATATAACGAGTTCAAAATTAACATTCTAGGTAACTTCGCATTGTCCGCTTCAGCACTAAATTGAGGACAGCAACACACAAGAGCTGCCCTCACAGAAGAAACGCGCTACAACTACATGCCTTTTTAAGTTGATATTTAATTGGTTTGTTTTGTTCATTTTTCCGTTCGCTGGCACGCTGCAGGGGGGACTGCGCGTTGCTCCGAAGCCCCTTTGGTCTGACTCGTCAATAATCCAAAAATGTCCCTTTGGGTCTACAGCCCAGTATAGTTTGATATCTCTTTAAAATGAATCCCATTCTTCCGACAGCTCAACCAAAGGCTATTTTAGATCACCTCCTTCACCTCTTGTACAGTAAGAATCAACAATGACATGCCAAGTGCAAAGACAATGACAAGCTTGGGACTGAACTCGTGACTGTGGTAGTTAACAAACTAGATCAGTGGTTCTCAAACTTTTTCTTTCATTCCCCACTTTGAGGGGGCATTCTCGAGCCCCACCTGTCCCTCATCGCTCTAAGAAAGTGGTAGGTCAAGCTTAAAATTGTCAAATTTATTGAAATAATGACAAGTTCTAAATATATCCTCTTCAACAAAGTTAAAATCAGCTGGTGCTACAGATATAATAATAAATAAATACAATACAATATTTCTGTTTTCCAGCAACATATTAGGAAACATAGGCCATTATACAGCATTGTACAATATATTCAATGAAATGGCAACATGCTGCATTAAATGGATCTATAATCCAGTCATACTGAGCACTGCTGGTTGGGAAATATTTTTGAAATAAACTTTGCAGGGATGTGATGTAGGCCTACTGTTTAATACATGGGATCACAAGAGTGCCTCCCAATCAGACGTTTCAGCGATTTCGCTCAGAAATCTCAAAGGCATAATACTGTCGCGATCGAGTCGCCTGTCCCATACTCAAGTTTTTTTGGTGAATGCAGTAATCTTATTTGCTAGGTGAGGTAGGTGCTTGTCTTTGCCTTTTAACTGGACATTTAACTCAAATGTATCGCTAAGATATATCAAATATATCGCTAAGATAGGCCAGCTTCGTCAAGAAATGTTCACTAGTGAACGTGCTTGCAGATTCAAACATGCGCTCTTCCTCCAAGAAGAGGCGACTCGGAGCTCAAACACGCGCGACAGCACTTTACCTCGGGAAAGCCACCTTGCCTCGCTGTGAAACAGTACAGCCTTTTGGTCAGGTACCATCTCTTCGCAAAATGCGGAGAATAGACGCGCTTTTAAGCGCCGGGTTTTGATTAAATTCACCACTCTCACGCCACTGTCTTTTCAAGCAGCTACTGTTACAATTAAATAAATTAAACGTGACTATATCACACTTGGCTCCGCACTGCGCCTCTGTGCAAAGAACTTCAGTTCGCGGCGCCCCCTCTCCTTCCCTCATCATCACAAAGTGTGGGCACGGAGCAACAACCCGCGCCTTGCCGTGCGGCTGCAGTCTACTTGGAAGCAGCGGGGAACATAGGACCCTTTTTTCAAAAAAAGGTCCAACATAGGACCCGGGGAACATAGGGATGACCCCTCCGAGGTCAGCTTGTGGGTTTTGTAAGGGCCAGCATGAGGGACAAGATCTACAAAGTTGTGTGGTGAGCTTTGCAGGGAGGTTGGTAATGCTAGTTAACATTAGCTAGGCTACTGTAGCCTTCATACAATCATTAACCTAGAAATACTTCTTCGTACATTTAATGAACATTTTGTGGAATAATTCACAGCAAGTTAATAAACTGAATATGGTGGTCCAAGAGCAGACCATGCACCGGTCCATGCATCAGGATGGCAGTCAAATACGAAGCACTGCACAATGTTGCTAACGTTAACGTTAACCGCTTTCACACACACAAAATATAAAATACACAATGGTAAATATAACATTCAATACCAAAACACTATTATTTACACGATTACTCCTGAAATAACTGCTATTAACTGCACATTCACTATATAAAAATCACTGTTTGGAGGAAAGGGTTCGACTGCTGTCGCCGGTTGGACATTGTTCAAATGGCAATTTGCGCGTTCGTGCATTGCTTATTATTCAGTGAGGCGCGGTGGTTTATGGGACCAGTAGTTCCTTCGCTCGGAAATGAAAATATGTACACAGTCTTGTACCTTTGACTTTTTTTGGACTTTCTCTTTGTTTTTTCACTCAAAATGATATGTTGTATGCTTATGAGTTACACCGTAGCTGATTAGCCTAAGACATGCTCTAAAACTCTTTAGATACGGATTTGGGAATGGGAAATTTACTTCCGGAAACTAAGCTCTCTCGGAGGAGGGGCGAGACTGTGATGCTCTATTTGATTGCTTCTTGGCACTGTGGCCTAGCCTGGTCCAGTGTTGCCAACTATTTCAAATGGAAAGTAGCTAAAGCCAGCTCCAAAAGTCGCTAAATGTCGCTAGATGACGTTACGCACTAATTTGCATATCAATTACGTCACCAGGTCGTGACCACCCCCCCCCCCAAAAAAAAAAAAAAAACGGTGATGGCCCTTTAATTCCCCTTTACACCTGTTTGCTTTTCTCCTAGGCCTACTAAAATAGGCAACTTTAAGAGCCTAATTTAAATATTTAATTTAACATACTTGTATATTAGGGTAATTGATAACACTTCTGTACATCTTGTCATAGTATAGCCTACACCAGAATGAGCATTAAGTGGCTGAAAATCAGTAATTTCCAACCTATTCCCAACTGCTGCATTTGCTTTGCACAGCTTGAAGTCTGATTATAACTTCACCATAGGCTACACACAATTTAACCTTACCACAATGGCTATATTTTGGATTTATTTAGTTAATGTCACTCAGACATATTTTTTTCCCCTCAGCCGACGACAGTCTGTCCTACATTGACAACATTGAGGCGACATAGCCTAAACGAATGCTTTAGGTTTTTCTAACTTGTATGCTCGATTTTGAACTATCTGCTTGTGAATGAAGTTGTAGCCTACTTTCCTTTGTTGAACGGTGCTGGAAAGCGTGTCCCTGTTTCCCTGTCATCATGTCATTGGTCTCGTCTCGTTGACTCTGGTTGTAATCTCACCCAAAGTTGCTGCACCTTCCAATAATATATAACGTTATCTGAGCTGTTAGATCTATAGAACATCTACTTCCGTGGATATTATTAACATGGGCTGATATTACATAGGCCAGTCATTACTTTTATAATCATGGGGCACGCTTTGGGCGAACTCGATGTAGGCTAATTCACAAACGAAACAGGCATGAGACTCTTACACAGACGAACTCACTGCTCACTCATAAGAGTAAAAAGGGACGTTACATGCCATCACATCAGAGTCTCAAAAAGTCTCCAAGAATGCCAGACAAAGTAGCTAGATTTGTCGCTAGTCGCTTTTTACAAAAAAAGTCGCTTGGGGGGTCTAAAATCTCGCTAAATATAGCGACAAAGTCGCTAAGTTGGCAACACTGGCCTGGTCCTACCAGACTCTCGTACATTTCATAATGTACAGAGAGTCTGGCCACTTTCCATTGCCAAGCATTAACTTCCTTCAAGGCGAGTACTCTGTTGAAGTTTAAAACTATTGGATCTGCCCAGAGCCACTCTGGATCTGCCATAACCAATCGCTAACGTTTGGTCGTGACGTATGTCATGCTCAAACTAGCGCACAACCTCAACATCATCGTTCTCAGCCACCCCCCCCCCCCTGTTCGCTGATTGGACAGGTAACATTTGGCCTGAGAAAACCCGCGAATATACCAAAATTCTAGACGACATACTGAAGGGGAAATGAAAATTGAGCGGAACTATGTAGGACGGCGGAGCCAGGCTATGGCCAGCTGTATAATTATACCATCACATAATTAAGGACATCCTATCGATGATAAAATATAGAACTATAGTTGAACTATAATTAGTGGATATATTACACAAAATGTAAAAATGTCCCTATTAAGTATATCAGGATGAATGACAGTGTTCCCGTCCTTGTATGCACAGGTATACTGTTAAGCAAATGGAAGAGACCAGCGTTCATTCTCATATACCGTATATATTTTTAGACTATATTTGCAGTTAAACACTTTTGTATGTGATGCTTGATGTTAAACAGAGATCCCAACAGCCCCTTCACCAGAGACTACATACAGTAAAAAGGCCAAACTTTCATGCAGAATATTCCATGCACTTCAGACTGAGAAAAACGAACCAGATCCACGGAAAACACTGTCCGAGAGAGTGCCATTACTACTGGTGAACATGCACTGTCCATTCCTGTGGAGGAGAGGAACATGTATGCCCATGAGCTGCACAGTAAAATTGGGTTGGATGAATGTCAAACTAGGTGAGTATTTGATGAGAGATCCTAAAAAAGCAATGGGATTGCTGTAACTGTAAAAACCAGCAACTTTAGCAAATGTAAATGATCACTACTGTCTACATTGTGGGCTAGTTTTTACAATTAAGGAGCTAGAGATGTGAGATTTATCTGAAAATGTACATTGTCTTATTCCAAAATATGTGCACTTTGATCAACTACTTATAAATAGCCTACAGAGTCAAATCTTGTCTAAAAAAGTCTTCCAGTGTGTGTAGTGCATTGTTTGATCCATACCATAGTGTCTGGACCTACATGTACCTAACTGTATGACTGTGTTAAGTTACTGTATGACTAGTTTAAATTAGGGCAAAGTCTAACTATTTGCCAATTCAATACCATGCCATGAGCGAGATTCTATAGGCACAAACATCAATGGACCAGCTAAATGGTCCTACATGCCACATGATAGCTTTAGTTTATAGCAAAGATTCTAGAGTGCTCTAGAATCTTTGGTTTATACTTTGATCGCTGATTGAAGTGCCATTTAAATTAGGGGCCAATTTCTTGTGCACTTGGCCAACCACACTTACAGCCTATTCCCTTGGCTTATAGAGATCGTATCTGTCTCGGGGGAAAGTGTCCAACCCATCCAACCGCTACTGGCGATCTTCAGTAAGTCATGGAAGATCTTATGGTCTACGAACCCCATCAGGAACACCCACCGCCCCATCAACTGCACAAGAAAAACATTCTGGTTATGAAAATTTCTTGAAAGCCTGTCTTTACTTTTGTTTGTGTATGCAAACATGGAGAAGTGCATGCCTTTATCTACACAATATGTGTAATGCATTCAGTGATTGTGTGTGTGTGTGGACATCTGACTCACCTGTGTTGTGTTCTTGATTTCTTGATGTTTGATAAGGGGCTCACACATTAGATCGTGCTTAGCCTGGTCACAAAGCTCTTGACAAAAAACCCCCAGAAAACCATGACAAACAGATCATGATGACCATCCAACATGAAACAACAGCCACAAATGTCATCCCTCCACTATTTCCAATGGGCATCTGGAACAAGATCCATTGGTTTATATATTTTCCAATCTGTTGCTCTAGGGAAGGTGTTTGATATGACAGTACTACAAACCTTTACTTACAGTAGCTTGTTCAACTCTCCCCTATCGTTTATATACTGTATGTGTTGCTTCAATGCTAAAATTTCACTAAAACTGTGGGTCACTAACCCGTAACGCCGTCGTAGGTGAATGGGGCTGGGCTGGAGTAACCCAGGCACTCCGCTTGTCTCTGGAACGCTTGCTGCTCCGTCTCCGACAGCTTAGCTGAACGCCCTTCAGGAGGCCAAATACATAACCAATAAAATAATCAAAAACTGCTTCATGATGATGCATTACAGAAAAAAACAAATGCCTGAATGTCATATTGATCAGATTAATGGGACGTTTTTGACATGGATGCTTGAAAGCATGGCTAACCATCTTAAATGTGGAAGCTTGGCCAGCAGTTGGTCCCGCACTGAATTCTCCATTGCATAGAAGTTAAATCATGAGCTCATTTGAAACAGCGGGAGGAGAGGAAGACTTAGGGAAAGGGGGATATTAATCATACCAAAGAGGTAGAGTGAAGTGATGTTCAGGTCCACCATTTTGTGTTTCACGGTAAGGTAGTCCAAGCCAGATGGCAAGATGGTCACTTCAAAAATCAACAGGTTCCCCTCAGCCATTTCTGTCAAAATGTAAGGTTTTTAATCAAACATTAGATGATTTATGCACAGACTGTAGAAATTGAGTTCTGTGAAAGTGTTACACTCAGTGGGTTCATATTGTATCTTGTCATTGTAACACTGGTCCATGACCTCAAACTTGTATGGATGTCTCCTATGCTATACATCTCCATATCCTATTCCCTAGGCCTATGATCATAATGTGAGGAAAAATATGTGTTTATACACACGACTTAAAGGGGTGGTTCAGGATTTTGGACATAGGACCTCATTTCCAAGTTAGCAAGTGGGTAATTTATCAGTGGAGTTTTCAACACATTTCATCCAGTACTTCTAGTTGCAGAGTTTGCAGGTGCTAGACTAGCGCAAGTCAACAGTATGTATTAGCCTGCAACTAAAAACAGTCTTACCCACTCCACAGTACACCCAAGGCAAATAAATTATAACGCCAGACTATCGATGTAAATGTCTGTGTTGATAGAATAGTGTTCCCTGAAGTTGGTAGTAGGCATATAAGCAACGGCAGCGGAGGACTGATATTATCTAGGCTATTACTACTAGGTGTCTCAATTAGAGTGTGCTTCTCTGTTTACTTTTCGGCGCAGTACTACTAACTAGAGCAAGTCAAATTCTGCCACTGCTGAGAAACTAGTCCCTCAAAATGTAATGTGATTATTGAAATGCAAAGATAGAATAATGTTAGAAATAAAACTATCAACACAGATACTTACATTGATGGTCTGGCGTTACAATTTATTTGCCTCGGGTGTCTGTGGAGTGGGTAAGACTGTTTTTAATGGCAGGCTAACGTTGCACCCATAACTTACGCTTTGCATGCAATACACCGCTTTTGAGGGTGATATTGGAAGTGGCGAATTCACATTTCCCATCGCTGTGGGGAAAATAACAACATATCAATATCATTCACATTATAAGTAGAAATTAATTCTTTTGAATTATTTTAATTAATTTCTAAGCTTAATGCTTATTCAAAATTGTGTGTGTGGTGGTGGTGGGGGGGCGGTAAATCCTTACATCTTATTGCCGTGACTCATGATGAATGATTCTGCCTGGCCTGAGGGTGTCAGAGTTATCCAGGAGCTGTTAGACACTTTCAGAATGTCTCGGAACGACTGATTATCACTGAAGCCCGACAGGAACCACCACTTCCCCATCATCTATCAACACAGAACATCAGACCACTTGGACCATTGGGGTACAGTAGTCTTTTTGGTAACACTTTATAATAACTATACACAATTCATCATGTATTAACCTGTTACGTATTAGTTAATGGTTTGTTTATCATTAGAAATTTATTGTTCATACATAATTTATCATCAGTAAAGCATTTGTTCACTCAGTTATACATGGTTTCTTCATAGTAAATAAGCCTATCCAATTTTGTATTTTGTAAGTACATGATTTATATGTAATAAATAATGAAACAACCACTTATAAATGAAATCATTTTCCCATTCCAGTTGCAAACTATTATAAAATGCTTTGTTCATCATTTGTAAAGCATTGCTCCTATGCTAATTCTCATAAATAAAGTATTTGTAAAGTATTTGTACACACACTGTTTTGTTCATAATAAATAATAATAAGTCAATATGTTTATACATTATTGTTAATATTTAATAAATTATGCAATCATATTTTTTGATTAAGTAATATTTTCATTATTTAACAGTTACATACACATGCACTAATAATTAGTTAGGGTGAGGATACATATTTTATAAACCACTTGCTAATACTATAATTCATGATTAATTCAGGAGTTACAAGTGGTTAGATAATGATACTTTGTGAGCTCATCTAAAGTGAGGACGTTGTATGCCTTGCAACACAGTTACAAATGAGTTATAAAGTTTACATTTGCATTCATAAGTTATCATAAGTGACCACTGCAGTAGTGGTTGTATTTGAGGAGAATGACAGATGTCTTGATTAGGCATCATAAACATAATACATAACACTTCAAGTCATGCAAAAACAAATTACATAACCCAAAGCAATATGAAAATGGTAACACAAAACAAAATCAGATAGATAGTTACATTTTCTAATTGACAGAGTTAGTGTGTGAGTTGGCTTATGTTTGAATGGTTTGTAGTAACTGTATGTGTGTGAATCCCTCACCGGTGTTAGGTCCTCCACATGGAGAGGTTTGACAAGCTCCTCACAAACGGGGGCCGCTCTAGTAAGGGCCAACAGAGCAAAGATGGTCGAGGCTATCGTCAGGACACACATGGCAAAGGTTTCTGCGAGGAAGATAATTCTGTGACT
This sequence comes from Alosa pseudoharengus, assembly GCF_046254945.1. Lineage (NCBI taxonomy): Eukaryota > Metazoa > Chordata > Actinopteri > Clupeiformes > Clupeidae > Alosa > Alosa pseudoharengus. The sequence continues at coordinate 24,893,231 of NW_027468657.1, forward strand.
GCGGCTTGGCTTTCAAAGACCCAACTTAGATGGCCCTCTAACTAGCCAACAGGATGGTGTCCCCCGAGTGACGTAACATGTAGATTGCGCCTTGCCAAAGTTCATGTTCATCTGTCATGGGTTCATGATTATTTTTGCAATCATTTGGATGTCTGTCCATTGAAAGAAACATCTCAATCAGCCAATATACTGCCAGTTTGATCCTCACGTTGGATCCTCCAGGCTATTGGCATAAGGTCAATGATTGCTTATGGGTTCAACTGAACTTTGAGCCACGGGACACAATGAACTCAAGAGTAAATCAACAGATTGTTAACATGCTTTATTTGTGTATTGAATGGAAAATAGTGGAGCTACTGCAGTTTATGTTCTGTGGGTTAGATTTCAGTTTCGTAGCATAGACCTACGGATCTTAGGTATTACAAACATTTTAAAGACATCAAGCTTGGCAAAGACCTTGTCTGGTCTTGCAGGAATCTGTTCTGGGATAAGAATATAAATTTTTGTTAAAGGTCATGCATGTGTGTGTGTTGGGGATCCTTTCTTCACTTCCAAGCATTGACATTGAACTTAAATTGGTACATTAAACTCTAACTGAATCCTTTCAGAAATACAGCAATCACATATTTCTTGCAAACAAAGGATGACTGTCTGTGTTGTGTAATACTAATGACGTCAACACAGCCTTTGGTTGTGTTAAACACTGTACTAACCATATTCCTCTGTTGTGATTGGTTTGTGGGTTTTCTGTGAGGGTGGCCAGCTAGATCTACAGAGCAAATTCAAATGGGTTCAGAGCATGATTCAATACAACATTGTGAAATTAAAACTTAAAGCTGAGAAAAGAAGTGATTTCTGAAATGATTTACAATACATTAACAACATTTGCTTTATTGACAATCATGACCCTATTTTATTTCATGTCCAATGTCCTCCAAAATAAGATATATGAACATGTTTTTTTTACTTGTTTGTCATTCTCATACCCACAAAAACACACTGCCCACACTTTGAAAGGTTGATTGAATTAGTCCACAACCTTGTCTCCAGATGATTCAGGCGATTTCTCACAAAGCTCTGCGAAAAGAAATAGAGTGCAGTAGGGTAGCAGACAGTAATGTTGCAAATAAAACACACACACACACATTTATGTATAGTTAACTATACAAATGTATTGTTAACTAACTTTACCATGAAGGTAAGAGCTCCCCTAACTGCTTTGGAACTACTGCTATTCAGATAAGTATGGTAGACCAACCCCACCTGTGACTCCATCATATGTATAATGGGCTGGTCCAATCCATCCCAAACACTCCGCTTGTTTCTGGACATTTACAAAGTCTGTGGCTGATGCTTTACTTGACCGACCTATAAGAAACACAATTGTAAACATTACAATAACATCCTCTTTATTTATGTTCATGAATAGTGCATCTTTTTATACAGGTTTAGTGTTTAATGCATGTATTCAGGTGTCATTAAATGTAGGATGTCCAAATGTCCCTAAAGATCAACAAAGCATCTATTTATCTCTCTATGCCCATAATTTGGACACGTAGGTCTGTTGGCTTGGCTTTTTATTAAAATGTTTGGTAAGCCACTTTGGACAAAAACAAATACCTCCCAAAATTTTGAACTTTAAAATATAGAAAACATTTTAAAATTTACCAAACATGTAGAGTGCTCGGATGTTCTGGTCCCCACTTTGACTTTTGCTATACATAACGAGGATGTCTGTGCCAGAGGGCAAAAACCACCCCTCAGTGGTCATCAGGTGCCCTGCATACATGGCTGAAACCAATTCATTAAGGCTTTAGTTTATCTTACAGGTTATCAGACAGATAATATAGGTTAGGTTACAAATAATACAGGACAAGATCTGGGCCCAAACATTGAGCTGTTAGGCCACACATTAGGCTCTTAGGAATCACTTATCATGACAACAGTAGCATTACTTTTCATGATTGCTTGTTGGCACTATGATTGCTTATTGACCATCTGTAATCACATAACCAAGGACATCCTATAGATGATAAAATATAGAATTATAACAGAACTATCAGATGAATGACATCAGGATGAATGACAGTGTTGTATAGTGTTAAAAGTTGTATCAGCGATTTCAGGCCCAAAAAAGGCCCCCAGACTGCCTTTGAGTTTCTTATGTTCTTAGTTACTTTGCTCCTGTGCGACGCTAAGTCTCATGCTCATTACGCCATGTTGGAATTGTTTTCAGAAGAAAGTTTATTACTCAGCAGTAAAGTGAGTTGTGAGGTTATGATGCCAGTCACAAATTGTTATTTGTTAGAAAATAGAAAAGGTTCATATAAAGGCTTAAAATGCTTCCAATGTAACGTTATTTGATGTCAAAGTGACGCCAAAATGAATGGGGGTCAATGGAATGCTAGCTCGAAGTGGTCGACTTCTAGCCTCAGAGAGAACCGCCATAGTGGCTACGCTTTCCGAGCGTTCGCCTACCCCCTTCTATCTCCAAAGAGCAATTTCTATACTGACAAGATAATATTTCACAATTTTCATGACATTTGACGGGCTGCCGCTCTTGAAGTTGCATCGCTGGTTTTCTCGGTAGCGACTCTCTATAGCTATGCTAGGTGAATGTTTTTATATATTTGCAGTTAAACCCTTAAAGCCAGTCAGCACTTCTATATGTGATAATTATGACCGCCGCGCAGCGAAGCGGCGGTCATATAGGTTTAGTCAGATTTATTTTTTTTTCTTTTCTTTTTCGCATGCCCAAATTTCCGTCAATGATTCCCGGGACATTGAAAGACCGGGGTACACGAAACATGGATAGCATGGAACCATCGTTTTTCGTTTTGATCTGTAGCCCCCCCGCTGGACTGGACACCCCGAAAGGAGGGTAGGGCAGACACAGTTTTCTGTGAATATCTCGAGAACCGTAAGGCCTAGGAGGTCCACCTTTTTTATGTATGTTGGTCTTGTTGGGCATGTCAACCCATCCCATTACCACTTATTTCATGTATAGCGCCACCTAGTTAAAAATTAAAAAGCAAAAAATTAGGTGTTTTCATCACAATATCTCTGGCTGACAAGGTCAAAACTGCACGAAATTAAAAGTGTAGGATCATTATGACACCCTCCGAATGCATGCCAAGTTTTGTGTACTTTCGTTCATGGGGGGCCTTACAATAAAATAATGTATGTGTACATTTAGTGACGTACACCAACAAGGATTCCCGGGACACTGAAAGACCGGGGTACACAAAACTTGGTGGGCATGTAACCCCACATGGATAGCATGGAACCGTCGTTTTTCGTTTTGATCTGTAGCCCCCCCGCTGGACTGGACCCCCCGAAAGGAGGGTAGGGCAGACACAGTTCTCTGTGAATATCTTGAGAACTGTAGGGACTAGGATGACCATTTTTTTCCGTACGTTTGCCTCCAGGGGTCATGTTAACCCATTTCATGTGCACCCATGTGCACAAACAGATACACACACACACACATACATTCACAGTAATCATACGTATGACACATACTCACACAGTAGACATATGTACGCTTGCATGCACAGGCACATACGCAGGCACACACACAAGCACGCACACACACACACACATAACATAAACATGTACATGCACACAATTCAAGAATTTCTCAGAATTATGAACAGGCAAGATGGAGGTGGGGTTGTATAAAATGAATTTTACATGTGAAATCTATGAACTAATCATGTTTTGGTACTTGTTGTCTAGCAGATATCAGTGAGAATTGAGTGTGGATAATGCAATTTAGTGATACAGTTAGAATCATATAGGCCTTTCAGCGTGATTTATTTTTGTGGAAAAAATGTGCTGGACTGGGCGGCGGTCATATTTTGTACCGCTCTGCGGTACATCTAGTTACTTTATGTTAAACAGAGCTCCCGACAGCCCTTTTACCAGAGACTCAATACTGTAAAAAGGCCAAACTTTCATGCAGAATATTCCAGACTTCAGACTGAGAACTCACCAGATCCGCGGAAAACGATGTCCGAGATGGTGCCGTTACTGCTGGTGATCATGCACTGTCCATTCCTGTGGAGAAGAGGAACATGTATGCCCATGAGCTGCACAGTAAAATTGGGTTGGATGAATGTCAAACTAGGTGAGTATTTGATTAGATGTGTTGTCCCTATCTGGACACAGAGATGTGTTAAAAAACAACGCAAATTGTGTTGTTTTCAATGCAAGTTGTGTTATTTTCAACACATTTTGTGTAACAAATAAAAAAAGAAAACAACACAAACTTGTGTTGTCCCTATCTGGACACAGAGATGTGTTAAAGCAAAACAAGTTGTGTTGTTTTCAACACATTTGTTTTAAGAGTATACTGAAAAAGCAATGGGATATTCCAGAATATGTGCATTACATATACAACTAGATACATACCCTACAGAGCCAAATCTCGTCTAAAAAAAGTATTTTCCAGAAGTGTGTGTAGTGCACTGTTTAATCCATAGCATAGTGACAAGGACATACATGTACCTAACTGGACTCCTCCATCTGAAATGTGTTAATATAATGAGATATAATGATTTCACGTTATTTTGCCAGCAGGTGGTTCAAAAGCTGTAGTATTGCACTGTATGACTGTGCATCCACTGCCACAAATACTATGGGCTCTAGTTTAAATTAGGGCAAAGTAGAAAGTCTAACTAAAGCTAATTTAATAATGAGGCAAACTCTATTTTCCAATGAGAAGATCCTATAGGCACACATATCAGTGGATCAGCTCAATGGTCCCACATGCCACATGATAGCTTTAGTTTATAGCAAAGAGCGCTCTAGAATCATTCGTTTATACTTTGATCGCTAAGTAAAGTGCCCACCATTTAAATTAGGGCCCAATTTCTTGTGCACTTGGCCAACCACACTTACAGCCTATTCCCTTGGCTTATAGAGATCGTATCTGTCTCGGGGGAAAGTGTCCAACCCATCCAACCGCTACTGGCGTTCTTCAGTAAGTCAAGGAAGATCTTATGGTCTACGAACCCCATCAGGAACACCCACTGCCCCATCAACTGCACAAGAAAAATAAATAATTTTCATTCTGGATATTGAAAATCTCCTGAAAGCCTGTCTTTGCTTTTGTTTGTGTATGCAAAAATGGAGAAGTGCATGCCTTTATCTACATAATGTGTGTAATCCATTCAGTGTGTGTGTGTGTGTGTGTGTGTACATCTGACTCACCTGTGTTGTGTTCTTGATTTCTTGATGTTTGATAAGGGGCTCACACATTAGATTGTGCTTAGCCTGGTCACAAAGCTCTTAACAAAAAAAAATCAGAAAACCATGACAAACAGTTCATGATCACCATCCCGTATGAAACAACAGCCACAAATGTCATCCCTCCACTATTTCCAATGGCCATCAGGAACAAGATAAACTTCATTGGTTTATATATTGTTCAATCTGTTGCTCTGGGGAAGGCGTTTTATGTTTGATATATGACATTACTATAAGGCTAAGGAACGGACATTTCACCCTGTCAGTTTTCAGAAAAGTTTTCGTTTACACTAACCCATGTATATATGCCGTCAAGAGCATGCCAACCTGTAGGTAGCAGTGTAACGACAAGCTCAAGCCCACGTAAGCCAATCAGAATCCCGAAAATAGCAACAACAGCAACGAATCACTTCCTCTTTGTCTTTTAAACTGTAACTGTTGCAATTGCAAACAGATGAAAAGAGTTTGCACCAACATAAATGCAACTGCTACTCTGAATGCATCCATGATCATTAACGTTTTTCATGTGACGTATTCTAGGTTCTATAGCTTTGTTTACATCCACCTGGTAGGCAAGGGACAAGTTGAACCCATTGAACATCGTTATCTGCAGCTGCCTCTCAGTAGGCTACATCTCTGTATTTCAGCAATGTCAACATTTCAGGCATCAATAAAGGTGATGAAACATTATCCCATTGTTCAATATTTGATAGCCTGTCACAGGAACATTATTTCGCTAAAATTGCCCTGATTTGGTGCATCGATAACGTTATGGGAGAACCTGCTTGTAGCCTAATGGTAGCCCAACTTTTTTTCTCTGTTCAAAACTCGGTTTACACGAAGACGATAGACTTTCTTAGAAGTTGTAAAAATTTGGCCAGAAAGGAACATGTCTTCCCTCTGAAAGTTGACACAAAATTAAACAATATTTGTTATATATATTTAACTTCAACTGAACAGCGACAGGTTTTGGTAGGCAGTAGACTCAGCAGACGTTAAAGGGAAACTTGGCAGGATTTACGCCTCTACTGGAGAAATTGTGCATGATGCTATTTCAAACTGTGGAAAAAGGTAATGATAAAGCACATGGATTTGTTTACAAGCTAGCAAAACGGTTAGCATAAGTTCGGCAGACAATGTGGATGTTACAAGGTAAGAAACACGATTTAAAACGAGTTTCTTGTTTCTCACTTCTCTTTCCGGGACGGTAGTCTCAATGTTGCAAGGTTGGTTTTCCGCCTGAGGACGCTAGGGGCAGCGGGAAAAGTCACCATTTTCACCGGAACAGGTCATTTAACCATCCAAATGATTTCTAAACGGGTTTATTACGTTGAAATAGTTGCCAAGTTCCTCTTTAAAACGGTAGCTTACAGTTATAGCCAGCGTCAGTCAGCATCATGTAACATTAATGGCGTCACGGCTCGTGTCCATTATTGCGGCGCGTAGACGCTTGCAGATGCCTAGCCCTCTCTCCCGTCGCCGCTTGTGGGCGTGTATAGGCTAAAGTGTATGGTGTAACGTTTTATTTTTTGTAATCGCTAAACAATTCATAGGATCAAATCAGTTTATTTTGACATACGGGAGTTAGCCTAACTGACCTGTAGGCTATAGCACATAAGCCTATTCTGTTTTCATTTATTAGCATTTGTTGTGATTATATAATCAAATGACACTCATGATAACTTGAAATAGAAGGACAGAAGATAGGTGATTGATGTCCACAAGCACGAATTTCACGAAACAAATTAGAACAAACTGTTCCGGTAAAAATATTCTTGCCATGTTTAAAATGCTGCACTTTTTCCCTTCATAGCCTATCTCTGGCAATTCATTTTTGGATGACTGTAGATAGTTGTATTTTAGCCTACGTCTTCGTAGACAGTAGCCTAGGCTACACCATTAGGCCATCTTGAGAATAAAAGACACAGCTGCTAACGATCATCCTCCACAACCAGTAGGCTAAACAGTCGTTCGTCGCCTTTTTGCTTCTTATTGTAAAACCAACTGTTAGGGCCTACACAAGTGGTCGGCATCCCGGTCAATATTTGATATTAAAATTTCTACCTTGCCTACCATTCTTGCCTACCACGAGTTGTAAACAAACGGTGACGTAACATTAGAATGAAGGTGCAAAACCTTAATAGCCAAATGAAAATGTAGGCTAAATAGAAGTTGCACTTTTGGCGCAGGCGCATAGGCCTAATGTAACGTTGGCTGCCTAAACTGAAAACTTTTTTACATTTATTTTCTTTTTTACTTTTTATTGTTTGTTAATTTGTTTGTTGTCTGTCTTGTACAGTATGTCTTGGTGTTACCAGTACGCTGGCAAGTACTCCGTCAGGCATGTTTTGTCTTGTGTGTCATTTGTTATTTTGTAAATTTGTTTGTCATGTCTTGGTGTCACGTAGCCTGACGAGCCAGACCCACATCAAGATGTAGGGTCTGGGATCTTACCATTGGCAGTGCTCAATCCGAGGGGCGGGATAAGTGGTTGTCTTTCAAATTCCCTCTGCACGCAATAGGATGGCGCTACAACTCATGCGTTTTCCCACCAGCGGAGCTAGTTGGCTAGTTGATCAAACTTTTGCCAACTTAAAAAAAAAAACGTAACTCCAGTCGGGATTCAAAGACCGCTGTTCGCCAGCAGCAACATCCATCTTCTTTGGCAGGGAATTCACGGGGAACTGTCGCAACTCTGCCATCATCATGTTAAGCCCGTCCACCGACTCTATACACGATGTGATTGGCCTGACCGAAGTTTGGTTTTTCCAGCTCGCAAGCCAATGGAGAGTTGCTAAACTACCCTGGCTGCAAATTACATTTGCTGCCGCTAGGGTGCGTCTAGATTTCTAGGCTAGGTGTCACGGGTACACTGACGACAACGCCCCTCTGTCCGACATCTTTTGTCCTGTGTGTCAATGTCTTGTTTGTGGAGTGCTTTGGGTTGCCCTCTGTCCATACAAAAAAGTGCTATATAAATAAAAGTGACTTGACTTGACTTTACTTAGCTTGTTCATACCTCTGCCTAGCTAGATAACACAATAGGAATTCCCTTTTTTGTCAATTTTCAACGTACTGGGTGCCCATTTAATGCTCCTACCTGTGACAACAATGTTGCAAAGTACAATACCAGGCATTCGGAGTGCGTATCAAAGTATGTGTTGCTTTAATGTGGCAAGTAAACCCCAGAAAAGGCAAAATGTCAGGAAAGTTGTTGGTCACTAACCCGTAACTCCGTCGTAGGTGAATGGGGCTGGGCTGGAGTAACCCAGGCACTCCGCTTGTCTCTGGAACGCTTGCTGCTCCGTCTCCGACAGCTTAGCTGAACGCCCTTCAGGAGGCCAAATACACAACCAATAAAATAATCAAGAACTGCTTCATGATGATGCATTACAGAAAAAAAACAAATGTCTGAATGTCATGTTGATCAGATTTATGGGACGTTGTTGACATGGATGCTTGAAAGCATGGCTAACCATCTTAAATGTGGAACCGTGGTCAGCAGTTGGTCCCGCACTGAATTCTCCATTGCATAGCAGTTAAATCATGAGCTCATTTGAAACAGCAGGAGGAGAGGAAGACTGAGGGAAAGGGGGAAATGAATCATACCAAAGATGTAGAGTGAGCTGATGTTGATGTCCACCATTTTATGATTCATTTTCATGGTAAGGTAGTCCGAGCCAGATGGCAAGATGGTCACTTCAGTAATCACTGGACACCCCTCAAACATTTCTGTCAAAATGTGAGGTTTTTAATCAACAAATAAATGATTCATGCATAGACTGTAGAAATTGAGTTCTGTGAAAGTGTTACACACTTCAGTGGGTTCATTTGTATCTTGTCATCTATGATCTCAAACGTGTATGGATGTCTCCTATGCTATATTCAATCTGCATATCCTATTACCTAGGCCTATGATAATAATAATGTGAGGAAAAATAGCATGTGTTTATACATAACACACCACTTAAGACACAGCATTATGTTTTAAGTTGAATATTTAAGTGTGTTGCACCCATAACTTACGTATCACACGCAATACACTGCTTTTGAGGGTGATATTGGAAGTGGTGAATTCACATTTCCCATCGCTGTGGGGAAAATAACAACATATCAATATCATTCACATGATCAGTACAGTACAAACTAGATGTACCACAAAGCGGTACACAAATATAACCGCCGCTCAGTCCTGCACATTTTCGCCACTTCACTAGCTTGGCGGTCATAATTATTCATTAAGCTTATTTAAAATTGTGTGTGTGTGTGTGGTGGTGTGTGTGTGTGTGTGGGGGGGGGGGGGGGGGGGGGGGTAAATCCTTACATCTTATTGCCCTGACTCATGATGAATGATTCTGCCTGGCCGGAGGGTGTCAGAGTTATCCAGGAGCTGTTAACCACTTTCAGAATGTCTCGGAACAACCGATTATCACTGAAGCCCGACAGGAACCACCACTTCCCCATCATCTATCAACACAGAGAATCAGACCATTTGGACCATTGGGATACAGTAGCATTTATTCCTTAAAGTTGCTATGTGGAGATTTTATTTCGTTTAAAACATGTACAAATGACCTATATGATCAACAGAATGTGAAGAAACTACTGTTTTGACATGAAGTCAAAAATGCGTATGTTCTCTGTTACCCAGATATCCACTAAAGTTATCATACAAAGCACTGGTCATATCCCTTGTTGTAGCACACGTGGTGCTGTATTAAATTCCATGCAGGTCAATGGACGAGTGCCATATGGCTGCTTTCATGACAACTCAAAGTCTACTACAAGCCTATCAACACGTGGGTTAGACTGACCACTGCAGTAGTGGTTGTAGACAGATGAATGACAGGAGAATGACAGATGTCTTGTTTAGGCATCAGATACATAAACACTTCAGAGGGGTATTTCACAAAGGCAGAATTAAGACATCCAAGATAAGTGATAAAGCGAGGTTTGACATAGCGTTGTCTGGGCATCCTAGCTCAACTGATTTCACTAACGCCAATCCAGGATCAGTAGGAGCGACTATGTCAAGCCAGGTGTAAGTAATTCAGGATGTGTGCGCGTTCTCGTTTCTGCCCCAAAGAACTCACGGTTGGAATAAAAAAGACTCGGAAAATATCGTCATTCTTACAAAGTGAACAGCCGCTTTTGATATAGACTAACAATGAAGTAAAGTTGTCCTTTTTGGAATGGGGAATCATGGCTATTTCTGTAAAACAGCAGGAGTAGGCGTGGTAGACCAACTGAATGCAAATTTACTTATGCACCCAAGTGCTTCCTTGTCTCGACACGCAACGTCATTAAAAAAAGCGCTTTCCATTACAAAGATGCACATAGTATGATATACATTTATATTATAGTTGAAAACACCTTCGAAAACTTGCCCCTCCACTTCCAATCAACTACAGTAGGCTATTCATCAAACGTCTAATAAAATAAGCAAACAATGAGTACCTAGTCCTATGTTAATAAATATAAGACTATCACAATTAAAATAATAACCATATGGTAGTAGGCAGACAATCTGTTTTGTTTTGCGAGCAAATACATTTAGCAAATAGTTTATAAATGGAATAAAGCTCTTTAAAAATGAGCACGGAGGTCTGATGTGAATGACAGCTAGCTGAACCAATAAGACAACATAATTACCATTAGAATTAACTTAGCTTGGCTGTTAGCCTGGTCGGGACCAGGCTAGGTGCAGAGAATAAATCCCCATGGTAACTTATGGGCCATCTCAAAATCAGAGAGACAGGTATTGCTACATTTTCTAAATGGAGTGAGTGTGCGTGTGAGTTGGCTTGTTTTTCAATGGCTTTCCAAGAAGTAACTGTAACTCTGTGTGTGTGTGTGAATCCCTCACCGGAGTTAGGTCCTCCACATTGAGAGGTTTGACAAGCTCCTCACAAACGGGGGCTGCTCCAGTAAAGGCCAGCAGAGCGAAGATGGTCGAGGCTATCGTCAGCACACACATGGCAAAGGTTTCTGCGATGAATAGAATTCTGTGACTGATGCTTGGCTTTTAAAGACCCAACCTGGATAGCCGTCTAACTAGTCAACAGGATGGTATACCCAGAGTGGCGTAACATGCAGATTGTGCCTTGCCAAGGTTCATGGTGATCTGTCATGAGTTCAAGATTTGTTTTGCAATCACTTGGATTTCTGTCCATTAAACGAGATATCTCCATCAGACAGGGTCCTGCCAGTTTCTGGGTTTCGATTCATCATCATTCCAGGCTATTGCAACAAGGTCAACTTTGAGCCAAGGGACACAGCAAGTCAATAAACGAATAGATTTCTTAAATACTTTCTTTGTGTTTGTGTGTGTGTGTGTGTGTGTGTAAATGTTCCATCAGATTTATCCATAGCTATTTGTAGACTACTGAACGTTCAACATATGTTCTACAAACATATTGGTTGAGGTGTTTTGTGAGTAATTATCAAAGGACAATTTGAACCTCAATATCCCAAACCTCACAGAATGACCATATACATCTCAAATGTTGGCTTCAGTATTCACTCTCTCACATAGGAGATAGTCAGCCTTTGTGTTAAAGCAATGCTCACTGGGCTTTAACTGGGTTTTACACTTAAGATCACTATCTGACACATTCATCAGCAGAATCCAGACAGTCATATGACCTACAGAGAAACCATGCAGGAATGCAGGAAAACATGTTTGAACTATGTATGTCAAAGGGACTTTTTTTTTTTTTTATGAGCATGGGGCATATACATTGGTGTAAAATCTTATAAGATTAGAAACAATGAATCTTTTTCACTTAAACTTTCTCTCTCTCTCTGTTCTCTCTCTCTTTCTCTCTCTCCCTCCCCGTTTCTCTCTTCCTTCATCCCTCTTCTCAGTCACTTCTTCACTACTCTCAGTGCACCAGCAGCTGAGGTTTAGGAAAAGGAAACTTCTATAAAACATAATCATGCTTGGACAAATGGGTGATATTTTTAGATGGCATTTCGTAACAGGCAACGACATCAGCATCGTCCCTGCCTCTTTCATTGGTGCCGCAGGCACTGTTCCTCTCTTAAACTGTCTGGATTGTTTTAGCTGTGAAAAAGAAAACCTTTTTTCTCTAGAAATACTTCATGAAAATGTTTATTATTAAATAGATTTCAAAAATATAAATGACTAAATATGCATACTGTTAATGTACCAGATGCCATAAGAAGGGTATGCATAACAGAAAACCTCCAGTTATTAGAACCCTGTTTTTAGTGTTGGGAATAGGAAAACAATATGAAAAAGTGATGGGGAAGAAAGTGGAAGAGGAAGGAAAGAGAAATAGCCAGGCAGAGGGATAGAGGGAGAGAGAAAGATGGAGAGAGAGAGCGAGAGGAGAGAGAAAGAGAAAGCTAATGAGCAGTGGATTGCAAATATGGGACTTTCCGTCTGGTTGTGTACACAGAAAGCGTAGGCTCCTTGTCCTCCAGAGACCTCATCACCCACTCCCAACTGCCCCTGGTTCAAGCCCCCATCCTGGGCCTCACTGCACTGGACACACAAAACACATGTGTGTCCACATACACTAATTCACATTCAACCATGCACACACACACACACACACACACACACATGCATTCACAGACAAACGGAAATGAGTGAATGAAAATGCTTGTCTCTGGCTCTGTGGATGACCCTGCTCTCACATGCTTCACATTTTTTTTCTTATCTGATTTGTATTCCCAACATGTTTTCCCCATTTTTCCTGAGTCCAGACATTTAGGCCACTACTTGTTTACATATTTCCTCAGAGGAGTTATATGTGTCCTCAAAACAGCTATGAACATTGTATTGCACTGAGGTTAACAATTAACTCCATGTGACTCCTCAATTAAATGAGGCTTTGTTGTTGTCATGATCGTGTTACAGGTGAAGAATGTTACTTGTACTTGCACGCAAACCTTTGTATAAAATAATCAAGTGTAAATAATTGAGTGTTATTGTGTTAATGTGTGTGTGTGTGTGTGTGTGTGTGACCATGGCAGTGGGTATGTATTACGTTGTGTTTGTTGTGCCTCTGTAATTTGAGAGGTCTAAGTACGTTTGGGTGTGGTAAGACGCTGGCCTTGTCTGGTATGACATATGTACATAGCAGGCAGACACATTTGACTGAGGCAGCCTCCTCAAGCATAAATTAAACCCAACAATTTAAGGCTATTTGAGGCGCTCATCTTAAGATGGAAGCCCTCTTTTTAGCAATACGATTGTGTCTTCCTGGAAAACAAATGAAAATGGCAACTTTAAAACACAGGCTCGGCCCACACACACATAAATCTGAGTGCTTCATCGCGGTGAAGCAAGCACATGTACAATCACATTCATAAGCTTGCACTCAGAGCGGCGCAAGTGGGTAAACACACACACAGACAGACACACACACACCAAAAATACACAAGAACACACTCGTAGTGCCACAGCAATGTTTGGACATCAGCCGGACCACAACATAGTGCGGTGACATCACGCACAGAAATGTGCTCATCCAGTCAGAGGGAGTAAACAGAGAGGAGCAGGAAGTGTGCTTTGTCACGGCGTCTCAGAGTGCTTCAGTGAGACGTGCAGAAAGGGCCTCTTCCAGGAAGACCGAGTGAATATTGTTCACCCCGACTGTGCCGTGGTCTTTTCTCTCGAGGCCTCAAAAATCACGACATCTGCTATGAAATAATTACTTTCACAAAACTCCCCCTGACTGTCATTCTCTCTCTCTCTCTCTCTCTCTCTCTCTCTCTCTCTCTCTCTCTCTCTCGCTCTCTCTCTTTCCCCTGTATCTCCCTGCATTACTTTCTTTCTGCCTTTCCCTGCTTCTCTTTCTTCTCCCCATCCCCTCTTCTCTGCCTTCCTCTGCCATGCTGTTGGGCCTGTGAGAGGGAGCGCTCACTGACAGGCTGCTCTGCTCCTGCTGCTTTATTCAGACCAAATGTGGGGAGCAGAGTCCATTTGGACCGGCTGTGGATGAGGAGGCCGTGCAGAGATGGGCACCAAGTCAGCGTTTTCTGCTGAGCGCTGCAGATCCAGCCAGCATACCCCCCCCCCCCCCCCACACACCAACCTCCAGACATCATGGCAGGAGATGTGTGTGCGTGTGTGTGTTTTATTGCCGTCATTTCAAATTAGAAATAGCACTGATGAGTTTTAGGAACAAACAACACCATGCTTAGTTTAGGCCGCTGATCAAATAAGGAGGAGGAGGAGGAGAAGAAGAGGGGGATGTGTGGGAGAGAGGAAATGACAGGATGGATAGAGGGGGAGGAGAGGAAAGGAAAGATGAAGCGAAATAGAGGAGAAATAAAGTAGAGGAAGGCATGAAGGGGAGAAGGAGGAACAAAATGAGACGTCAGCCTTGGCTGCCTGAAACTGTGGGCCACATAATAAGAGCCAACACAAAGATCAGGATGGTGTGTGTGTTTGTGTGTGTATGGGGAGGGAGGTGGTGGGTGATGGTGTGTTTGTGTGTGTGTGTGGGGGGGGGGTGTATGGTGTGTATGTATGCATGTTTTTAGTGTGTGTGTGTGTGTGTGTCACAGGCCATGTAAACAGATGTGGTTTGAAGGCAGAGATGTGAGGAAGCGAGAGGGAAAAAAGAAAAGCTGGACAAGACAGAGGGAGTGGGAGGGGACTCAAAGAGTTCATTGTTCTGCTGCCTGTTGTGGTGTTTGTGTGTGTATACTTGTGTATACTTGCATGTGTTCATGTGAATGTGTGTGTGTATGTCTGTGCGTGCATGTGTGTGTGTATGTGTGTGTGTGTGCATGTGTGTTTATGTGTGTGCGCGTGTGTGTGTGTGTGTGTGTGTGTGTGTGTGTGTGTGTGTGTGAGAGAGAGAGAGAGAGAGAGAGAGTGTGTAGGAGACGATAGGAACTGTCCACTCTGCTCTTTAGAAGAAGGGGAGAGAGTGGGGGGGGGGGCAGTCCGGAGCTTTGTGGTCTCCAGGCTGCCTTCAGCTTCAACAGTTTCCTATGGAAATATTCCCATTTTCCCATCCCCCAAATGCCGATTCCACACTCCGAACCCAGTTCCAGATGTGTTTCTGACTCCACACAGCGAGGAGGAATGTGAGAGGAGTCAGCAAAAGAGAAGGAGGGAGGGAGAGAGAGAGTGTGTGGTAGAGAGAAAAACAGAGTGAGAGAGAGAGAGAGATCAGTTGGAGTGAGAAAGAGAGAACCATAAAATTGGGGAAATATTTTAAGAAAGAAAAAAACCCCTCCTGAACAGAACACATTTAAAATAACTGAAAATGCATGTGTATTTCCCCCCCTGTTACCCCTCACAGAGATACTTCATATTTACCAATATCATACTTGGGCTATCTTAACAGAGTATTCAACATGCGATTTCCACTATGTTTGTGTTGTTGTGGTGCATATTTCACCATCAACATTCCAATCTTTGCATTTCGTAACAGTCACAATTTATTGCAGCCTTGCAGCGCATCCCCTCACTCCCCGGCTGTGTGTCGGAGGCGAGGGGCGCAGGGAGTTGACCGCGAGCGTATAAACATGCCGGTCAGCCGGTTTGCTTGGCGGCTCTTCCCAGGATGCAACGCTTCATTATTTCAGCAACCCCTGCCGCTACACGACTAAGTTATCGCTCCAAGGGGGACACTTGTAAACATGGGATACCTGTTATTTTTTACGGTCATAAAAACTCGGCTGATCACCAGTGAGACAGGGGAATATCAATATGGAATGGTGCTCAGTTTGGTGTTTGTGTGTGTGCCTCTGTGTGTGTATTGGTAATGTGTGTTAAGGGAGTGTAAATCAAATATACATATACCTGTTTGTGCTGGGCTTGTGAGAATGTGAGTGTGTGTGTGTGTATTTGTGTGAATATATAGTATGCTCTATGTGTAGATGCTTGTCTGTGTCTTATGCTTGTCTCTGAGTATTATGTCTGTGTGGAGGCTGTATATGAATAATGATGTTTGTTTTGCTGGTGAACATCATAATGTGAGTAGTGTGTGTGTGTGTGTGTGTGTGTGTGTGTGTGTGTGTGTCCCCTCTGTGTAACCACGTGACCGTGCTCTTTAAAGGACAGGGCAGATGAGCTTCAGCACCACTTCTCCATAAATGACGCCATACAGGGGTGGGCTGTGTGTGTGTGAGTGACTGTGTGAGTATGTGTGAGTGTGTGAGTATGTGTGTGTGTGTGTGTGTGGACTTAAGTGGGTGTGTTAGTCTGTGTGTGCGTGCACATATTTAACCTCCACGGGGTATTAAAGAACCTTAAATCATTTGCTCAGCTGGTGAATCCAATGTATGCTGCAGACAAATGCAACACCCCCCCCCCCCCATCTTTTTCTACACAGAAGGCACTCTGGAGCAAAGCCTGCAAGCTGTTGAGAGGGAGGCATAATTAAAGCCCTTTACCCCCCCTCTCCCTCTCCCTCATGTCTGACTCTCATGTCTCACCCTCTTCACCATCCTTCTATGTGGCGTCTGTCTTTCCTCTGCTTGCAGGTGCTAGCAGACATCGTTATTCTGAAAGGAGGATATACTAAACTAAAATGTTCCATAACAATATATCATATTTCTTGGTATCTCAAGAAAGCACATGAGTGATTACTAACTGACTCCTTTATCACAGTCTTAAGGAACATACAAAACACTAGAAGATCAATTTGGCACAATGTATAACGTTTTAAAATAGGAATAAAAACAAAGAAAAGAAAAAATGTGAAATTTGTGCTTTAGTCAGGGATTCAGCCATTTCCAAGAAGTGGAAGGAGAGGAAGTGTCAGGCAGAGATGGAGGGAGACAAACAGAGAGAGAGAGGGAGAAAGGGAGGGTGGTGGAGGGGTTGTGGGTGGCTGTGGACTCAGCTTCCTACAGAAGTCTCCTTTTGAGTGCTTCTGCTTCTAATTCTTAGCATGATGTCTAAACCCAGATCTCAAACAGAATGTAAATAAATAACTATACTTATGTGCATAAGTGTACGTTTTATCGTTCAGTAAGGACACATGGTGTTGTGAATGTGTCTGCGCTGTGAGGAATCTCGTCTCTGAAGAGCACTTTCGACTAACAGTGAGTTTTAGCCTTGGAGAAGAGTCTCGGAGGAATCTTTAGATTTTCAAGGAGCCTCCCGGATTGTCAAGCCGGCGGTGGGAGAGCCACCGAGCAAAATGGAAAAAGGGCGAGAGAGAAAACAAAGGCGCTGATTGATAATTTAGGAGTAGGGGTGTGTGTGTGTGTGTGAGAGAGAGAGAGAGAGAGAGAGAGACACACACACATCTGATCCTGATTTCTTTAAAAGGAAAGGGAGCATAATGGGGGAGGTGTGACTGAAATCTAAACCACCTTCCTCTGAGTACCATAACAACAGTCCACTTTCTTTTTTCTCCTACAGGAGAGAGAGAGGAAGAGAGAGAGGGAGAGAGAGGCAAAGAGAGAAAGAGAGAAAGGGAATTGGAGAGAACAGCAGAGAAGTGTTATCCAGAGAGAAGGGCATTGGCTGAGACTGGAGTAATTGTGCTGACACCTGAATGCTGCTGATGAGCTGAAATTCTGCCCAGATACTCACACACACACACACACACACACACACACACACACACACACACACACACACACACACACACACACACACACACATGCACGCACACATACATACACACATGCACACACACTCACACACACTTTTTTAAAGGGCTGAAATTACCCTCTATGCCACACTTCCAGTCTGCTTTGTTGACTTCCACATAAACTGTAAATTTCCCTCCTACATAATAACACCTCTTTATGACTTCATTCAGCCATTATGGCTCCATTATTGTGCCAGCCTTCCTCCAGAAGACCTGAAACATGACAGTGTCCTCTGTGAAAGCGAAGGACAAATGCCAAACTTTGATGGAGTTAATTCCATGTGGGCAGTCGGGGGGGGGTTTGATCTTGAACATACGTTCCACCTTGAGAGCTCCTCCCTCACGTTCTGACGGGCAGGAGGATACAGGTGTTCTGGCAGGGTTCTTTAATCAAATCCGGTGACGGGAGGGCACCACAGGACCTGCTGTCACGCAGCTGCCTGACAGTTTTGAGAGAAGGAGAAAGAGAGAGGGGGGGGAGGAGAGGGATGATCATCGCCACGGATACTGACAAAGTCTGCTCTGCTCTGAGCCACTGAGAAAGAGGGAGGAAGAGAGGGTGAGAGAAATGATCATCACATCACATCAGCTTGTCTTATCGGAGCCTCAGAAAGAAGTAGAAAGACAAATAAAGAGAGAGAGAGAGAGGAGAGGGGATATAGAGAGAGTAATGTTCATCATATCAGCTTGTCTCCTTGGACCCTCTGTAGAAAGAGAGAGATGGGGGGGGGGGGCTGATTATCATCACACCAGCTTGTCTTTTTGGAGACTCTGGAGGAACTGATAGAGAGAAGGAGAGCGAGCGAAAGAGAGAGGGATATAGAGAGAGTGATGATCGTCCCTTCAGCTTGTGTGTTTGGAGCCTCCGGAGAAGGTCACTCTTCCTCAACTTCTCCTGACACACGCGGGCACCGTCTGCTGCCACGCTGGCTGGCACGCTTGCTCAATATGTGCCTGTCCGTCAAACACTCCCTCGTGCCCAGTGACCGAGAGGCACTGGATGAGCAGAGAGGGAACCAATATGCAATACCAGAGTTGCGTTCAATTCCGGTGCAAAGAGGAAAACGATTCACTATATACTGTATGTATATATATATATATATAGTATATGCATAAGTGTAGGTTTTAAGGACACATGATGTGAATGTGTCTGTGCTGTGAGGAATCTCATCTCTGAAGAGCACTTTCCACTAACAGCACTAGCCTTGGAGAAGAGTTATCCATATATCTCTATACACTTATGTGTATATTCAGAGATATATGGATGACACTCTCTCACTCTCAATGATGATTGGAGTTCAGAAAGAAGGAACATTCCTTATGTCATGAAAGAGACACAGCTGTTGCAAAAACTGTACAAAACCTGTGCCCTTTAGAGAAGGATAGAACAGGGTATTAGTCACCCTCCCTCAACAGTGTCCATTCCTGGTGGGAGATGAGGCTTGTTTTTGTGCTACGCCCTTTTCCACAGGGCCAGCAAGCAGACAGGCATGGTATACATTTGAGTTGTGAAATGCAGAAGTATGGATTTGATGTTCCCTTTGAGCCTTGGGAAGTTATGCTGCATAGAGGAAGGCTGTACAACATCAATGTTGCAATCAATTGCAATCTAAATGGCCTGAGGGAATTAACTGTGCTGTGATCACACACACATACGCGCGTGCACACGTGCACACACACACACACACACACACACACACACACACACACACACACACACACACTCACACACACACACACAGACACATGCCCACACAGATGTACACCAACACACACATACACACACACACACACACACACACACACACACATACATACCTACTCACACACACACACATACATGCGCACACACACACACATGTATTACTTGCTATCCTCTTCCTACCACTCATGTCAGCCACCTTGGCACCAGCAATGCAGAGGGGCATGTGAGGCAGTGACTTACAGTAATCCTCCTTAGTGCTGTTCATCAGTCTTACCTTCCTTTGATCTGTCCATCAGCAGGCCAACACACAACCATATCAGAACCATCAACTGTATCACACATATCCTCTTTGCTAAGACATGATGTCTGTCTCTTGAGGGAGGGTGAAACTAATGTTTAAGCTCGCCACTGAATAAAGGATACTTGTGATGTAAATGTGGCTGCAAAGAGGCGTGAGAGAGAGTGAGAGCAAGACAGTGAGAAAGAGAGAGAGAGAGATTGAGAGAGAGAGAGAGAACGAGAGAGCAATGTGCAGAAAATGAGGAAAAACAGAGAATGAAAATGCTCGCTTTCCATGCCAATCTCAACATGGCTGAACATTTTGTCTGAGAACAAGATTTCCACCCCAACACGATGCACACTAATACGTTTAGCAGAAAAAGACCTCAGTGTTGTGGCTTTTTTTCAAGTTGACATGTTTTCACTGCTACACAGACACTTAGTTTCACAAAGTTTTTTTTTTTTACTTGCAACCTTTTATTACTGTGTGGAATCCAAATGAACAGCCAGTGGTGAGCTTTCTGTCATTTAGCGTCACCAGGTATCATCCCGTCTGCTCATAAATCACAGTATTAGCATTTAGAAACCATTATCACACGGCATCATTATTCTATCATAATGCATTATGCAAATATGCCACAGTCATGAACAGTTTTCCCCATTTGAATTTACATGTGTCCTGGGCTGTGGACCTGGAGGTCTATGATAAGCCAGTACCCTAATGTTCATTACTACTGCTTCATCACGGCAACGAAAGTTGCCACTAAGATGCCACTAAGAAAATGGAGAATGACTTGTCAGAAGCTTGTTGCAAAGATCCATGCCCATGAAAACCCCTCAGCAGTTTGAAGGAAGTTCAAAAAGAAAGACTCGTAAGACACGTCCTGTGTGATCAGAACCTTTCGTTTTGTTAACTTACCTTCAAAGGGATTTAGCCAAGAGAGAGGCAATAAGCCGGTAGGGGAGTGGTCAGCCAAGCAAGCCCTGCGTTTAAGACATCTTATGGAAATCTTTTGCAGGTCAGCGCTCGGGTGCACCTGCGGGGGAGAGACGTGGGGTGCCAAAGAAGACCAGTCTGACCCCATTCAGTCAGATGGGATGAGATCAAACACAGGACGGGGCAACAGTGAGGACGGGGCAACAGTGAGGACGGGCAGGAGAGCAGGGCAGAGCGAGGGGGGCAGGGGCAGGAGAACACCAAGCACCAGCATGCATGAAGGTGTGGTGCCAACGGGAGATCCACTCTTACCTGCGCAACACACACACATACACACACACACACACACACACACACCACCTCATAAACACATCACACACACACCACCACATAAACACATCGCACACTAGACACACACATACAGGTGGTTTGTGTGTGTGTCTGTGTGTGTTTGTGTGTGTGTGTATGAGAAAGGGACAAACAAATAGAGCTGGATGAGGATACTGATGATGATGAGGTCTCACATTTCCCCACCCTCCCTCTCTCCCTCTCTCCCTTCCTTTTCCCTGACCCAGCAGCATCGCTCCAGATGAAACAGAACACTGGAATGGATCTAATGATCCCCCCCCCCCCCCACACACACACACACACACCGATCACAACCACCACCAGTGACACCCAGCCCGCTAGTACCCTCTCCTATGTGATGCAAATCAGCATCCATCCATCTGCTATTTACTGCTATTCCCCCGTCTTCTCCTGACCAGTGCTTCAAATCTTCAGGGGCCAGGGGCGAAACACACAGCCATCTACTGTCGAGATGAAAACAATCCTTGATGCGCTCGCGTGATTTGCATTGCCTCAAAAACTGCTGACTGTGGAGGAACAAACAGTATAAAAGAAATATCTCTCGCCCAGCTCTGTGTGTTTTCAGAAACCCCGGGGAGGGATTCATGACTATGAGGAGGTATTGAATGCTTCATCAACGCAGAGAGGAGAGTCATTGGAGCGCACTCAGTGGCGTGAGTCTCCCAATGCAAACTTCAGGGCTGAGCTTCACTCCGCTAGCACAGTAAGCAGTAAGCTATGTAAGTGCTTAGGCTCGTTTAAGGGACACACATTCCTTTCCCGAGGTAAACATGGGGAAAAGTACCACTTTTGGAAGAGAAAACACAATTAAAATTCTCTGCATTTTCAAAGGTTGCAGAAAGAGCTTTACTTCATGGTCAATACTGGCTATTCAGCTATGGTAGGTCTCACAGAGACATGCAAGCATACAAGCATTAGTACAGAATATATCCATCCTTCAGTACTTACCACATAAAGCCATGTTTTAATGTTTCAATCCAATCTGAATACAAGTGAAACATTCCCATTTAAATGTTCAGAATCTCAATATATCAATATATAAATATAACATACTATATCTAAATATTGAAACTGAATCATGTTTTTTTTAATTCTCATGTAGTGAACATTGATAGTAGTTCTTCTATATTTCTAAACTTAAACCATTATTTTAACTCATTCAACTACTACCCCCTTTAACTTCGTTTTAATTCCTTTTCAGATGTATCCCTCCCCAAACAATAGTTGCTAATGACTTGTAGGGATTGCACCGAACAAAAAAGACACCAACAAAAAAGAGTATTTAAGTGAGTGTGACGTGGGGTGGGTGAGTCCTAGTTGGGAGGCTTTTCAGGAACAAGTGTGTGTGTGTGTGTGTGTGTGTGTGTGTGTGTGTGTGTGTGTGTGTGTGTGTCTTTGTCTGTGTGTCTGTGTGTGTCTTTCTCTATGTGTGTGCATGTGATGGAGTGTGTCAGTGGGGGGTTGGGGGGGGGGGGGTTGCATTGTGCTGTTGTTTCAATGTGGCACACAAGTGTGTGTGTGTGTGTGTGTGTGTGTGTGTGTGTGTGTGTGTGTGTACGTGCATGCATGCATATATAAGTGCTTCTATCTCTATTTGCATACATATCAGTAGGTGCATGTGTGCGCGTGAATAAAAGCCTGTGGGTTGCGTCTGTGTATCAGCGTGCGTATGTGTGCATAGGCAAGGGCATATGTGTGTATGCATAAGTGAGGGCATATGTCTGTGTGTGTGTGTGTGTGTGTGTGTGTGTGTGTGTGTGTGTGTGTGTGTGTGTGTGTGTGTGTGTGTGTCTGTGTGTGTGTGTTTGTGATGATCTTATTCAGCAACTCTTTGTCATCCCTCTGTCACTTTTCCATTCAGCTGGCCCTTTATTCTGATTGGAGGGTGAGGCGGAGGCCAGAGGTCACCCTGTGCCTGACAAAGGACACAAAAGTCACTAAGTATGTCGGACCGCAGGCTGGTGTGTGTGTGTGTGTGTGTGTGTGTGTGTGTGTGTGTGTGTGTGTGGGTGTGTGTGTGTGTGTGTGTGTGTGTGTGTGACTCATCGCCGTCCCCCTTTGCATGGACACTAACAAAGACGGATCTGCATCTGCGCTGCCTGAAGTGTCAGCACCCTCACTAACACACACACACACACACACATACAAAAAATCACACACACACACACACACACACACATACACACACAGAAAAACAGGGGATGCCAGAGGAGCGTGATTCTCCTGGGGTGGGGAGAGTCAGAGGGGGATTACTTTGGATCACAGGCCTGCAGATTGTGTGTGTGTGGGGGGGGGGGTGGCTGCTTTCAGGACAAAGAGGCAAAGAGGGGTCTTCTACGTCATTTTGTTTTCTTTTAAAAAAAATCAGAGTGACTAACTTTGGAGGGAAGGTGGCGTAGGAGTGCCAGGCCCCAGTTCTAGTTCTCTCTCTTTTCAGCATGTGCATCTGGTATGATGGCGAGTCTGCATTTTAGAGGAAACCGCTCTTGTGTCTTTTAACACTCTGAATTTGGCAACCAGTGCGCAAGTCATTTACATAGCTGGATTTCATATGAAGATAGAGTCCCAGAGGAAATATGCACCACGATGGAACTATTTTATATGTACACAACCATTTCATGTGCAGCCAACAGCAGAATGGTGTCCATGGGAGTCGATGGTAGTGATTGAGTTTTTTGTGGCATGTGCATATCTTTGTGTGTGTGTGTGCAGGTGTGTGTGTGTGTGTGTGGTGTGGTGTGTGTGTGTGTGTGTGTGTGTGTGTGTGTGTGTGTATGTGTGTGTTATTTAACCACAGGAAAAGTAATGGAGACATCTTATTGATAGTTGATTGGTTTAATCTAAAGCAATAAGTTCAGCCACCAGCACATCAAACATAGATATGGCCTTTTCTTTTTTCCCTCCTTCCTCTATTTCATTTGTCCTGTGCCATCCCTCTCTCCCTGTCCCATCCCTCCACGGCTTTCTTTGTCCTGGACTTCTTTGTCACCACTCTCTTTCTCTCCATCTAACTGTCAGGCTTAATGTGCTTCTGCTAACTCTCTTTATCTTTGTTTTTTTCTGTCTCTCCCTCTGTTTTTTCTCTCTCCCACACTATGTTACCTCTCTTTCACACTCTCACACTCTAGACTCTCTTTCTCTCTCTATGTCTCTCTCTCTCTTCAACTGAGCTGTGGAAGCTGCATGTATACACTGACTGTGCTTCCTGGCAAAGTGCAAATGGCAAGAAAACCACATCATTAAAGCAACGCTTTTCCTCCTTATTTTTATTTACCCCGTGCATGTGCATTATAATTTAAATTAAAAGCCCATTAGCCAGACAATTAGCATGCCCCAACGTGGCTACTTTAAGCAAGCGGTGGATTTCAGCAAGCCCCATCGCCTCTAAGTAGCAGTTAGCACTTTGACATTTCAACTTCTAATTTGAATACACATTCTTTTTTCTCGACTAAGGAGCAGCACAGCCGGTGAGATGATGAATGATTAATGTGTTGGTGAGGAGGAGAGTGTTTGGAGTTCTGATGTGCATTCTTGGTGCTTTTAATGTGTCATGTGTGATTTGGGTTACCACCGCGGTATCAGAGTTTTGGTTGTTTTCTTCTTGCGTTTACTTCCTGCGGCAGCCACAGGCTTATGTGTCATGTGATCTGGAAACGTGCAACATCACCGACATCTGACGACACAGCGAGCACAAAAAACAAACAAAAAACCTTGTATTTCCCCGCTTTGCCTTCAAACCATAATGTTTATCAATTTATTTTTCCCTCTCCTATGATTTATTTTTAGAGGTTATGCATTTACATGTAATAACATTAACCTGGATGTCTCTCCGGATATCAGAATCTTCGTTTCTGCTATTTTTGGCCCATGTCCTGCACATATTTACATATTTCTAAGCCAAGAGCTCTGCAAACACAATTGTTTTGAACTGCACCAACATTTCAATCCAGCGAGATTTCCGAGCCAAAATCTCGGGACTCAGTTAAACAAATACACTCCGAAACGTTGCTTTTAAAGTAACTTAACCTCGACAAGGCACTGTGGAAAAGTCAAGCTGGAGTGGAGCCAGCAAAGGCCCCATTATTGGTATTTGGTGAAACACTTTTTTTCCATGGTTAGTCTTTTTTCCTCCTTCTCTCTCTCCCTCTCGACTCCTCGCGTCTTAAAGACGCAGACGCTAATTTCCTCCAGAATCCGTAGGGAGATGGAAGTGAAATAAGGAAAGGAGCACGCCGAGGTCAAAGCAGCTCAAGGCCTCAGAGCTCTGAGGAATCTCCCCCCACACACACACACAAACACACACACACACACTCATACACACACACACACACACTTTTTTGTGTTTTTTTTACACACACACACACACACACACACACACACCACACACACACACACACTACCCACCCCCCCATTACCCACAGAAAAACTCAATCTCCTGACCTGTGGCCAAGAGAATGTTTTGGTTTTGGTTGAGGATGGGCAGGGGAGATATTAGCTTTCAGTGGCTGTAATGTGCAACGTGAAGGGCCTCCCTCTCCTAGTTTTACCCTCCACCACAACCTGGGCGATAAATACAGGCTCTGTTTTCCGTGTCTGAGCTTTTTTAATTGAGGTCATAAACCTTCGGACCCCACAGTGATGGCCGACATTACTCAGCTACACCCCTTTCCTTGCTAGCGGGACCGATCAAGGCCCGGATCTGTGGGCACTGGGGAGAGCGGCTGCGATGGCAGCGACACATAAACCTAATTTATACGCCTGGGTGTTAACGGCCGATGCAGATGCCTCGGAAGCCTCATTCTTTAGCAGTGAGGCCCCCACTGTTTTTTTTTTTCGTTTTTTTTTTTCGTTTTTTTTTTTTTTGTCTGGGAATTCAGCAAGGGACGGATCGGATTGCTCACGACCAGAGCTTTCGCTGCCGAGTCAAATGCCTTTATACGCGCTGAATTCTGCAGTCAATCAGAAATGTTTAGTTTGGACTGTGGTCATGCGGAGTGCGTAAAGTCTCGCCGTCCATCTAAAACAGAAGGGGGTGAGCTCTCAGAGTATATGTCTTTTTGCGCCCATTACCAAAATCAACCCCCAAATGCATGGAGTGTAACCTTTTCCCCTCCTCCTCCTTCTCCACACACAACCATGCACGCATTCAAAGCGGCACACTTTTGGGGCTCGTGTGGCTGGCAGAAAAGTGATCCACCTTCCCCCCTAAGAGTTTCCACGGAAACTGGCCTGACTTGGGGTACACGTGGCAGAGGGCCCTGCTTGCCTGACTCCCCCCAAAAAGCCCACCACCACCCTTTGTGGACACACACACACACACACACACACACATCTGCCAAGGGAAGTAGACAGACAGGAGAGTTGAAAAGAGAGAGAAAGAAAGGAGAGGAGTGGGGGAGTGAGGGGGGGGGGGCGTAAATCAAACCCCCACAAAGAACCGAGCCCAACTCTCTTCCCACCCACCAACCCCCCTTCCATCCCAGCCCAAAAAAAGAAAAAAATATGTCACCTTTGAATGGCTCGTGCGGGGCATATTTCCCACAGCCTGTGAAGTGTCTTTGTGTGTTGTCCCCCCTCCGACAGAAGCGTGCTTTGTGGCTAACAATGGACCTTGGTTGTCGAGGTCCCTTTTCTAGTCCTCATTCGCATCGTGTTCATTAAATTTAGTGTTAAGGTGTCCAAACAGAATCTCGTGGTGTGTTTACAAAAGCTGCCTGGCGGGAGTTTACAGGTCACTCTTCTTTCTCTCTCACTCTCTCTCTTTCTCTCTCTAACTCTCTCTCTCTCTCTCTCTTCTTTCTTCTCCGGCTAAGATTCACTGATCTCATGTGACAGCAGCGGGTCTGCTCAGCTAGCCTGTCGAAATGTGATCAAAGGCTTTCCGCTCGTGCAAAATCAAAAACTCAGCTTAACCCTGTACACCTGTTGAAGATCCAAGAACAAGAAAAAAAAAAATACTGAGTCAAGTCAGACAGAGAGAGAGAGAAAGGGAGAGAGGAAAAGAGAGAGGGAGGTGAGAGAATCCCCCAGACAAAAGAGCCAATTATAAACGCCATGTCCAGGGACTGATACCAGATAGGCCCCCGCCCGTGGTAGCGTGAAGCATGAGACTGGGCCTTGGACAAAAACAAATGGATAGAGTGACCACACGACATATGCCAAGCGCACGGGAATCAAGACACGCGCCATTATCCTATGCGCGGAGCAAAAAAATCTCTCCGAGAAACTCCCGGATGCTGTTCATCCACAACCATATTGTTTTCAGGGGCCTGTAACACAAAGCCTGCTGCTTCGCTGTGCTACTGTGCCCCAGCGCTTCAAAAACGTCTTTTGAGACTTTCAAAGCAGAGACATTATTATGTATCGTTGTAATGTGATAGCCATGCGTTTTGTTCATTTCAGAGGGTGGTTCGTTTTAATAATCTGACATATTGTAAGAGGCTCCTGCCAGAGTTTGAATAGACTTCAGCAGCGCTGGTCTGACAAGGGCCTCCATTTTACCTCCAGCAATGCTTTGTGTCAGTGTTACTCATTGTGCTTTCCTAACCAGCCCTTGCCTTAAAAAGATTTCCAAGTCTTGATATTATAAGCTGTAATACACTGGCAAATCTGACTTCCTACATCTGAGTTACCCATGGTGACATAAACACAAAAACACATTTGGCTCCATGTGGCTTAAACAAATACACCCAATAGCAGGTGTATTGACCACTTAACCAGTGAATTGCATTAACAGCAGGCACAAGATGATTAGGAACTTACAGAGTCTCTCAGCTTTTGTTTCATGTGTGGGTCAGTTTAGGGACACTTAACAGCCCCCTTCACCCATACAGGATGTTAATGCAGTGCCAAGCAAATCACTGGGACAAGTGGAGCAGTAAAAGCATGCAGGACAATCAGTGAGGAGAAGAGGACATTTATGGTGCCAATACAGTCACAGTAAATGTGTTTGTGTGTGTGTGTGTGTGTGTGTGTGTGTGTGTGTGTGTGTGTGTGTGTGTGTGTGTGTGTGACAAAAACAGAGAGAATGATAGAGAGAGAAAGACAGGGACAGAGAGAGAGAGAGAGCAACTAATATGCAAACCCCATCAAATCAATGTCAAATGCAGATTTTGTGACATCTGTTGGTGAAGTGATAACCATATCTCTCTCTCTCAGTGCAACTGCAACAGTTTCATCTACATTCCCATCATCGTCACATTCCACTGATTTGGCAACCGAAGATTTGATAACATTTGCTTCATGCAGAGTAAAATGCTGATTTAGGCTCTTCTTATGTTATACTGTGTATTGCTGACTTTGCATTACATAGGTTAGTGGTCCTGGAGTTATGAACCAACTCCTAACTTTCTTTCCACCTAAAATGCTTGCTGTCAGCACTATACAGCTTATCAGGCTCTGAAAAATCACTTTATTTCTGCATCGCTACTGTAAAAGATGTACATTTATTCTCAAGCGTTCCCCCTCAAAATTACTGATGGTGTTAGGAAGGTACAAGTCATGGACACTCGCCCGGAAATTGAAGTGCTTGCCACTTGTTACCATTTCCTTCAAATCATCCTCCCGAACTTTATGAGGAGCCTTAGCACGTGTCTTAAAAGATGGAGACAGAAAAAATGTTAGTTTGGAGGATGGGGATAGTCATGTTTTCGGCCTTGCCCCAAAATGAATAACAAAAAAGGCATTGTGCATACGCGCGCCGCGAATGACGGGGGTTGCCCTCGAGCGCATGCCGGGGGCAGCCTGTGTGCGTCACCTCATTTCGACTCCCCCGGTAGAGCCGACCATCGAGAGGATGATTATTCGGGACAGGAGTAGCGGGGACCACTGGAGGAGGGGTGGGAGTGGGAGGGAGGTCGACCCAGGCGGCAGATGCTCGCGTGCCTTTACAAAGAAAGCAACCCCAACCCCCGCTCCATCAGTCCCGCGCGCGGCTGCGGAGACATTCCGCCGAAACCCCTTTTCCCTTGACATTTAAGAGTAGCGCACCCCCATCCTCCTTCAGCCGGCTCACTCCGCCGCGGCTCGCTCCCACCTGCTAAGCTCTATTGTGCTCGGGATCTCTTTCATTTCAATGACAAAGTTGCCCCTCCTCCCCCACCGTGTGTGACTTTACGACCACAGCTCGGAAACAGCAGAGCAGCACCCAAAGAGCGCCATCTGATCTGCCATATGACAAGTCACTTCTGCCTGCTGCAGCGCAGAATAACTCAACCTATCGCACATAATACATGAGAGACACTTAATTCACTTGATTAGCCGGTGCACAAGCATCCTCCTCCTCTGCTGTCACTGGGACAGACCATAAAACGAAATTGCTTGTCACTTTTGTGAATGCAGTTCTTACTGAGGCTTTTAAAACAATTTTGTTAGTCATCGCATTACCACACTAGTATCCGTATCTGGCAATATAATGGTCCATAATTTGTTGAGTTTATAAAGATCCGCATCTAAGCTTGTGTAGAGAAAAAAAAACATGGATTTGATGTTTCACGTCGCCAAATTACTCTTGCACTCTTCTCTAAAGGTTCTTATAGGGCCTTGCTCGCCCCCAAAACATTGCTGATGTGGAATGAAAACACCAGTAGAGTGTGTTGCCACGAATCACAGAGTAGGTATATGTGGGAAATGAGATTTCCAGGCCGTCTGGTTAGTGGCAGATGGACTAAAGTCGTGTCGATGCGTTTCGCTCTCATGTCTGAGACAATGCGCAAGCAGTGGCACTCACCGTCCCAGGAGACCGGGGTAAGTGACCATATGCAGTCTGAGAGAGAAAGCAATCGCATGTTACAACAGCCGCCACAAAATAAATCCAGGGAAAGTTTCACCAACGCAATTCACCAGTAGGACAGAAACGTCACTTAAGTCATGCTTTCGCCCCCGCCATAGTGGCAATTTTAGGCTACGTAATTTTTTTGGCGAATAGGCCTTTCCTCATCAGTTGTAAAACAATGAGACCAAGCAATCTATCTACCCCTGGAAAAGTACTAATTCCCTTTTCGTGTTTCAGGATGGTTTTATTATTGGTGCTATATTGATAATTGTCGAATCAGGTTGTCTGAGGGTTTACGCCAGATGGCTTATACTGGTCTCAAAAAAGGTCCAGTTGCTCCTATTTGCGCTGCTGCTGTGTGCGTCCCTGTGTGTGCGCGCTTGGGCATAAGGATGCTAATTAGGTTGGATGGGAGAACGTACGTCGTAAAACGCATAATGCAGCGGGAGCAGTGTGTGTGCTGAGGTGACCCCCGGGAAAGCTCATTCAGGCGGGGGCAAGCGTGTGCTGGGGGAGTCTTTTCACCGCAATTCGCCACACGCGCGTATTCAAAAGCCGAGACACAAAGAAATGTCCGCAGTGATTTTTCTTTCTGTTGAAATTTAATCGGAGTCACTCTCCCCACTCTTACCCCTGAGCTAACTAAACACCTTTCTGTATTTTGTATTGGTAATGGTGAATTGGTGAATTGCTGACGAATCGGATGGTGCAAGGTCTACTCTCATGCTGCAGCATTCTTAAAGTCAAACTTTTCTATACTCTATCTTTAACTAAAAAAAAACAGCTTCAGTATAAACTGGAGGGAGCATTCCGTGGCCGTTAGTTGCAGCATCTGTTCACGCTGTTTTCGTGCAGATTGGCCATGGATCCGCACAGGAATTTTGTAAATAGTATTGTCGAGGGCTTATTTAGTCTAAGTGTGTCTGTTGGCATGATAAGACAGAGGACCTGTAAAACTTTGTCTTGAATAAATGTATGCGCCTTTTTGTCCTGCATTGTTCAGGCACACTTCTACGAAACCTCCATTAGGCGCAAGTTTATTCGTCTGCTCGGTTTTATCAGTCATCTTTTATGCCTTTTTTAGTGGACACCCGTGGGCGGGGAGAAGCACACTGTTTTTGGGGGGAAGGGGGAGTTTTTTGTAAGCAGCAGTCTGACAGCGGGGTGGGCTGAAAGGGCCTGATAGTCTATTCGGGGGCGCAGACAGCGAGAGGGAGCGCAACAGAGCGCACACACATACACTCACTCCCAACACTACGGAGCTGCGCTTCCCACAGGCACTCACTTCTTTTCACCCTCATCCTAGACCTTCAAGTGGATGTATACAACAGATCCGTCTGTGGAAGAAAAGCTCCGAATTCGGGTTGAAATGGTGTTTTTGTGAAAACAGAAGAAGAGAGCGTTTTTTTTTCAATCATATTTATTTTCAAGATACGGAGGATACGACAGACCGTCGGAGAGAGACCCAAGGAAATACAATGAGCGACGTATAACGGCATTTTGCTAACACTCTTTTGTGGAAGTATTGCCTTTTCCCCGGGCACTGAATACAGGAATGAAAATGAATCCAACGACGGGGAACACCTCATTTTGCACTTCTTTTCTGAAACTTATTCTCTTGGCAACCTTAGTGCACTGCGGTTCGGGTATGACTTTAAAATACAAAGTTTACGAGGAGCAGAGAGTGGGAACGGTGATTGCAAGGTTGAAAGAAGATGTCTCAGCTTATCTGTCTAAACTCCCGAGGTCTGTTACTCCATTGTTCCGAGCCATGCAAGGGGGGAGCACCCCGTTCCTTTCAGTAAAGGAGGAGGACGGAGAAATCAGCGTCGGGACTAAAATCGACCGGGAAAAGCTTTGTGAGAAAAACCTTAATTGTTCTATTGAATTTGATGTCATCACCTTACCAACAGAATACCTACAACTGTTTCACGTCGAGGTGGAAGTGTTGGATATAAATGATAATTCTCCGCAATTTGCCCGTGCCATCATACCCATTGAGATCTCGGAGAGCGTCCCGATGGGTACGCGCATCCCCCTAGACAGCGCCACCGACCCAGACGTGGGAGAGAACGCACTTCACACGTATTCTCTGACGCCTAATAACTTTTTCAAAATCGACATTCGGACAAGGACAGATGGCGCCCGATATGCGGAGCTAGTTGTAGTCAGGGACCTGGACAGAGAAGTGCAGTCCAGTTACCAACTGCAGCTGACCGCGTCCGACTCCGGCATACCGCCGAGGACCGGCACAACACTTCTCAAAATCAGCATCTCCGATTCAAACGACAACAGCCCCGCTTTTGATGAGCAAGCGTACGTCGTTAATCTGTTTGAGAATTCGCCACTGGGGACTCTGTTGGTCGACCTGAACGCTACTGACCCGGATGAAGGAAGTAACGGGAAAATAGTATATTCCTTCAGCAGTCACGTTTCCCCTAAAATCCTCGAGACGTTCAAAATTAACCCCGACAACGGCCAAATCACACTCATTAAGAAAGTGGACTATGAACAGACCAACTCATACGAAATCGATGTGCAAGCTCAGGACATGGGTCCCAACTCCATCCCTGGGCACTGCAAGATTATCATCACAGTGGTGGACGTGAACGACAACAAGCCCAAGATCAACATCAACCTCATGACCCAGGGGAAAGAGGCCGTGGCGTACATCTCAGAGGCCGCCCCACTGGACACATTCATCGCCCTGGTGCGGGTGGACGACAGCGACTCGGGCCTCAATGGCGAGGTGGTGTGCCGCCTCCACGGCCATGGCCATTTCAAGCTCCAAAAGACCCACGAGAAGAACTACATGATCCTGACCAATGTGTCGCTGGACCGGGAAAAGCGCTCGGAGTACAGCCTAACGGTCATCGCTGAGGACCGCGGCTCACCCAGCCTCTCCACCATCAAGCACTTCACCGTACAGGTGCTGGACGAGAACGACAACCCACCGGTGTTCGAGAAGAGCCGCTACGAGATCTTCAAGTCGGAGAACAACTCGCCTGGGGCCTACCTGACCTCGGTGGTGGCCACAGACCCTGACTTGGATGGCAATGGCCAGGTGACCTACACCATCCTGGAGAGCCTCATCCAAGGAAGCTCCATTTCTACCTATGTCACCATCGACCCATCCAATGGCGCCATCTACGCCCTGCGTAGCTTTGACCGCGAGGATGTGAGCCGGATCTCGTTCACGGTCCAGGCACGCGACAGCGGCGTTTCGGCGCAGCTCAGCTCCAACGCCACGGTCCTCCTCACCGTGCTGGACGAGAACGACAATCCGCCCGTCGTGGCAGCGCCAATGCTCCACAACCACAGCGCCGACGTTCCGCTCTGGCGCTACGCCGAGCCAGGCCACCTGGTGACGGTCGTTCAGGCGACGGACCGCGACGCCGGCGCCAACGCCGAGCTCAGCTGCTCCATCACCGGCGGCAACCAGGAGGGCCTCTTCGTCATGGACGCCAAGCGCTGCGAGATCCGCACCAACGCCAGCGTGGACGGCCTGGGCCGCGACGGCTTCGAGGTGGCCATCCTGGTGCAGGACCGCGGCACGCCCACCCGCCTGTCCACCCGCGCCCTCCTCCGCATCCACCTGCAGGAGAACCTGGAGAGCCACGCCCTGCCGCCCCCCAGCGACCAGTCCCCGCTGGACATCTCCATGATCATCATCATCTCGCTCGTCATCATCTGCGCCGTGCTGCTGGTGGTCATGGTGATGTTCGCCACGCGCTGCTCCCGCGAGCAGAAGGACCCTCGGCACTCGTACAACTGCCGCGTGGCCGAGTCCACCTACCAGAACCACCCCAAGAAGCCGGCGCGCCAGATCCATAAGGGCGACATCACGCTGGTGCCCACGGTCAACGGGACGCTGCCCGTGCGGGCGCACCACCACTGCTCGCCCTCGGCCTCGCCCGCCGTCGACCGCGGTCAGATGGGCAGCCGTCAGAGCCACCACAGCCGACAGTCGCTCAACAGCCTGGTGACCATCTCCTCCAATCACGTGGCGGAGAACTTCGCCCTGGAGCTGGCCCACGCCACGCCTCCCGTGGAGGTGAGACAGAGAGGTTTACCTGTGTGTGTGTGTGTGTGAGAAAGAGAGAGAGGAAGAGTGTGTGGCTCTATCTTTTGACAATATCATTGATTGAAGCTACTAAAAATAGCTTTTTTAAATCATGCCTACTATTTTTTTCTGGAATGAATTACAATTCAAATAGATATGGAAAACAGTAGACTAACAATCAAGCATCATTATCCCAACTGTCTTTTATCTATTTTGTTCATTGTGTATTTTTCCATCGTGATGCATGTTTGTGCCCAGAGTATTCTGCATAGCAAGCTGCATTGTCCCTTCCCCTGAGTCCCGCGTTCCCCCCCCATCACTCCATGTTATTTCCCTCCATGCTTTGTGCTTTTTGCTGTGTTTTTGTGCGGTCCATCATTATTCATTTTTTATTTCCATTGTTTTTCCTTTTTTCTCCTCCTCCCCTCCTCCCTTCCACTGTTCCTTTTGTTCCCCCTGTTTTTTCGACTGTAGCAAGTCTCACAGCTTCTGTCCATGCTCCATCAGGGCCAGTACCAACCGAGACCCAGTTTCCGTGGAAACAAATACACCAGGAGCTACAGGTAACCAATCACGTCCCAGCTAAATGCCACAGTTGAAATGACAGGTTTTTGTTTGGTGAAATATACTTATTTATTTATTTATTTAGATTATCAAACTCAGTAGGCTGCTCAAGCATAGTAGCGACTCTAAGCTTCCTCCATTTTAGAAACATGCAGTGGCTCAGCCATTCACAGACATTTTCTGCTGTTGGCTAATATTAGCACATGACACTCCGATGGCCTAATCTTGTCAGTATTGACTGATTCATGTCAGGAATACACAGCAAAACATGATGTCTCCTATTTCAGGCACAGTTCTGTGGCTACAAGTAAAAAATAGCTTGAGTGACACATAACTGACAACAAATCTGAATTTTTATTTTCTTAACTTACTCAGACCAACCCATGGTCACTTTTACTGCTTTATTGTCTAGGTATTGAGTTAGGTTGAGATTTAGGTTGAGTGTGTTTTTTTTATGTGAGTGTTCATTTACAGTGCATCTGTGTTAAGTAGAGCTTTTCTCATGGGTGTGTCCAGGTATGCACTGAATGAGATGGACAAGTTCAGCCTGAAGGACAGCGGGCGTGGGGACAGCGAGGCTGGGGACAGCGACTGTGAGATGGGCCGCGAATCCCCACTGATGGGTGAGGGATTCAATGAACTCTTCACCCCTGATGGCCAGCCCAGACTGCACCCAGGTGTGTATCTGTGTGTGTGTGTGTGTGTGTGTGTGTGTGTGTGTGTGTGTGTGTGTGTGGTGTGTGTGTGTGTGTGTTATCTTCATGCCCCCAAGTGGTAACATTCATCCTTTTTAGCTTCTTGCATGAAATGCCATCTTTCACCTCACTGACTCACCACACTTTTGACATGCAAACATACACACACATGCACACACACACACACACACACAACCACAACCACACAGTCACAAACTCTCTCTCTCTCTCTCTCTCTCTATCTCTCTCACACACACTCCCTACACCCACAAAACACACAAAGCCACACACTGAGGCATCACCAGCCTCTAATCTCCTGTCTCTTGTGTGAATACACCCCCCTTTTTGGCACATAAATGTTTTTTTTCCTCTTCAGAAAGATAAAGTCAGAAATCGCAGCCCAGCCTCTTATCAGTAAATTGTGATGACTGTGAGGATGAGGGAGGGATGGAGGGAGGGAGAGAGGGAGGGAGGGAGAGAGGGAGACAGAAAGAGGCAAAGAAAAAAAACAGAATTACCACAGTTTTTTTTCTTCTGATGAATAAAGACGCCGTCTTCATCTAAAACACAATTATTTCTGAGGCTAGATTAGGCTTCTGGGTTTGAGTGAGTATCTGCCCTTTGAAAGACTGTTTTTGCTGTAAATCAGAGAGTTTAATCTTTTATTCGCCCCTTTCATCAGAGAACTCCAAATCAGCACACAGCGAGCTTCTGTTTTGCAAATGCACCAGATTCAGTTTTTTATTAGCTCTAAGATGTATTATAAATGGCCCTTTCAACGTTAATGGACCCATAACGAAGTCCCTGGAACACGACTGAATTACAGTGCATGCTTAATGAAGACCATAAGCTGGCATATTAGATTTGTGTAATATATTCCTTATAGAGTGTGTGAGTTAGAAAGAGAGAGAGACACACAGAGAGAGAGAGAGAGAGAGAGAGAGAGAAGGAAGGAAATGTTTGAAATATTTCATATAATATTGAATAGGCAAACTCAAAGGGAAAGGGATAAATTGGTGTTGTTTCTTGTTTGAAGTCTTTCATGGAGTTTCATCAAGACTAGAATGAATGGAATGGGTGCAGTGCAGGTATAAAAAGCCTGACACAATTACCACGCGGCCACTCATTCACTCTCCACAGCACCTTCATTGTCTGCCCTCTAATAGATTCGCTTTCATCCCCCATTCATATCAGACCATTTGCACCTGGGGAAAGAGCCCCTGAAAGCCCTAGAGTGAGGCTTATATAGTGCTTTATATCCACATTGTCAATGTATGCCAACCTGGCTTTGCTTAATGTCCGTCCTCTCTTGTTTTCTTGCAGCCATGAAGTTGTGTACGGAAGAATGCCGTGTCTTGGGTCACTCGGACCAGTGTTGGATGCCCCCCCTGCCCTCCCCGGCGTCTTCCGACTACCGGAGCAACCTGTACATCCCGGGCGAGGAGAACCCCCAGCAGCCGGCCGCCCCCGAGGTGCCCCAGCCCAGCGGCGACACCGCCCAGCGCAAGAAGAGCTTCTCTACGTTCGGCAAGGAGGCGTCGGGAGAGCGCATGGCCGAGGGCGAGGAGGCGGCGGAGGCGGACGGCGCGGAGGATCTATGCGGGACGTCGCTACTGTCGGAGATGAACAGCGTCTTCCAGCGTCTGCTGCCGCCCTCGCTCGACGCCTACGAGACGTGTAACGAGACGGCGGCGCCGGCGGACAGGCCGCAGGTGGCCCACGGCGGAGGGCCGGTGGGGATGGGGTCGCTGGAGAGGAGGAAGGGTCACCTGCCCGGCAAGCCCAGCCCGGCCTGCTTCCAGCAAGGCGTGGCCGCCTGGGCGGCCAACACGCACTTTCAGAACCCGGGCCACGCGCCGGGGAGCCACATGAGCGGTCTGGCGCCGGCGGCTCTGTCGGCCGGCGTGCCCATGGTGGGCTCTCCGCCGGTGGTGCCCATCTCGGCGTCCCAGCCGCCGACCTCCAAGTGGCTGCCGGCCATGGAAGAAATCCCGGAGAACTTCGAGGAGGACGAATTCGACTCGGTGCTCGGCCACCTGCAGGGCAAGCGTGCCGATAGCCGCAGCGAGATCATGGACGCCAGCGAACTCGTGGCCGAAATCAACAAGCTCCTGCAGGACGTGCGGCAGAGCTAGAACTAAAAGCTCCAAAGACTGCCCCAGGCTTTGCCATGTGACTCTTATTTATCTCTTGTTCTGTGTTTCTCTCTTTCTCTCTCTTGGAGAAATCCTGCCACTCCCCCATATGGCCAGAGGGGGAGCTGTGATCTGGAAAAAAAATGGAAAAACAGAAAAAGTAACTGAAGAACAGGACCTGCAATTGTCGTTAAAGTTGCAATTCTGATGTATCGTGTTTTTTGGTGAATGCTAATTATCCAAATAATGTTTGTATTTTCTTGTTTGGTACACAGTGTACACAGTGTGAGTGTATTTATCTTTGTATTTTAAAAATACAATTTGTATTCTTTATATTTATAAAAAAAACTGTAAATAACTTTAAACAATCAGATGTCTATTTTTATATTTTGAATGCATGTTGACAAAAGTAATCAAAAAGACATGCATCTGTAAATCTTCATATTTAAGTACTTCATGTTTTTATGTCAGTTATATATAAAATTATATAAGTATATGTTGAGCTAGGGCACACTATAATTATGTTTTTTGGGATGGGATGCACAAATAAACTATGAAGTTTTTTTTATAAATGGAGCATGTTGGGTTTTGTAAATTGTTAATGGTGTATTCTTCATGTATTGTGTCATAACTTATATTTAATGTTTGGTGGAGAGCAACAAAATAAAGCTACATGCTGGAAATGTCAAAGATCCGTGTTTTTGCATATATGTGTGTCTGTTTGTGTGTGTATGAGTGTGTGTGTGTGTATGAGTGTGTGTGTGTGGTGTGTGTGTGTGTGCGTGTGCGTGTGTGTGTGTGTGTATGCTTAAAATATACTGTGGGCCAGTTTCCCAGACTCGGATTAGGAACAGTCTTTCAAAAAATGTTGTCCAGGAATAGGCGGACGTTCGAGAAACCGACTCACTCTCACTCTCTCTCTCTCTCTCTCTCTCTCTCTCTCTCTTACACACACTCTATGTGTTTGTGTTTCTGTGGTGGCCCAGATAGTTGCCAGCTCAAATGGATCTCACCCCAACACAGCTGTGCCAGACCAGGCCCGGATCCACTCCCAAAGTCCGTGGCTATAGTTAACGCTTGACTTCAACCCCAGTTAGCGTTGCCAATGGTCGAGTCTCCGGTTGTATCACAGCCGCCCAGACAGGGGAAGGCTCCGGAAAATACCTTTTGCAGACCAGCGTGTTCTGGCCCTAACAATGAGCTCTGTTGTGCGGATCCTTGAGGCCTGTGAACAGTCATGTGCGGCTGTTGGAGTCGCCTACCTCACATGACTTCCTGCTGCTGACCCGGTAGCAAGAGCAAAGCGCCCGCACTCTCATGATCTCATTATGCATGCATATGCCAAACATTACGGAGATGTTCGTCAGCAGACTAAGTACTGAGTAACTCCCAAACACAATCTTAACTGTAGGAGAGAACATGGGTGGTAACATGCCTATGAAGTGAATAATGAAATATGAGACTTTATTTAAAGAGATAAATGAATATATTGGCCTGGAGTAGGGAACATCAGATGTAGAAGTGTAGTTATTGTTATAGTATATGACTGTAGAAAACAATCTTTCTGTGCTTAATAATTTTGCAGTGCAGTTTGCAAGCGATTTGACATAAATAGGTCTAGGGAACAGTAAACTCATACTGGCTGTGTATTTCTTTGTGTGTGAGTTTGTGTGTGTGTGTGTGTGTGTGTGTGTGTGTGTGTGTGTGTGTGTGTGTGTGTGTGTGTGTGTGTGTGTGTGTGTGTGTGTGTGTGTGTGTGTTTGTGTGTGTGTACGTGCATGTATGTGTGTGTGTGTGTGTGTGTGTGTGTGTGTGTGTGTTGGTGTGTCTGGAATGGATGACTGATTTTCTTGTGCATATGAGATTGAGTGTGCATGTATGTGTTTTGTTTGTGTGTGTGTATGTGAGAGACAGAGAAAGAGAGAGAAAGAGAGAGAGAGATTGATGGGGAGAGAGAGGGAGAGAGAGGAAGCAAGAGTTTAGATTAGCTGTGAGCCAAGTGACTACTCAGAGACTGACATTCTGCCAATTTTTAATAAACATAGTTCGCTTTGGGCACCCCCTGCTGGACACAGTACAGAACTGCATACATTTACCTTCAATTATCTGCATTTTTCGCCAGCAAGAACACAATGGTGGCCTGAAGCCAAAGAAAAGCCTCATCTCCACTGCATGAAGACCTCTGAGGTGTAAAACCCAACCAGATAGACCCACAGGCCCCAGATTTATTATGACAATCACAATACCCTGGCCCAAATTACAGCCCCGGCTCCAAACAGACGTACTAATCAAACCTTATTCCATCCATGGACCCGTTTCAATTTTGAGCTGACTGGATTCATTTGTCATGCATGCCCGCGAGAGACAGTGGTGTGACAATGATTCCGATTATAGTCCCCAGTACGCTGTCAGCGTATCTGTCTTTTCCATTGAAACTAGGTTAATTTTTGGACCAAAACGTAGACAAAAAAATCTTCCTCTTCACTAATAACTTCAGGTCAAGGACAAATTAAAATGAAAAAAAAATTGCAATAAGTTTTAGATGTTTTTTTTTTTCTTCTGTCCAGGGCATTTCAAGGAAATATGTTTACAGGAACCAGAGCTGGTGAAATGAGTCAAGGGGGAAAGTGAAGACGGTGAAATTATTTTTTTTTACAATGACCTTTAATGGCAATTAATTGACAATGGCCTTTCTCCTACAAACACCTTGAACTTACTCAACAGAAATAATTAACAAATGAAAACGTTTCTGTATCTATATATCTGTGCCTGTGTGTGTGTGCATTGTTACGTTATAGTTCTCATTCTTGTGGGGGTAAGCATGAGAAATCCATTTAGTTTTCTAATCATTTTGTGACGTTAATCTTCCCAGTTAATCTAGTCATCTTCCCTTTAGTTTAAGGTTGAGGGCAACTAGGCTAACTCTCAAAATAACAAAGATTGTTTGTCATGAAAAAGTCTTTGTCAGTGAGGTGTGTCCAGCTTCAACTTGCATCGCTTCAAAACTGTAATTATACTGTACATGCACTATCTGTCTTTCTCTCTCTCTATCTCTCTTCTTCTCTCTCTCTGTGTGTGTGTGTGTGTGTGTGTGTGTGTGTGTGTGTGTGTGTGTGTGTGTGTATTTAATCATTTCGATGGAAGAAGAAGAGGGATTGTGATGTGTTGTGATGTGATTTTTTCCCAAAATTACGCAGGCAGTGGAGTTGCGCTTAAAACTGTCTCTCTCACCTATATGTTAAATCTGATAAAAGGTGTGAAGGATCTGGAACTAACATATGAGCGCACACATACATACACACACACACTCTCACACACACAGCTCAGGCCCATCATGATCACTTCCTGTTCAAAAAGTGAACATATATGAGATATTTGAAGCAGCTTTTCTGCATGCATTTGTATGCATGTTATACGGCTCTTCTGCAGAAAATTCCATTGATTTGAATGGGCCATCCAACATTCAGAGGTCTGATATGTCTGAATAATGAACACTGCAGATGAATAAAGACCGCTGCCACTGGCAATAGGTTTTGTGCTTCTAAATCACATATTTCATATCATTCCGCAAATTCCACTGTTCACTTACTGCAATGGATATTCAGTGATACATTGCTAGACTTTCAAGTTATATTTACGTGGAGGACATTTGTTTTACAAAGGAAGTCTCAAACGATCACCACACCACAGTTGCTCTGACCCAGTGTTTCTCAAACTTTTTCAGACGAAGGACGACTTAACCAATAAAAACTAAACACACGGACCACCTAGCTAAAAAAAACCTACTTCAACAGTATATTAGCCTACACAATAGGCCTACTCACTGAACCACCCTTGCTTATTGTCTGTGCACCTTGCTTATTGTGTCAGAGGATTCATATGATTTAAACTGACATATCTTATAGACAGTGTTGCAGAACTGTTTGGATTTACATACAAGTTAGTTCAATATTGCAAACAACTCATCTATATTATATTGTACCACGTCTGCTCGCGGACCACTTGGAATAGCTTGCGGACCACCAGTGGTCCCCGGACCACACTTTGAGAAACACTGCTCTGACCTGAAAAAAGGGCACCCCCCCAAAAAAGAAAAAAAAAAAACTCATGGGCTATATGAAGGACTGACAATAACAGGGTCTTTATTACAGTAAAATATATATACACAAAGAAGTAAAACACTGAAATACTGCACTCAATCACCTTACACTGTAACTTATCATTATTAATTTAATGCCCACTAGTGGAATTTATGTTCTGCTCAGGCAAGATCTTTGAAATGACCTCTAAAATAGCCTATGTTTTTTTTAGATTACAATTATTTAGCATGCAGCTCTTTAACCCTGTACTTTCTAGCATGGTCCTCTCATCTCATATTTGGTGATCATTAGGCCTACCTGCCCTCTGTGCCTCCTCCTGGTCCACATTTTCCTCACATAGTCTGGAGGCTTGTGACTGCTCCTCATCTTAAATGTAATGTAATTATGAAACATTGCCATTTAGGCTAAAATATGAGTGATTAATTAATCAATTCGTCTACAAGGTGTCATGTCATCTTTATCACAGTGCAAAGTCTCTGTCTCACCTGCTGGTTGGCTTTTTCGCAGCCAACCCTGCAGTGATTGTTGCCTCCCTGAATTGTCTCTCCCTCTCCTGAATCTGCCTCTTTTCAGTGGGCATCTTGGCTTCAAACAATACCCAAAATAGTGATAGGATTTAGGCATTTAACCATTTTGAATAAAATAATTAATGTGATGCATTACTTCCATCATTCATTCTGCTTGCTAAAACGAAATGTGAGAAACTATCAGCAGACATGTAGCTTAGTTTGCCTAATGCCTTGCCTACCAAAAATAGACAACGTTGAATCGTCTCACCCGACAACCACGACAATCTAGGCTACTTCTAGGGCCGCTTATGCAGGCTCAGCTCAGGTGCCGGTCGCGTGCAGCGCTGCAGCCACGTAAACAGAGTTTGCCCTTCCCCTACTGACTTTCACTTTCTGTGCCTGAATGGAAGTGAATGAGGCTTTGCGATTTTTTTTATCTAGCCCTACGTGAAATTCTGCATCCATTGTACGATTTATTTATTTTCCCCCTCGGAAGGGCAACGTGAGTCGAGAAGGGCATATGGGCAGATGCCCACACGCCCACACGTATGTATGGTTCCCCATCATAAGTGACCAGACACTAGGGGGGGGTTATGGGTCATACAGGTACTGGCCATGTGGAGTGTTTGCACAGAGCTCCAGGGACAGTAATGGCCTACCGCTGCTTTGAAGGGGGAGAGCAAAAAAAAACATGCAGAGAGAAGTGGATGGAGAGAGATGGGCAGAGAGAAGGGAGGAGAGAACAGATAGAGAGAGAGATAGAGAGAGGGGGGCAAGATGTGGCGCAACATCATAATCGACAGCTATTACACACCTGATTGTAAGCACATGGACACACACACACACACTTACACACACACTTGCCAGAATAGCACTAGTGCTTTTAGCCAGCTGAAATGCACTCCAGAGCAGGACTGCTTGTTGACTGGTAATGAGTGATTATGGCCTCCCTCTCTCTCTCTTTCTTTCTCTCTCTCTTTCTCTCTCCCTCTCTCTCTGGTTCTCTCTCTCTCTCTCTCTCTCCTGATTTCTCTGTTATGGGGTAGACTTGGACACAGACTGAGAGTGTCTGGGCTTGCAGCTGACCTCTCTCCACAGCAGACCCTCTCTGTCTCTGCTCACATCACTCCTATGTGCAGACAGACACACAGATGCTTCACAAATGTATACTTTGCTTGTTTA
>NW_027468657.1:24938887-24948887 GCF_046254945.1 Alosa pseudoharengus
GCTGCTTTGTCTTGAGCCTGTAATGAGGGTAAATAGGCTGGTTGTGTGTGTGTGTGTGTGTGTGTGTGTGTGTGTGTGTGTGTGTGTGTGTGTGCTTGCCTGCGTGCCTATTCCCACCTGTTTGCAATAAGCCCTTTAGATAACGTTTATCTTCTTGCACGCTCGCATGGGGGAACTTTCATCATCGAGACAAACTTGACTAATGGCCGAGCGATAGCAAAACAGGCAAATGTGAGCCATCAAACTTAACTTTATTAAGGTGCCGCCGACAATCACTTAATCAGGGATGTAATGTCGCCATGGACGTTGTTGCCAAGTTCGTTGGTTTAATAATGACTCCAGGGTCGCATTTTCCAGATCATTCTTATCAAATTGCTCTCCTCGCTCATTCCATCTCTCTTGGCTCTGCCGTGAGATTTGCTGTACACATCTTTACTTTGTAAAAAGTAAAAGCAGAATTGTTGATGTGGTTAGAGCATCCTGTTCAAAACAACACCTGGCAGGCAAAAAGAATTGTCAGACATCATGTCTTTATCTGTGTGTGGGAGGTTAAGTGTTTGTGTGTGTGTGTGTGTTTTTTCCCCATTTACTGGGTATGTGTACTTGTCTATTATTCTTTCTGGCCACTTGATGGCACTGTTTCTATGTCTGCTGCTCTCTCTGAAAACGGTCAAGTGTGTGAGTGTGCAATTGAAAGTGCACGTTATTGACACACTTATTTATTTATTTACCGGTCTCGAGCAGATTCTAAGTGTTTGTGGGCCTTTGTGTGAAATGATCACATCTCTGTGCGCATGCCGCAATATGCAATGCAAATGTGTTGTGTTAAATGAGGATAATCGGCGCATGAGGCTTTTCCACGAGCAGTGGCGCCGCGACAGGGGGAGGCGCATCCTGGCATTGCTCATGCGAGCAAATAACATCCAACAAAGGCAGCGCACCGCAACCGCACCGCACATCTCCAAATGAATGAGATCATTGAGAACATAACTTCATCTCTCCTGCTGCAAACCGCTGAAAGGAATTAAAGCGAGTGCCGGGGTTATGGAAGGCACCGGATGCCGAGGCTGAGGAATTTAATCTCGGCATTTTGATTGCTGCTACAATAAACGCATATTGAATCTATGACTGTCGATCCCCTCCCACCCCCCCACCGCTTTCCCCTCCCCGACAAAAAAACGGGGTCTTCGTGGTAATGGGTGTGTGCAATAACCTGAATCCTGTGA
The DNA here is from genome assembly GCF_046254945.1 of Alosa pseudoharengus. Taxonomy (NCBI): domain Eukaryota; kingdom Metazoa; phylum Chordata; class Actinopteri; order Clupeiformes; family Clupeidae; genus Alosa; species Alosa pseudoharengus. Next base: position 24,940,114 of record NW_027468657.1, read on the forward strand.
ATTTTTAAGTCTCGCGCGTGCGTCGCAGAGCTGGCAGCCTCACTTAGGCTGGTGGGGAGGGCCGAAAGAGACAGACGGAAATCAATTAATTTGAGCCACTGCTTCAGCAGTGGAGCCGTCTGCAAATATTTGATAATGTCATTTGCCTGGTGATATTCTAACAGGTTACCGGGGAGTAATGAGAAATGCGTCGCTCCAGAGAGAGAGAGAGGCCCGCCACGACCGCCTCTTCAGTTAGTGTGCGGAGTTGATAGCATTTATTTATTCCGGAGGATGCCGTAAGCTCGGAACGAAATGGCAGCAACACCGCCGTCGATTCTAATCGGCCCAGTCTTCAGAAGAGACACGTAACATGCCTCTCACCCACAGCTCTTTTACATGTCTGTGAGAGTCAAGTCAGAACCATGCGTGTGTAGGCCTGTACTTACTCCCACACACACACTCACACACACACACACACACACACACACACGCACACACACAGTCACCCAAAGAGACACACACAGTGACACAGACTTTTCATTCCAAACCATTTAATGTATGAGAGTGAACCACAACACACACACACACACACACACACACACACACACACACAGACACACACTACCTCACTTCACCTTTTGAACCCTGACTCCGTGTGACTCGGGCCCATAAAACAGGCCCTGATGAAAACAGAGCACTCCAGCACAGACTGAGGTGAAGTCCTCTTCTCTCCTCCTCTCCTCCTTCCCTCTCTGTCTCACAGTCATGCTCTCTCTCTCTCTCTCTCTCTTTGTCACATGCAAACCCACTCAAAAATGCTCTCTGTGCCGTATGCTAGTACATTCAAGTAGCCACACACTCTCTCTTTCTCTCTGTGTTACGCTTACACACTCACAGAGAGACACACACTCTCTCTTGATTCTTTTCTACCATCTGAAATTAGCACTGAGAGTCCCCCCTCCTCTTCCTGCTCCTCATCCTCCTCCTCACCTCCACATCTCTCATTTCTGTATTTTTTCCACAGGCAGAGCACGGCTCTGACCTCTGCCCAGACAAATGCTCCAAATCAACCAGAGCCCACTGGCTCGCCAACTTCTCCCATAAACTTTGAAGGAGACCCAGGTCTGGATGCCGCTTTATTGTGTGTGTGTGTGTGTGTGTGTGTGTGTGTGTGTTGGGGTGTGTGTGTGTGTCGTGGTGTGTGTGTGGTGGTGGTGGGGGGGGGGGGTTGTTCGCTCCTTTGCCTCACCTGTGGTGCGCCTATTACTTGTTCCCCACAGCAAGATGCCCAATGATCCACACACTCACACGCTTGCACACACACACACACACACACACACACACACACACACACACACACACACACACACACACATGCTACCTCCTCCCATACACACATTTGAACATAGCACCTCTGTGCACTTGTTCCTGGCAATGGTTGCTAAGGAGCTGGATCACCATGTGTGTCACTACCCACTCACTGTGGCAACGTGGGTGGATGGCTGCATGTTGCCACTATTACTTCATCTACACGTTCGTGTATTTGCTTATGTGTGTATGTGTTAACATGTATATGAGTTTAAGTGTGTGTGTGTGTGTGTGTGTGTGTTTAAGGGCCACCACTGTTAAAATACATTGTTGTGTCCAGGGGCCAGATGGTTGGTGTGGGCTCAGTGTAACACACGGCTCCCCTTACGACCCTGAAGGCGAGGGTGGGAGAAGGGGTGAGGAAGAGGATGAAGAGGAAGGGTGATGGAGGGGGGCCCATGAGCGACTGGGATCCGTGGGCAGCCCGTTTGAGCGCCCAGCGTGCCACGCTCCCATGCTGGAATTTTATCGCCCCGAGAAGCTGAAGCTTCGAGCCGATGTCCGCGTGTGGACGATGCATTGCATATTCCGTTGGCGAACGCCTGCTTGGTCGTGGTGGGTCACGCGCTGTTATTTGCTCGTATCATCAAGGCTCGTGCTGGTATCTCTGGTTGTGACCGAGACCCACGGCGAATAGAATGTTTGGGCCTCACTTGTGACCTGCTGGGATGTCGCTGCAGCAGAGGGAACATCTGATAACAATCGAACGGCAGCAGCAGCGCAAACATGGCTGTCAATCTAGTGGACTGAGTGTTGAGAGACATACACACACAAACACACACACACACACACACACACACACACAGAAACACACACACACACACACACACACACACACACACACACACACACACACACACACACACACACACACACACACAGATACACACACACAAATACACAGTTGATCTCCAAGCTGTTTGATCATTTTACTGGTTACTCATCACTGGTCACCAGCACTGCTGCTGTGCCACTATGCTAATCTATACTCAGCTAATGAAGCTATCCCTTTAATTAATTAACCGTGGTTATGTTCAAAACGTGACCCTTCAACCTTTGATGCTAAAACCATTGAAGCCCACTTCACCCCCTGGGAGAGATGGTGGCTGTAGTTCAAAGGTCTATCTTCGGTGATCTCAATAAGTCGATCGCACAAAAGGCGGTGGGAGATACAGAAAGAATGAGTGAGAGAGAAAGGGATAGATTTAACGACAAGAGGAGAGAGTTCAACAGCCTGCCGTGACCAAGGTTACCCGCCACGATTGATCCACTGACAACCAATGGGTAGGCCTATGTCTGAACATGTATGAGTGTGTGTGTGTGTGTGTGGGTATGTGTGAACATGTATGAGTGTGTGTGTGGGGGGGGGGTATGTGTGAACATGTATGAGTGTTTGTGTGTTTGTACAGTGTGTGTGTGTATTTGTGTATAGAGTGGAGCAGTGGAATAACGGACTCAACGTCAGTGAGTGTACTTGTACCTGTTTGTGTGTGTGTATTACTACATAGCCTTCTGAGCTTGTCTATGCCTTAAAAGCTGAGTTGAGCTTTTTTATTTTATTTTATTTTTATCTTCATGCTGGTGAATGTATTCATATTGATTTTCCCCTCTTTTTTGTCCCTCTCAGCAGCACCACCTCAACACATTTCCCCAAGATGGTGGTCTTCATCAGCCTTTAAACATATGCTTCCACTGAGTCGAAAACACATGGGTTTGTGGGTGTGTGGAGAGGTAGCATTTTATGTGAGGTATGCTCAGGTACTTTGAATATGCTGAGCTGGTCAGTATGCTTGCGTATGTGTGTGTGTGTGTGTGTGTGTGTGTGTGTGTGTGTGTGTGTGTGTGTGTGTGTCTGTGTGTGTGGGAGGGGAAACAGACGTATCAACCAAATTACTTCAGTGCGTGGTGCTTTCCATTTGCCTGAAAAATGAGAGAGAAAAAAGAGATTTTCTGTTGAAATGACTGAGAATGAACCAAAAGCTTTGACATATACATTAACCAAGATGGGAAGAGTGGGGAGGGGGGACACACAAACCTATACAGATACATTTGCACTCACACAAACACACACACACACACACACACACACACACACACACACACACACAGGCTCAACCTCTTTCAAAATCTTGTGCTTCTATTTTCGCCTTCTATGAAAAGATGGCTATTACATGCACACACACACACACACAGATCCCAGAACGCTTACACTGACTGAATCTAAACTGAATCTACCCACACTGGTTAGGCTAGGTGGCTTATGCCTACCTTTTTCTGTCCCCAATCTATTCCCTATCTGGCCTCAACCCCCATCCCCACCCAAACCCCCCAGTAAGACTTCTTTGCTCTCTTCCCTTCTCTGCTCACGCTTGGTGTGGCTTTCAAATCAGTGGGCCTGTTCGACTTCATGCAGTGTTGGCTGGCTGAACGTGATCCATGTTTGTATTGTAAGAGTCAGTCAGATCTTCGCAGCGCTGCAAGCAGTCTAACATGCCCACAGCCCTTATTATAAGCTCTCTGTACACGTTCAAAGTTTACAAGACTTTGATTGGTCTGTAGGGACCCTCTCCACACTACCAACAAAGTGTAAGGCTATCTTGAGCCTTATCAGTAGTTTGAAAATAGCGATTTATTTTGACGTGGCACCATGCCTGCTGCTACAAGCTATAAGCCATTTTATTGCTAATGCAAACAACGGTCTAGCTCAAAACTCCTCCAATTAACGTAACTTTGCTCCCAAACAAAAGTTTGAAGTCGTTCCATAAATAGACATTAGTTTTGTGTTTACACCAAAATATTGTTTTAAGTTTATTTGTAACTGTTTAAGAAATTGTTAATTCATCTACCATTGACATAATATGCCCTTATGTGCCATGCCACTACTGTGATATTAGCTGATAAACTACACAATATTTACCACTGATGCATCGTTCTGTCCCATAAAGTTCAGTCATGCTTAGCGTTCCCGCCAAAGTGATTCTTCTGGGACGCTTCTGATCTACCTTATAACCCTGTATTTATATGTACACACACACACACACACACACACACAGATGTTTACTCAAATAAACAAGAGATAGGAGGTGGCCCATTACGAGCAGAAGGCTAATTGACAGTTCACTTTCTTCCTTCTTGTTTTTGTGTGATGCTCAGCCATATTTGGCAACAGTCAGATGCTCCATCTGACAGCATAGATCTATAGAGGATGCCATTTTAATGTGAGCTTCCTTGCATAGTGTCCTCTCATTTCTGTGCTCTGACCAAATTATGTTGCAACTGCAGAGCGGATGAAGTCTGTATGATCACAGTGACGTTAAATTTAGAGCAGAGAGCATGCCGGTTCATGTGTCTGGAACCTTTATTTTTCACTGACATTCTGGCATTTTCCATAGATATTTTAAGGACAAGAATTGCTGGTGAGTTACAAGGTACCTCTGGGTTAACATGGTCTATATTTGCAGAAGGATCCATTGATGTGCATGTTCTGTATATCATTCAGCACGAAGGAAGCAACCAATGGCTTTAATTGATTCAATGGCCTTAGCATGCATCAGCATGTAGACTACTTCAAGAAGACCACCATGATTTGATTTGCTTTCTCTCTTGTGTGCAATACAGCACAGAAAGCACTGCTGTGACTTAATTGTGGTTTTACGGTCATACTAATACAGTAGGCTGGAATGTTTCATTTGAAGTTTCCAGAATTCTTGTACTTCTGAGAAGTTCCAAATGGGTTCACATCTCCACGACCACGAGTGTCATATTGCTTTTATACAACAGTTCCATTACAAACTAATTTAGTTTTAAGATACAAAATTGTGTTTTCCATTGTTTATTTAATTTTTTGTTCGTTCATCCTCCGCCCACACAAATAGTTCTAATCTAGCCTTTTTGTTTACTGTTGCCAAGCACCACTCGAGAGACGTAGGCTACATTACTTGAAAGTGGATTTTCAAAAAATTATCCAAGATGGCGGAGCTAACTCTAAAATGGCAGTAGTTCTGTATAAACAAATAAGTTAAGGATTTGTGCCCTTATATTTAAAAAAAACAAAGCATCTAAAATGCTTTCTAAAATCTAAAAAACACAGGTTTTGTGACCAGAAAATATGTCTGAGCTCATTTACGACCTATCTGCCAGCCACCTACTTTGTGTTTTCCTCACTCCAAGGTGATGTTATGAAATCGTTGCTCTTTCGCTATGAATGAATAGAATGTTCATGTTGGTAATTCAATGCAATATGAGGAGTGATTACTAGCAGTAAAAAGTCTTGAGTGGGGATGTGCTTGGACATCGGCACTTGTGATGACTCATAGAATGCCTCTCGTCCAACCAATCAAAAATGTTTAAATAGCTCGACCGGACCTAACTGTTGTATAAACATAATTATTAATATTAATAATAATAATAATAATAATATGTAGGCACTTCTCTGCATTACCCCTGCTACCTTTCCATCAGTGTCTGGCTTGGGAGCTAACAGCCCACAGCCTCTGGAACAGCGAGCTAACACCATTTGTTTGAGGGCAGCAAAGTGTGGGACATGTTCAGAGTTTGTGTTAAGAGAGCAGCAAAGCCGGATCATGACCGCTACCCCGTCGCTGTGACCCGTGTCTAATAATGGATGTCTCTCAACTGGTCAGGCTGTTGCAGAGTGCGATGGAAAGTCAAAGAGTGTCTGAGGGTTGTGCAGTAGCTTACTTTCCCCTGAGGGCATAGTCCACCTAGGTGATATTCTACCATGAGCCCCTGGACATACCAGCTATAATGAAGCCTTGACCACTGATAACACGGTGACCACACAAGAGTAGTTTCATGCTGTTCTGTATGTTTAACCTGCAGACCGTCTTATTTGCTTCTTTATTGATTTACTTGTTATTGGCAATTGCAATTTAGAGACAGCATGTTAGATGTCCAATTCTCCGGTCAGGTAATGTCCAGTTCTAACCAGCCATAAAAAAACCTGTATGTGAAAAGACTAGATGTACCGCATAGCGGTACAAAATATGACCGCCGCTCAGTCCTGTACATCCATTTCTGCGAAAATAAATCACATTAATCAATTTGGCTCCATCTTACTCCATCCACCACTCTTGAAACTTTTGTGTATGCTTGTTTGGCATGTGTGTTTGCGGGCCGCACAGAAAGTAGCCTACTGGCGCTGCAAAGGTAAATAGATGTGTAGCACTTGCCAAAAAATGTGTAGCATTGTTATAAGTAGGGCAGTTCATCACAGTCCATCTATTGCAACTGGACTGATGAAAGGTACACTTGTAGGCTACATTGTATTTGGGAAAAGCAGAAGGTAGCAGCATAATGTATTTATTTATTTATTTATTTATTTATTATTAAACAAAACAATCCCTGTCAGATCCATGCAGTTTTCAACAGATATCAAGAAGAGAGGTCATGTCATGGATTTTTGTGAATGTTTCTTCTTCTACATATGCAAGAGTTTAGTCATCTAGTTCATATGATATTCAACTTTATTGTCAATGCACAAATTAAATACGCCCCCTCTGCGACGTTCGCCCCCCGGTTTCAGAGCTAGCCTATTCTAAATGCAAAAATGCATAGAGGGAATTATGACAAAACCGTGACTGTTAACAAACTATAAGATAAGGTAGGCCCTATGCTAGGCCTATTACACACATACATTGTCACTAGGCTATGCTGGCGACCCAAATAAAATCTCCTTTGGGAACCAATGGCTTACAGTATCACACGGACTTAAGCTGCCACCTCTTGGCGAAAAGTTAATAGTTTTGCATATCAGTAGTAGCCTAATACATTTCACGCAGCGTGAATCACGGAAAGCGCGAATGAAGTGGCCACTTCTAAATGGGACCCACTGTACAGTAGCTGAAGGTCTGTGGCTAAAGCAGCCATAATGAAAGTGTTATCATTGTTTGGATACTTCACACACACATGCTTTTTAATCGCATAGACTACAACTACCAAGCTGGAATCAAAGCACATCGACTCCCCTCTTACACCCTAAACACGCACTTCGAAGAAACAAAAAGCGTCTCAGTCTCAAGGTATAGCCATAGGCAAAACTGTATCGGACCGGTGTAACGTATACTAAATCATCCATCGCAAAGAATGATTTTTGTAGCACGTGCAAATATGTGTAGGTACAGCCCTGCTCTGGATCTCAACGTGCGCTCTAAAACATTTGGTTTAAATGGAGATGTAGATCATCACGGGTGCGTTAATAAATCTACATTGCGGCGAGTTGACACAAATTATTCATTTTGACGAATTTATGTTTCAGTCCTAGTTATTTTACTTTGAGCCATGCTCTTCTTACTTGAATCACCTTTGAAAATAGAGGATTGAAGTAGCCTAGTGGGTGTTTGGGAATGAACGTTGACTCAGATGCTTTTTGAGACTTTGAGCAGAAATGTCCCAGCCCGGTGTTTAGGATGCATAATAGACAGGTTATCTTTCAGGTATATATTTTCCATTAGAAAACCATCACGTTAGCGAACGTGTTGTGGCTAACTCACTTAGCTCCTGCTAGTTGCCTAGGTTATGGTCAGAAGAATGAGAGGACAGTCGAAAGATAGAATTAGTGCTGTTATCAATTTGCTTGGAAGCCTATAACCGCATGTATGGTTTTCTACAAATACATCAACAATCAAATTGGCCTCCATCACTCAACCAATGCTAACGGTAACATTATTTTACCTACATCCTAGGCTATAACTTGTATAAGATTAACGTAGCCTACCTCCAGTAAAAACCAAGCATGTCCGATAAACATTCTCAGATTTATTTTGGCTTCAAGAAGAAATGGGAATTACATTTCATGTGGAAATCATCCTACCCTTATTAGACGTTCTCTGCGGTAAACCACAGTGTTGTCCTTGTAGGAAGCATCTATTGTCTTTCCAACCCACTTCCAACAAAATTATGTTTCACTGCAACGATGCGCCATCTGGTGGACAAACGACTACGCAACGCCAATACTGGAAATGCAGCCAAATGATGATGAATATTTGGTTTTCCTTTAATCCTACTTGTAATTATGTATCGGCCGTTCTAATTGCCGATACCGATAGTATGTGCGTGCCTATGTGTGTGTGTGTGTGTGCGTGTGTATATGTGTGCACCACCATCTACAGGCCAATGAGTGTACAGTCACTAAATGTACACATAACTTAATTTTTTAGACCCCCCCATGGATGAAATTCTACAAAACCCCCAGAGAATGTCAGGTTAATCATACACATACAATTTGGTGCAGTTCTGAACATCTTAACTGAAGAGAGGGGCGATTAAAGCAGAATGATATTGCATTTTCATTTTTTACCGGGGGGGTGGGGGGGGGTGCAAATCACAAATGAGTGATTATGGGCCAGGTTGATGTGGGCCCTGGAGACCAACATACCAGAAACATTTTTTCATCCTCAGTGCCA
>NW_027468657.1:24953887-24981387 GCF_046254945.1 Alosa pseudoharengus
CAAACAGAGACACGCACACACACACACACACACACACACACACACACACATACACACACACACACACACACACACACACACACACACACTCACACACACACACACACACACACACACACACACACACACTCACACACACACACACACACAAACACACACTCACCGTCCTGTGTAGGCTACAGCTCCTCCTCTATACATGACATGAATGTCTGAGCCTGAGGTAAACCTACAGGGTAAAAATGGCTACTTACCGATGCTGGGATTCATTGTGTATTGGCATATGGGGTACAGGTTGCTCTTACCCAAGACACTGCTGATATGAATGGAATGGAAAAAGGTAAACATAGTATGCGCACATTATACATTCAGGACTGTAGCAGGGCTATGCCTGTGAGTGTTGCTGACATTTTAAATTAGGTGTGCCAGTGGATGCATCATCTCCCTGGCCCATACCGAGTCCCTTTTGGATGGATGCATCTCCCTCTTTCTCTTATGTTTCTGCTCAACTAGCTGTACAGCGAAGACAAACTATGCTCTCTACTGCTGAAGTAATCACAGAGCTATGACAGAGCTATGACAGAGCTAGGAGTCACAAAAGTGTGTGAGAAAATAAAAACACATTAAAATAAGTATGGCCCATCACGTCTAGTTGAACATTACAATAAATCTGCATCTATCTTGCTATACTGTGACATGTAATGGACTGTTACATCTCTAGGGCATTAAAGGTACATCGTTTATGTGCTAAATATGTTCTGAAATCACCACACATTTCTTAAACATCACAGTGGGAGAATCCATTAGTGAATCCTGGCTCTTCTATAGCTGCCATGCTCATGGGCGTTCTCTCTCTCTCTCTGACACACACTAAGGAATGTCAATAGGTACTGTATATATGCAGTACATGTCTGGCACAAGTGGAGCACTGCATCTAAGAATGCTATGGAGAAATGAGAGTGGAAGAGAGGGATGAATGGAGAAACAAGAACGACTGTCAGAGAGAGGGGAGAGAAGGAGTGGGAGTGATGTTTACTGGGTATATGATGGTCTCTTAATTCAATACCAAATGCTTTCTCTCTTTTACCCCCATCTTAAGCCACTCAGCTAAATGGACTTGTCCAGTTGCCCCCATTCACTCTCCCCCCTACCTTTAGTGTCTATCAGATTGTGTGTGTTTTTCTATCCTTTGTTAGCTCATAGCTTTTCTCTGCTTATTGTCCCCCAGGCTCTTAGGCTTGAGTTGGCTTGTTGTATGTTTTCTCTCATCTCTCTCTCTCTCTCACTCTCTCTTTCTCTCTCTCTCCATCCTGATAAAAGGAAAGAAAAACAGAAATGCTACAGCTGCAACTCGACACAATGGACTTGATTCAGGCCACACAGTTCACCTCACCTTTTTTTCTCCTCTGATGTTGCTCAAACATTTGCATTCCACCTCTTTGTGAGAATTGTGAGACATCGGTGTGTGTGTGTGTGTGTGTGTGTGTGTGTGCTTGTGTGTGTGTGTGTGTGTGTGTGTGTGTGTGTGTGTGTGTGTGGCCCTCCATAGTTTGTGATTCCTCCACTCTACATTTATTTTTGTCGTCCTCATGTTTTATTTTTGTGGCCTGTTTCCATGACCCTTTCCTCAGGCGAGTGGAGAGGGATAGTGCCCGGGCAGCTCTTGTGGCTCTGCTGCCCTTTCCCCTCTGGCTGACTGTTAAGCTACGAGAGCCAAATGGACTCGCCCACACATATTGGTAAATACATTTTCTCTTCTAGAATAAATCATTTTTGTATTGCTTTTAGGGTTAGATGTTCTTGTTTTGTGTTTGAATGATTTTGTCTCCTCTCTCTCTCACTTTGTCTTTTTCATTGCTTCTCTCTCTCTCTCTTTCTCTCTCTATCTCCCTGCAAGTGTGCGTGTGTGTATGTGGGTGAGTAACAGAGGTGAACCTTGAGGCCCTTCAATATTAGTATCTATTCACAGGCAGATATTCTGCTCTATTATCGATTACTCGGGTCTGACCATCTGGCCATATATGCCTACGAGATCTATAGCCAAATAAAAGAAAATGATGAAGATGAATGAAGGAGTTGCTATGACTAAGCCTCCAAACTCCTCTACTAAGCTCAGCAGGCTCGCCGTGTAAAGTGGAGGTAGGTGAGGACACCAGGAAAATGAAAGTAAAAACACACACAAACACACACACACACAGTTTGGCTCTAAACTCTGATTAAGCGGGTGTGCGATCGATGGCGGACAGACCCGGTGTCCTCCTGCCAGTCCTTTTCACCTCCCGTTCCCTTTGTCCAAACTCCCAACCACCCCCCCCCCCTCCCCCACTATCGATAAGTAGATAACGTGACTCCGAGCAGTCTGTTTTCGGTGTCGTCGAGCAGTGTTGGTGGTGTGTGGATGGAAGGAGGGGTGGCGGTGGATGGGGCCAGGCAGGGGTTGAGAACATGGAATGAAACACAGATTTGGCCGCTGGGCCGCCGGCTCTCTGAGCCACTCCGGCACAGGTATATTTAGCGCTTCTCCATTAAGCGGGAAAGGGGGGTCGGAGAGAAGTTCATCGATTCGACTTTTGTAAGAGAACAGATTGATAAATCATTCATTTCTCCCTCTCTTAGCAACTCTGCTCTTTCTGTCTGCTCTTTCTTTGACCCCCCCTCCTCATCCCCCCCCCCCCCCTCCTCTCCCCCAACCCCACGTCCATCTGTCCCTTCGCCGCCATGTTGGCCAGGAGTATCTTTTGATTACGGCCGGCCACACTAAATCCGTCCTGGTGACTATAATGGCCTGAGAATGAAATGGAGGTCAGGATGTGACGCTACAGAGATCTGTAAGTGCCGGATCAATAAGGCAATTGGATTTGCCCACTCACATTAAGAACTGCATCTAATACCCCTCCACCGAACTGCCCCCACCGCACACACCTCCTCGTCTTCCTAGACCTTCAATGCAGCTACCATATCATTTAATTACACCCGCACTATTACTTCCTCCTCCACCCCGGCTGCTTATTTCGATCAAAGCTCTAGCCATCACTCCCCACCCCTTCCCCCCTTCTCTCTGCAAAAAACACATAAAAAAAGAGAAATATTGAAAAAAAGCCTTGGGACCTACAGGATGGTCGAAAAGGACCAGGTCAGGTCAAAGGTCAGAAGTACTTGATGGTGTTCATTGTGAAGTGAAATATTCTGCCAGGAACACTACACAACGCTACATCATACGTTCATTCAGTTGCCACAGGAAACAGCATTCCCTCAACCTTACAATTCTTTTCGTTTGATTTTTTGGTAACACTTTACTTGATGGGTTCATAACACATTCATAGCAGCTGTCATAAACTGCACATAAAGCATTCATGACTGTTTCATGAGACATGACTCAACATTCATACCAAACCTTTTTGGAATGTGGAAGACAGAACAATGACAACTTGTCAAAATAAAAGTCCAACAATCGCAAAGCAGCATTGCCGTTTTTCTCTCCAGCCTTTGTAAATATTTCATGAATATCTTATGAAGTTTACATCGAATGTCACTTTACTATACAAGTTGTGAAGTATTCATAATCGCTGAATTTAACACTGGGAGGTAAACTAGCCTACATTCAGCTGACCCGTATTTGTGTAACCTGGAACGGTTGGACATTCCAATAGCAAAAGATGAGAAATCATCTGCAAAGGTATCATAAAACAAATACATTTTTATGAAACAATTTGCTTGACCATGTTCTGTCTTTTTGGCACTGGAGTAGCCCATTGACTCAGATGTGACGTGATCAGGTAAGAGGTTTGGAACAAAAACGGCAATGCTGCTTTGCAATTGTTGGACTTTTATTTTGACACATTTTTGCCGTTCTGTCTTTGACATTCATGAAAGGTTTGGTATGACTTTTGAGTCATGTCTCATGAAACAGTCATGAATGCTTTATGTGCAGTTTATGACAGCTGCTATGAATCTGTTATGAACTCACCCGTCAAGTAAAGTGTTACCGATTTTTTTTTTAAATGCTTCCGTTTGAATCTTCTTTAGTATAGGGTACACTGGTCCTTTATAGTGATAGTGACACCACACAACTCTCTGTGACCCATGTCACAACTGTCTGTGACCCATGCCTTTGCATGATTTGCATGACAATATATAAGTATTGTGCAGTTGGATTTCCTAAGCATCATGGTTGTCTTTTCCTAAGTCCTAATAAGTTCTTCTTTACATCTCTCATTAACGTCATGGAATTTTCACATCTGCATCAAGGAAAAGACAATAGCCTAGTCTGTCTAGATCCAAGCCACCATGGGAAGCAGACGTTAAGACAACTCAAAGGCTGCAGAAGAGTGCATCTCCCAGGACAGACGGAAGCATCTCAGAGCTTCTCTCTGAGACTCCAGACAAAGCAATTAAAGATGGCGGCAGCTCTGGGGAAATGGTAATAATTCTGCATTATTCAAACTGATATTCACTCAGCGGCACTTCGCCGCTCTGCATCACATGTTCTATTAGGAAATGGCATGTTTGTCTACCGAGGCCTGACGCAGGCGCTTTGCATTAGTTAGCGGGGAGGACTCGCGCCAGGACACAAAATCATTCATCTTCTGCCGCCACAGTCTTTGATTATGTTCAAGAAACTGTACACAGAAAAAGACTCTGTGCAGAAACAGGGGGAGATCAAAAATGAGCACACTATTTATTTATTTATCTGTTTATTTAATCATTTAAAATACAAAATGCATCACAAACTGAGACAAAACAACATTTATTTATTTTTTTGAATTTTTCCTTTCTTTTCAAAGAGAGTTAAAATCTTTAAAAGTTGCCTCTCTACAGGAGCCTTCTGTTAAAGCCAAAAGCGCGCTTGCTCACGGAGGCGGAGAGAGAGCACTGGTGGCTGGTGTCGCCTGTGTCTCCCACCGAAGTAATTAATAAAGCGCTCTCTTCTTTTAAACGAGGGCCCTGTCTCCTTCAGCTTCCCGGCGCGAGGCGTTCAATCAGGACACAGCTAATCTCAGGCCCTTTCAGGCTTCGCCGGCTGGCTGGATGGCTGACTGCTCCTCCACTCGACTCGAGCGCTGATTGATAGATCTTCCCGCGGGCGCATGTTTGCCCAAGTCCCCCTTTTTCGGATGTGGACAGAGTGCTTGAGACGGTGCTCAAGCCGTCTCTCCAGGCCTCGTCCAACATGAAGTGATATGAGTGATGAGAGTGAGGGGGTCGGAGTAGAGGACCACTGACTTTCGCTGAATAAATTGAGTAATAGATTTTTGGTGACGTCAAAATGATTCTCTTTGTATTGTGAGCATAAAAATAAAAACAAATAGTTTTATTCTATTTTTTGGTAACAACAGTTTGATAAAAATATGTCTTGCGCGGATGTTTAATGCTGTAGATCAGTGTTTTAGAAGCAAAGGAAAGAGAAATGCAAGTCAGTTCTTAGAGTGTTTCCCTCTCCTCATTGCTTTGAAAAGCTTACGGTTAAAGCACTTATCACCATGGAGACTATAGATGTATTCACATGCTCGATAGAGCACTTTAGTGGTCACAGATGCTCAGAGAGTTGTATCTTACAAGAGTCAGCTGTAACTAGGTGCACCAGTTATTCTCAAGACATTTAGCTTCGACCCTGTGACACCATTATGTATGTACAATGATGACTGGTGAAAAGACCTCCATCGAGCAGTCCAATTTGAGGAAAGGAATAAAAAAGCAGAAAGCTGCTCATTATGAACTCAGATGAACAAAGTAGCTCTTCATTGTACCAATAGCAAAGTCTACTTCAAAGCTCCTGTTGAAACATGACTTTACAGCCAGTACAGTCATCTGAACACATAACATTATGCTCCCATATGTTGACCATGGTTGGCTGTAAACTATATGCTGCCTTTGTGAATCTGGCCATGAACCAAGAGTGAGTGTCTACTCTGGTGACCTTCATTTAGCTGGGTGTTTCAAGGGGCACAATTGCCACCTTACACATGTACAGTATTAATCTGTATTGTCGGTGGGTGTTCTAGGGAAGCATGCCTATGTTCCTACAACCCTATGTTCCTGCAGCATAACCCTAACCCTAGGAACATAGGGCTGTGGGAACATAGGGCCTACATGTAATTTTCAGTGGAAAAAGAAATCTTAGAAAATGTGGGAACAAAGGGCTGTGGGATCACTGGGCTGTGGGAACAGGGCTGACCCCTGTTCTAGCAAGGAGGCTCAAACCCATGAGTGCTTAGTGGCTGTTGCTAACTTTTTGCTAAAGATGTCAGCAGGGAGGTTTACATATTACTCTACTACTCTACTAGCTGGCTACTGTTACACACTGGGAGTGATGGTGTGGTGTCCCTATCACTATGAGTGTGTGCTGTTGGGTGGCTTAGGAGTTACGGTTTACAGGTGGTTTGCCTCAAGGAATATATTCCTCTCTAAGTGTTAAAGCACCCTGTGTGAATTTACCACAGTATTGTGAGCAGAATTGCTGTTACCAGCCAACCATGGCCCTCATAGGCTCTGAATGGTGGAGCCTAGTTGAGCAAATTGGCTGTGATCAAATTTGCTATAAGGTTAAAAATAGCATAGCTAAGGCCTAAGTATTACTTCTGAAGATACAGGTTGAAAATCCACTGTAGAGCTGACAAAGGGATTTCAACTGATATCCTATCAAGTCCCTGCCATGAGAGGGATCTAAGACAAACTTCTAAAGAGGTCAAAAAAGTCTTTTTTTTCTTTTTCTTCTTCTTTCTGTCTGAAAGCAAGAAAACAGCTCTCTGCTGAGAGTGTGTGTAGCCTACACCTACAATGCTTATTTTCAAGCATCCTCGCGGCGTTCCCAGCCAGCTGTTTCACCGAGTTGCTCATGTGTTGAACCTGCAGGCAGAGGTGAGGCGAAGGCGATCTTAACAAGGTCAGCGTGAAATCTGCAATAACAGCTCCTCAAACAGGAGGCCCCGCCGCCTGGTATTGATCCCTCCCCATTGGGCTACTGTGTTGCGCTTTGAGAAGCATGCAGTCATGCGAATGCACACGCATGCACACACACGTGTATGTACACAAACACACACACACACACACACACATGAACACGCATGCACATAGCTTACTTGCACACACAGAAAGTCTCTTTCTGGCTCTAGCACTTTCTCTATCACACACATACACACACATACACTCTGACTGACTACATGCAGTCACAAATTGCAGGAGGGGGAAGACTTCATTACACTTATATGAAAGAGCATGGTAGCAAATCTAATTCAACTCTACAGCACTACACACTTATTGCTTTTAGACTCACTCCATCTCTCCACTCTTTTTTTCTCTCTCCCTCTCTCTCTCTCTCTCTTCTCCACTCTCTCTTTCCTTGTTTCCCTCTTGCTTTCTTGCAAATTACACAGGCACTCACCTGGGGAGTCATTTGATCCCGTGTGGAAAATAAATCCTTGATATTGTTAAGTATTATGAAAGCTTAATGCTTTAACACTCCTAAGCACTAATAGAATAGATTCTTCACTTTCAATGATGGATCCTATCCTAAGAGGAGACGTCTGAGTGATAGAGACATGGGAAGAGAGTGTGGTAGAGTTATAAGGAGGGAGAGAAGAAAAAAACTAAATAAGGGAGAGAGAGATAGAGAGCCTGAAAGGCAGTTCCTGTAAATTAGATTTGCACTGCTCACTGGGACTCAGAAGGTCGTTAAGTGTCGACTGATTTAAACACACAATCACAGTTATCATCACAGTTATCAGGCTCGCCTCTGATGCTTTGCCGTTTACCTGATGAACACCTGGCTTCTTGGCGTGCAGATAAGATGTCTTGTGAATCATGACACACAATAGAATCGAGGCGGCAGAAGAAAAAGGAACCGCTGTTCTAACTGGGCCACGGATGAGAACCAGAAACAACAGGAAGGCGCCCTGGACCACGGTTCCACTGACTGTCATAAGGCATCAGCATTGCATGGGCCATTATGGGATTCCTCCTGGGCTGGGATGGGATGATCATTACCGTGGCTACCAGGAGGAGGGCTGGCGGGTCACCTCCAGTGTCAGTTCTAATCGAGTCATTACCATGTGCTTCCCTCCTGTTACAGGCCATTGACAAGAGTAAATACATCTTCTTGTGTAGGTGGATGTGTTTCAGCTTGTACGGTCGGTTGGAATGGGGGAAGGGGACTGGGTAGTATGATGCTACATATTATAATACATCCTAAATATTCTATAGGAATATGTCACATTCCGAATGTGAGGAACTACATTTGTTTTATATATCCTTGGCAACACACTTCCAACCAAAATCCCTCAAATAATGAGATTTCAAGATTTCAATTTGAAATACATTTCTTCCTCTGATAGTGAAACCACTCATGCACATACATAACCAAACACATGGGGCCATAAACACACAGACATGTACACTTGCACAGGGACGCACACCACAACATGAACGCAGTTCTTTGTTCTTGGATTTTAGTTGTGCATGGAATGATAACAGGGAGGGTCTGAGGTGCTTCAGGCGAATGTGATGGTGGTGTTTGTTTGTTTCTTCTTTGTCTCCTTGGAGACAAAGTCATTGGACTGTCAAAAGGAAAATGTGAAGTTATCTTCAGCAGTATAAGTATATAGTAAGTATATATACTCTTTTGATCCCGTGAGGGAAATTTGGTCTCTGCATTTATCCCAATCCGTGAATTAGTGAAACACACAGTGAGGTGAAGCACACACTAATCCCGACACAGTGAGCTGCCTGCTACAGCGGCGCTCAGGGAGCAGTGAGGGGTAATGTGCCTTGCGAGAACTTCAGCCGTTTCTACTGGTCGGGGTTTGAACCGGCAACCCTCCGGTTACAAGTCCGAAGCACTAACCAGTAGGCCCCTGGTTACAGCAGACACAGGAGAGAGTAGCGCACTGTGCTCAGACTCTCTGTCCATCCACCTCCACATCTCTATAGAGGTCTTTAACTCCACTCTATTGCCTCTGCTGCCCCTTCTGCTCCTCCGCTCCCCAGCTTGACCCAGATCACAGTAGTGACCAGCCCCAGCATCACCACACAGCTAAAACAGTAGCACTTACACTCTAGAGAAGAGAGTCCACCCCAAACGGATCCCTCTGCAGAAGGCAGATGGTTTCCTCAGAACAAATCCTGTTAGAATTCCAAATAAGTCTTCCAAAGACTCTGCATGTGTATGCATGTGTATGTACACCCTGCTGTTCTCTGTGGTGAGCAGTGTTGGGAGGGTTACTTTCAAAACGTATTCCGTTACAGAATACAGAATACATGCCCAAAAATGTAATCTGTAAGGTATTCCGTTACGTTACTCAATCTGAGTAACGTATTCTGAATACTTAGATTACTTCCGCATTGAATTGCATTTTATAAGTGTAGGAATGCGGCCTGCTTAGGCCTACTACTAAACAGGCTATGTTTACACGAAGCAGGGTATTTTCCTAAACGAATATCTGGCCATCTACGTTTGCAAATAAAACTGCATGTACACGAGACCATTATTTTTAAAAATGTGTTTACACGAACCCGTGTACATACATGCTGTCATGAGCACGCCAAACCACAGTGGCAGTCTAATGATAGCCTCAAGCTCACATTAACCAATCAGAACCCTGAAAAGTCGCACGTGAGAACATGTAAAGGTAAACATTGGTCGCACATTTGGTGTACTTCTGTTGCATACTGTGACGTTGGCTGCCCAAAACTCCGTTTACCACAGTTTAGAACCAAACGCATAAACGGAGTTTTCCCAAAAAACGGAGTTTTACGGGGCGAATTCTCCGTTTGCATCTAAATGAAATGCTCAAACGTAGGGAAATGTCTTCGTTTATAAAAATACACATGCTCGTGTAAACGGGGTCCTATTCTGTTGTGTTCTTCTGTTCCAAATGGCTGAAGTGTTAGGCCCACATAGGAGAATGTAAAGTCAACTAAGCTACCTGATACAACTTTAAAATAGCAAGGTGACCATTAAAACTACAGCAGGCGACTAGGCTAATTAAAATAAACAAATAAATAGGCTACTTTAAGGGCGTATAGCCAGAAATTATCGATCCAATGTGTGTCTCAATTGTCCCCCGCTGACCACCTCACACATTTCTCTAGATTTTGCAACGACCTTACATGACACAATGCAATAAAATATGCCAGTTTTTAGGACACAGAATAATGTTTGTAATGATACCAGTTACGTTTAACAGTAACATTAGTGTAATGAGCTATTCATCGAAGGTGAAGTGAAATGCTTACTTTGGAAAAAAAACATTTGCCGATATCCTTGGATGGGAGATACTTGTGTCGTTCAAATTTTCCATGATCAAAGAGGGCACTAATACGCATGTGCATAGCAAAAATCACAACTTGGGCTTGCTGTGCAAGCAAGATATTTAAGGTGTCTCAACTGTACACATGTCTCAACTGTACTCAGTCTACCCTAATTAAGGTGTGGCTGTGAGATTTTTCGGTGGCATCAACCCAGTAGGCTACAAGTGAGGGGCGCATATGACAGGTGGAACGCAAATGACCTGTAAATGTAAACACTATGGGCTAGGCCAGTGGTTTTCAAAGTAGGGGCCTGGGGGGCCGTGAGGGGGTGCCAGGGGGGCCTCAGTAAGTTGGAAAGAAAAATAAAAGCAACAAATAAATACATTTGAAAAACTTTAAATATACCCATTACTATGAGAGTTGTTATACAATGCCGTTATAATAATTTGTCGCATATCTGAACATTATTTTCCATGATAATGACTGGGAATAATAGTAGAGTGATAGCTCTCATATAGCAGAAAGCCCCAAATGTAATTTTACACACTGTAGGCTATGCTCCATCACAAAGTGCTTGTGGCTAAAATAATTATTAGGATTAGCTTAATGTATTTTTAAATTTGCCGTAGTATTGTCGATGGGTTTAATAACACATCAAGGGGTCCTTGGCCAGAACCTAGTGGTATTTGGGGGGCCTTGTCAAGGAAAAGTTTGGGAACCCCTGGGCTAGGCTACTGTATATCAGTGCTCTCAAAATGAACGTGATCGCTAGCCTGGAGAGCCAGACACACATTATAATGTAGGGTCTGGGCACTCACCGTTCGCAGTGCTCAGTCCGAGGGTCGGGATAATCAGTTGTCTTTCAAATTCCCTCTGCACGCAATAGGACGCAATATGATATTTGTTTTCAAGTAGCAGGGAATTCAAGCCAAACCGTTGCAACTCTGCCATCAATATGTTAAGCCCAACAAACGACTTTATACACGATTTCAATGCCAGATTTAGTTTCGATTTCTAGAGCTCACAAGTCAACGGAGAGTTGCTAGACTAGCCCTGGCAGCCGCTGTGTGTGTGTGTGTGTGTGTGTGTGTGTGTGTGTGTATGTCTGTGTGTGTGTGTGTGTGTGTTGTATGAGCAGGGAGCTTGATCCCATTACCAGTAAAGGTTTCTCCTTTGAACTGACCACCCCTTACCCTGTCCATCACTTTTCCACTCAGCTCGCTTCTTGCCTGTCAATCAAAATCTAGTGCTAGTCGACATGGCGACTCGCTTCAGTGTTCCCTCCCATGACTCTGACATAGACCAGTAGATTCTTATTGGCCGTATATATTGCAACATCATCCAGATGTCTCTGTTTTGTGACACACAGGAACAGACACCCCCCCACCCCCACACACACACACACACACATGTATGCACACAAGCACAAGGAACTTCCCACTTCGCTAAACAAACACACATTTGTTAAAGGAGAATTCCGGTGTGATTTTGACCTAAAGTGTTTTGAAACATGATACCGAGTGTGAACGTATGTCTCATAGCCCATCTCGGCTTGTCCCCTGCACTCTGAAATCTGGCGCTAGTTAGCCGATGCTACCAACAAGGCGGTCAATGGTGGTGCCTCGGCATCGGCATAGCCATGCAAATAAATCACTGTTTTACACCATTTACGAGGCTCAATGTATCTCCACACTTCATTGGTAGACTTCCGAGGGCCCTGACATTTAAAACGAGACATTGAGAACTTTGAAAAAGCACTGGTAGTTTACTTACAAGACGATTTATACAGATAGTATCTTCACGAAGTTTAGCGTTTGCAGCCATCTTGAATTTAGTCACGATAAGTCGAGCGACGAGTAAGAATGAACAGGTATGATAAGGGATCAGATTCCAAAAATAATTCTGTGGAAATGCATGGATTACAGTTTCTTCCAGTAGCAGCAACTGGAATCCATGCATTTCCACGGAATTATTTTTGGAATCTGATCCCTTATCATACCTGTTCGGACAAGCCGAGATGGGCTATGAGACATACGTTCACACTCGGTATCATGTTTCAAAACACTTTAGGTCAAAATCACACCGGAATTTTCCTTTAAATGTGGAGGAGTGACGGCCTTTTGAACAAGAGCATTTTGATCAGTATTCTTCGCGCATTCAGGCAACCCAAAAAGCCTGGCAACCATAATGAGATTGCAACCATGATAAGCAGTGAGGAGGTCTGAGGCAATTTCAGGGGCCTCTCTTGATCTTTCTCTCTCTCTCGGTCTCTCGCTCTTTCTCTCTCACTCCTATTCTCCTGATTTTCCCTTTGAAATGTTCTTTTCTCTCCATTTTATACTTGCCAAAAACAGCAGTCTCCATCAAATAAGTGTCCCTGTGCACCTCACGCATCAATCATGCTGCCAGACAACGATTAGTTGTCAACATGTGGGACTCTGGTATAATCATAATAATGGGCCACATTTGTGATTTTTTTACTCAGTATTAGATTTTCTCTTTCCCTGGGTAGCAAGGAACAAGGACGGAAAACAAGTCAGAGCTCAGGAGATTGGACACACACACAAACACACATGCAGTACCTACACCCGCACACAAACTCCCACATAAAGGAAACAATAGAAAAGTTTGTCTTCAAGATTTGTAAGCCAGGCCATTGTCATTTATTCTTGCCCTAGTCAGGCCACAGGGTCTTACGTAATAGAATTACCCCATGTGGTCCTGCCCTCTCGTCTCACTACCGAGGAAAGTCAAAGTGTTAATGGAGGGCCCATAGAAATGTTTCGATCGAAATTACATTTTCAGAGCCCTCATGAGTACATTTTAATAGATCATGATATTGCTCGATACTCCATATAATGTTTCCAATTTTATTACATTTTCTGTCCCTCTTGTTGTTGTCCTTGTATGCATGTGAGGGACTAGTCTTTTCATTATTTTTATTAGGCCATTTTGATTGAGAGTACAATATCTGCCACTCAAACTGGTTCTCTTTGTACTGTAGCTTTTTTTGTCTTGTGAATTAAATAGATGGCATGTGTGTGTTTGTGTTTGTTTTGTGTGTGTGTCATTTTGAACACTGTTGTTTTTGTATGTCATTTTGTAAGCATTTGTCAGTGTGTGTGTGTAATAGAGAAGCACAAAGTGAGACAGACTTCTAGAGAACAGTCATTTTGATTTCCCATCTACAGAAATATTTCTTCTTATAAGAGTTGATGCTTCTCTAATAACACACACACACACACACACAAACACACACACACACACACACACACACACACACACACAGACTAAGGAAAGGGAGTCGTCGGGGCTGGGCCAAGTGTATGTGTGTGTGTGTGTGTGTGTGTATGTGTGTGTGTGTGTGTGTGTGTGGGATGGTATTGGAGTGCTGGCGACAGGACAGCGCCATGCTATCGACCCTCTCTGTCTCATCTCTCAAACTTAGACACAATATTAATAAACCCCCTCCCCCAGTGCAATGTCGCTCTGCGATAAAGATCCGACGGCGGAAAAGAAGAATGGCTTTCCAGCACGCTGGAGAAGGTATTCCGTATCTGCAAGTCATCACAATTCAGGAAAACACCGCTCCATCAGAAAGTCCTCTCTCATTCTCCGCACGAACACGGGTTTTGAAGCGTAAGCACAAGCCCAGCCCAGCCCAATGCTTCTGTTCCAGCATTAGTTATCATACCTGTAAAGTGAACTATAAGTCAATGGACAAAAGCAATAATGCTGCATAATTTCACACACTCGACTACCTGTGTGCACGGTGTGTGTGTGTATACTGTGTGTACGGTGTGTGTGTGTGTGTGTGTGTGTGTACTGTGTGTGTGTGTGTGTGTATACTGTTTGGTTCTGTCTTTTGGCAGATAGGTTTCATTTTGAGATTAATTTCCTGCGGCTCTGTCTTTCTTCCTTTCTTTTTTCTCCTCAAGTCTCATGCTCTCTCTCACTTTCTCTCTCTCTCTCTCGCGCTCATATCTTCGTCTCTTTCTCATTTGTTTCCCTCACTTTCCCCAATTCAGAGGCTGAGTAGCCGATGATTTTCTTTATTCTTATTTTGGCGCCTCCTGTAGACCTTCAAAGGGTGGGAAAAAAGAAAAAAACTTTCCTTTAAAAAAAGACAGCAACTAAACACGATAGTAGATACACGCCCTCGCTCGCTCGATCCATCCGATTAGAGCCTCCAGGTGGATTTATAAATAAATGGTTTCGGAAATACTGTTAGGTATCAAAGCGTGCTGGTTTTGAGCTGTAAACATTGATTCCACATAGTAGAAGTATGCCTGAGAGGCGCTAAGAAAAAGTGCGGGCTCTTAGCTTCAATGCGAGCTTTTTGATGGTGCCAAAATGCAGTTCAAAGGTAAGTGAATTACATTGATCCTGGAGGCCATCAAGATATAGAAAGACAGGGAAGGAGAGAGAGAGGGAAAGAAGTAACATGACGCCAACTTCCCTCTCTCCGTCTCTCTCTCTCTGTCTCACTCACTTTCTTTCTCTCCTGTATCTTTGTTTTAGCGGATGAGAGTGGAAAGTACTGTGAAGGGTGCGGAGACGCATCAGAGTGGGCTGGAAAGGCCCTCGAGTGCAGGTTTGCTCAATAAGGAACTCATCGCTTTTATTTTAACACGTCCTACAACTCGGCCTGAGGACTATCTCTCTCTCTCTCTCTCTCTCTCTCTCTAACCTCTCTCTCTCTCTCTCTTCCTCTCTCTTACTGTCTATCTAACTCTCTCTTTCTGCCTCTCTGCCTTTGTCCCCGATTGCTTCTCTCTTGGTTATTACTTGTCTTGCATGGTGGCGTTGGTCTGCTGCCAGAGCTTGGCTGGGTGTAAAAAACAGGGAGGTGTGAAGTTATACAAGGATGGCGAAGGCTATGCTGATGATACGATAATTTATGCAGCTGGTGGCAGAGGGATGGTGATGATGATGATGAAGAACTAATGACTTAATGTAGATATGAATGCATATAATGATGTTTAATATGTCAATCACCATACACTGATGATCGTGTCAAGAATGATTTATAATGATTCTGACATGTACACGGTTGAATAGCCTGGATGTCTTAATACTGTGTGGTGCAACAGTTTTACAGGTGGTGACGATTATGAAGGTGATCATGACTTTAATGCAATACTGAAATTATTATAAATGTAAATGATATTATTTTGACATTAGTCCATATAATTATGCTCACGAAGACGGCGATTGCATCAGTCATCATGAGTAACTTGAGTAAATATAATGACATCTATCAGGTCAAATGGCTAGTCCCTCCTTAACTTCAGAGCTGAGCAGCGTGCTGAGATGAAGTTGACCGGTCTATTGTTCTGTGTTTAGCCTACTGGGCTTTCCCGAGTTGTCCCGTACCTATCGATTCTCTTCAGCCAATCCCAGTGTCTCCGACTACCCAATGGTCATATTGGAATTCCATGATGCGAGGGAAATAGCGTGTTGGTCTTTGCAAAAGCATTATTATTTTTTTTATCTCTCTCACCCCAGACCGCAAGCTATGATTGATATTTACACCCAATAAAATCTTGGGTTGTTTTTTCCCCCTGCGGCTTCAACACCTCTTAATTAAGACTGTATTTAGGTAATCTTTGTCTGACAGAGGGCTCCTCTTAAATGGAATAAAAGACCTCTGCTTAAGTTACTTTCTTTGAATTTTCTCATTTAAACCCATTTAATTAGTAATTTATTTTGCCTCTGGTTGGTTCTCAATTGTTCTCTTGGGAAATAGCGAGAGAGAGAGAGAGAGAGATAAGAAGAATGGAAGGAGAGAGGCAGGGAGGTGTACCTGCCTGTCTTTGAGTTGTTTAAAGCTTGTGTTTGTTTCTCTTAATTGCCTGCTGTTTACAGCGGTGTTTTAAGGGGGAAACATGTCATGCAGGCTGAGAGGCATGGGCCTAGGTGGCCTGGATCTTAGTTTCGCCATTCAGGGAACCGGGAACCCCTCATTGTATGCCCTTACCCACGACAACAACCACCCATTACACACACTGCAGTAAAACAACAACCTTTATCCCCCCCTCCCCCATCTTCTCTCTCTCTCTCTCTCTCTCTCTCTCTCCCTCCCTCCCTCTCTCGCTCTCTTACTCTCACACACACAGACGTCTAACAAGCATTGAGTACTTGATGTTGACAAATGTGATCATGAATATTGAATAAAGTCCAAATACAGATTACAAAGAGTCGTTCTGACAGCAAGCAACAAGCACACAGAGCACATCTTCTCCTCCAGATGATGACCCAGCATGCATCTGTCATCAGCATCTGCATGTGTCATGCGCATCGCTTTTGCTCCTGTTATATGATCAACAGGGGCCTCAGCTAGCGCCACCTCTCTTAACTTAGAGCCTGTACCTGCCTTAACTTAGACCCTGTACACACATACCTGCATTTTTAAAATGGATGTGTATGCATTACATTGTTGGAGCTAATTAGTTTACTTACAAAACATTTGGAAATCTCTGCCAGAGCACCTGGTGTGTGTGTGTGCATTTGCGTGGGGACCGAAGGATGTGTCCCCACCAATGTCAAATTACGACTGAAATGTCCCCACCAATATTCAGGTTGAAATGGGGAAAAAAGCGCTCACATGCGCTACACAAAGAGTTAAATCATTTTTCACTTCAGTGCTGCGGATCATCTCGTACAGATCTTGTAATGTGCAGTAGCCTATAAGGGTAAATCGCGCTGATTTTAAGTTACCTATAATAACTACCAGTGAGCCGCAGTCTCCTGCGCAGCATGCAGCGCTTCATCTTTACTTCACTACAAGCATGAAGTGCGTCCAAATTCACCCATTCTTCTCTGTTGAACTCCTCGAGAAGTAGGCTACTCATCACACATGTCACATGAAAGAGCCTTTTCTCAGCTTTTAAACGGTGCTAGCTAGCCACTGTTTGCTGTAATAAACAGTTCGCGAGAAAAATAACTTCAAGAGATTTAATAATTATTCTCTGCGCCCATCTCCACATCCATTCGTCTCGGTGGAATATCGTAGGCCTACACACTCTTCACGCAACACATGACAAACCATATATCAGAATAAACAGCAGACCTTACCGAACACAAAAGTGTAATGCATTCCCGTGTATTGTTGTATTATGCTGTTCCAGAGTAATCCGGTTTTTAAATAAATTATAGCAAAATTCAACATGGTCTTTCGGATGCATTTCTTAAAACTGAGCTGTGCTTACATCGCCTAGATATCTGTAAATATTAGAATCAGAGAATATACAGGCAGCTCATGTTTGTCAATGTAGCCTTAATGATTTATTTTCACAAAATGCTAAGCATGCATGTATTTAAGTTTCTTAAAACTGAGCTGTGCTTAAATGGGCATGATTTCATAACAGACCAAATAGAAAATAAATGTTAAATATAGCCTACATATCTGTAGCCTACATATTAAAATCAGATTATGTAGGCTACACAGTGTAGTTAGATCAAGTTGGACAGTAGCACATTTTAATCATGGATAGTAGTTGGACAGTAGCACATTTTAATCATTTTATATATTGGGGGGTGGGGGGGTGGGTGGGTAGTGTCCCCACCAAAGCTCAGACCAAACCTACGCCCTTGTGTGTGTGTGTGTGTGTGTGTGTGTTTTGTGTGTGTGTGTGTGTGTGTGTGTGTGTTTGTGTGCCTCATTAACACCACAGTTACTCTGCTGGAAAAACCAAAGCTGGCGTTAACCTGGAGCGATGTCAACAATGCTGACATGTTTTTGTCAATTTTCTCTCTTTTCCTCCTTTTTCACCCTGTGCCAAACCTTTCAGTTTGCACCATATGATTATGTGCGTCAATCAAGGAAGACAAGGAAATAGGATTTCTCTTGTTGCTGTAATAATGAATCCATCGACCAACATTCCCAAGTGATTCCCAACTGATTCCTATGTCTGCCCTGATATAGTGAGGAGGGGACAGGAAAGGTTATTAGAGAACAAAGGGAACCAAAAATCCCAAATATGGCTCTAAAAACTGACCACAGTCCACATGACATGAAACAATCCCTCTGATTGGTCACACACCATACCAGTCTATCTCACTCGGCCAGTCACAGAACACTGAAATCCAGGGAAAAAACCCTTTACTTTTATTTCCATCAGTTCCTTCGCTGACACAAGACCATTCCCGCCGCCTGCGTACATTGACATGGCCGTCTTCAGTGCAAGGGAGGTGTGTGTGTGTGTGTGTGCGTGTATGTGGGAGGGGTGGAGATGGGGCTGGGGTGCGGGGGTTTTTCAGACTTGATGAAGTTGGATTGGAGCTGTTCCTCCGACGCTCTAGTCCCTGAAACAGAGACAGGGACAGAGATATTAGTCATGCCCCGAGCCATCCATCAGAGCGCCATTCTGCGATGAGAGCAGAGAGAGGGCTGCTTGAGAGCAACAGAGTGATGGAGAGAGAGAGAGAGAGAGAGAGAGAGAGAGGGAGAGAGGGAGCAGGAGAGGTGCGCATGAGAGGCTGTGGGTGGGAGAACATTGACAGAATTGCTTTACATTAGCTGCTGCTACATTATGCCACCTGAAATGGAAGTGATTTGTCAAACGACAGTCCAACAGGCAGTAATCTCAGAGAGCTAAGGATGATGGGAGGTCTGCTGAGACACATGGACAGAGAAATAGAGACGGAGAAGAGATAGATAGATACTGTAGATAGATAGATGAATGATAGATAGATAGAGAGACAGACAGACCAACCAAACCTATATGAGGTAACCTATATTCTGCTGTGTGTGTGTGTGTGTATATGTCTGTGTGAGAGGGAGTATTTTTTGTAATAGATCATACATTGAAATCTTCCACAGTATGCCTCAGATGTGAAGATTGTGTGTGTGTGTGTGTGTGTGTGTGTGTGTGTGTGTGTGTGTGTGTGTGTGTGTGTGTACTTCATATGGTTAACTACACAACACAATTCTGATGTCTGTTTCTCTTTTAGTCTCTGACTCACTATCTTGCAGCATAGAAGTTAAGAGCCACTTCTCTTCAACTATCTTATGCATGCATTTATCCATGTGTATGACTGTGTGTGTGTGTGTGTGTATGACTGTGCATGAGCATGTGCGTGAGTGTGTGCATGTGTGTGAGTGTATGCGTGTGAGTGTATGCGTGTGCATGAGTGTGTGCGTGAGCGTGCCTGCATAGGTTTATAGACAGGTCTCTATGAACCACATATGTATATGCTGCAGGATCTTCGATACACCTAATCCCAGCATAGCACACCATCATGACCATTCCATTCCCATAGCAGACTTGGAGAGCCTTGTCCACCTGAACCTTCTGCCACGGCATCTAGCCACTAGAAACAGGCATTATTGTCAGACTATTCAGGACGTTCCACACGACAAGCAACTGAGAGAGCACAATCAAATCTTGGCACACAATAAACAGTCACTAGAAAGCTACCAGCATTTCGTCCCCTTAGAATTATAAGGTTCTATCTGACATTTTTGTCAAAATTGAGTTATTGACATATTCTTATTCTGTGACACCTTAAGAAGATGAGGTGAGGTGTTTCTTGTAGTTGTATGCATTTTTGGACATTATATTTGAAGAGGTTTGTTCCACTTAGCAGTATAACTCTATGGAATTCTAAAACTTTGAAGCTCAATATCTCAGAACTACTCAGAACGTAGATAGAACCCTATAATTCTAAGGGGACGATTTGTCTTCTTTTCCTTTTCAGGGGTTATTGTTTATAAGTGGTCTTTTTTCACCAGACATTTTTAAGGTCAGTGAGCATAGCACACATACGACGTACAGTACATACACCCAGCATGACACACATCACCCGAAGGCACACTCACACACACATGCACACATATGCGTGTACACACACACACACACATGCACGAACACATACACACAGCATGATACACATAAACCCATAAGGCAAGCACACACACACAAATACACACACATGCACACATACACATACAAATGCACAAATAACATCACAAAACATCTATGCAAGTGCCCAATACATGCGAATGTTCAAATCCTGTGCACAAATTTGAATCTGCAACGCACCCTGTGGGCGTCTCCCATGCTATGGGAACCCTAATGAGAGCAGGCGGTAACACCAACATTTGCTCGTCTATTGACACCGCATGCGGCAGCAGGAATCAGTTAAGCCATTTGTAGCATTTCATTTCACATCTGGAGAAACAGGATGGAGGTGACCCTCATCGTGAGCCTGTGCACTGACCCACCAGTGCTTGCATGCCGTGTAGCATGGTTTTGTGGTATTAAATTAGCTTAATGTTTTACTCAGTTCATTAAATTAGCATTAGTTTGTTTGGGTCAGTGTCAACGCATTGCATTGCGTATGCATATTACTTGCCATGCAAATTAGAGCCTCTTATAAAAGCAGAGGCACATGCACATGCAGAATGAACTGATAGATAGTGAGAAAGAGAGAGAGAGAGAGAGTGAGAGAGAGAGAGAGAGAGAGAGAGAGAGAGACGGGGCAGGGTTTGTAAGGGGATGGAGAGGCATGAGTCTGTTTGGAGTGTGTTCAGATTGACTGAAGAACTCTCCAGAAGTGGTGCTTGTGTTCTCACACGGCGTTAGACCAAAAAAGGGCCTCTCAGGCAGAGAACACATTTTAATTGAACAACAACAAGAAAAGCCTTGTCTCCAACTCTACAACTCATTATCTAATCCAAAAGAGAGCAGAAGAAAGTGCTCGACAACTGTGTTAGTTTTACAGAAACACAGCATGTGTATGTAGGACTATATCTATATAAGTGTGTGTGTGTGTGTGTGGGGGGGTAGGCTATGTGTGAGAGAGAAACACTTAAATTTCTTCAAGTGTGTGTGTGTGTGTGGGGGGGTAGGCTATGTGTAAGAGAGAAACACTTAAATCTCTTCAAGTGCAGGTTTAAGCTTTAAATAGATTCTGATAGCCTGCCTGGGACTTTATAAGAACACAATGATGCTGGGCTAGCAAATGCTGCAGTAACATAGATGGAGGGGAGAAGTTCTATTCCCACCCTGTAATTCCCCTGTCATTTCTTGGCTGGTGGCAATGGTTTGTGTCTGGGGAAGATAGATAAATTACAAATGATACTGACTTTGTAAATACAGCTTGTCACCTTTTTTGGTAACCAGGAAGCGACCAAGAAATCTTTCTCAGTTGATGTTGGGTAGTCACCATTCATGGTGTGCCATCTGATTGAACGGATTAGGTATCAGTTGGCTCTTCAAATCCTTCAAAGTGTGGTGAAATGTTTCAAAGATAATAGGGCAATAAGGCTTCACACAAACACACACACAGACACACACATGTATGCTCACATAAACACACACACACACACACACACACACACACACACACACACACACACACACACACACACACACACACACACACACAAACATGCCCCCTCCATTCCTCTTTTTCTCCCTACCTGCTCTCTTCATTTGCCCATTCACCAGTCCCTCCCTCATTCACTCTCTCTCTCTCTTGGAGGGGGCAGCCGTGGCCTACTGGTTAGCACTTCGGACCTGTAACCGGAGGGTTGCCGGTTCGAACCCCGACCAGTAGGCACGGCTGAAGTGCCCTTGAGCAAGGCACCTAACCCCTCACTGCTCCCCGAGCGCCGCTGTTCTTGCAGGCAGCTCACTGCGTCGGGATTAGTGTGTACTTCACCTCACTGTGTGTTTACTGTGTGCAGTGTGTTTAACTAATTCACGGATTGGGATAAATGCCGAGACCAAATTTCCCCCACGGGATCAAAAGAGTATATATACTTATACTTATACTTATACTCATTTACCATCTCTTGCTACTTCTCTCTGCCTTGTTTTGAATTGTAATCTCTCTCTTCCATGCTCTCCTTTGCTCGCTAAGTATCCTGTGTCTCTCCTTGAATGCAAGGAGCAGTTGTATGGAGCAGGTGTCAGAGAGCGTTTGGTCTGTATTGTTTTGTTGTTGTTTTTTTTATTAATTAGTATAGTGATGATTGGTATTTGAGTGTAGACATACACTCTGTTGTATTTAGTCCTGTTATTGTGTTTGTGTGTGTGTGAGTGTATGCACGTGTGTAGTCTGTGTGAGTCCATTTGTATGCCCGTATGAATCATGATGTACATGTCTGTTTATATACTGGTTTGAGACTGGATTGTCAAGCTGACAACATTTTTGTGCTGTCCTTGAACCCACCTGTTTCTGTTTGCATGAAGAGAGAGAGAGAGAGAGAAGAGCTGTAGCACACATTTTGTGTGTGTGTGTGTGTGTGTGTGTCTGTGTGTGTGTGTGTGTGTGTGTGTGTGTGTGTGTGCGTGTGACTCCTTCATCCGCTCTATGCTGTGCATCTCACCTGTGTGGATCCGCTCATGCGGTCACTGGCTAATTCCTTTAATTAGTGCTTAATCAGACAGGCACACACGGCATTTAGCCTGCAGCACAGAGCTCAGACACACAGGGGTATGAGAGAGAGAGAGAGAGAGGAGCAAGGAAAGAGAGAGAGTGGGAAGCAAGAGAAGAACAGAGAGCAATATAGATAAAGAGGGGGATGAGAGAAAAGAGAGAGGAGATAGAAAGAAGGAAAGAGAGGAAGGCTGCAGACGGCAGGCGGGTCTCATTAAAGCATGAGCTCTAAGGGTAGGGATGTGACAAGATGTTTCCAGGGAAAATGAAGGCAAGAGAAAAACAAAAGAAATGAGGTGCTGGAGATTGGTGTGTGTGTGTGTGTGTGTGTGTGTGTGTGTGTGTGTGTGTGTGTGTGTGTGTGTGCGCGCGCGCACGAGTGTGCAAGGCATACAGGAATTACATGTCAAATTAATATTGAGGATAGGCACTCTCAACTCTCTCTTTTGAACTTGTCGAAGGGTCATGCATTTTTGAATAAATATAAAAAAGAGAAACGCTGAAGAAGAACAAAAACAAATCACACCAATCCGGCGCCGTTCTGTGCAGGCCAAGTGAGGTGAAGGCAGATTAAACCTGGCCAATCCAAAGCCTTTAGTGTCCATTCAGAATTCCCAGACTGGATTTAACAATCTCTAACCCGGTCCAGGGAGGCCCATCCAGCTTCCTTCTGCTAGTATTGATGTAGACACGGCCTTGCATACATCACCACATGGAACACTACCGCTCATTTTAGATAACACTCCCAACCTGCTCCCTATCACTCTCTCACTCTTTCTCTACGGCCTCTTTCTCTCTTCTCCTCCTTTCGCTCTCCACAATACAGTGTCTGAATTGCTACTCTTTCTTTTGCTTGGTTTCTCTCTCTCCTTTTCTCTCCTTCGATTATTTTCTCCCTGTCGATGGTTTTCTTCTCCTGCTTTGCTATCTCTCAGCTCTACAGACATGTGTGGATCTCTAGTCTCTCTTCCTCTCTCTCCCTCTCTCTCTCTCTCTCTCTCTCCATCTCTCTCTCTCTTCATTTCTCTCTTTCTCTCTCTGTCTTCTCCTGTTCTCCTTGTCATCCCTTGCAGCTCTACAGGAGAGTGTGACTCGCCGAGGCCCGTGGAGAGACTGGGGCTCAGCTGGAGTCCTCGGGGACCCTTGAGGAGGTGATGACAGTCACAAGTAAAGTCACAGGAGAAGTCATAAGTAAACACTGGGGCTCTCTGATTGTCCACTGAAATGGCTGAATTACACTTAATTGTGTGGGAGCCAACGCTCTCCACCACCATCCTCTTTCTACTGCACTCTTTGAAGAGGGATGCAGAGACAGCAGAGGAGAGGAGAGGGGAGGAGAGATGGATGCACAGAAAAGATGATGCATCGTGCGGTCGGCTGTGTTTACATATGACTCTCTCTCTCTCTCTCTCTCTCTCTTTCTCTCTCTCTCTTTGTCACACACACTCTCGCACACAAACAAATGTTTCTCTTCCTCCACACATATTTTTTTCTGAGTTTTGAGAAATGTGCCATTTCATCATGCTTTTCATCTGAAGGAAAACTAATTTAATTTATAAAGAGAGAGAAACACTTTAAAACTTTAAAATCAGCCTCCACCACCCACTCACACGCACACACACACACACGCACACACACACACACACACACAGACTTTGAATCAATCGCAAGTGCTTTTGGAGTTGAGCGAGGGGACCAATTCAAAGGTCTTTGCGCTGTGTTCTGACTTCTACTCAAAGACTTTCTCTCCTCTCCGCTTCCACACTTATCATTTGAAGGATTTGCCTTCCTCTCCCGGAACTCATTATTCTGTCTCACCTAACGTTGCTAACGACGCATTTGAATGCAGCCCTGTAGCATAATGGAAAATTCTGCCCAAAGTGTCTCTCCGAGGTCTGTGTTTGTTAAGATCTAAAGAACTTAGAGGTTTTTACGACCTCTGGATTGTTAGCGAGTGGCGCTTATGCATGTAAACATTTGTCTGGGCAGGAAACACAAATCGAGAGGAAGAGGAAGATGAAGAGGAAGGAAAGTAAACAAATCAACGGCAAGCGGCGCTCTCCTCATCGCGTCACGGTTTTTCCATTTGGGTGAGGAATGGCTGCCTGCCTGTAATGGCATATTGGAAACGCTACAAATGACGCCGTTATGGAAGCAAGGCTGTCATGACACAGAGCCGCCCGCGGTCCTAACCGGCTTTAAATGAAGAAGTATGGCTCCCGGTGGTGGGACTGGGGAAGACGCGGCCTGACAGCGCAAGATGGAGCGCTGACGTTTGGCGGCTGACAGAGATGTGGTAACTCGCTACCATGATAAGTGCGTGATCGTTCTTCCTTTCTCTCTCTCTCCCTCCTTCTCTCTCTCTGCCTCCTCTCTCTCTTTTCCCTTCTCTGTCTCCTGCTCTCTCACTCTCTCTCTTTCCTTCGCTTGTTTTGTCTCCCCCCATCCTCCACCATCCTCCACCCAAACATCAGCATATATATAAAGAGCACAGAACTCTGTCACACCGCTGGAATCTAATTCCCAGCCATCAGAACATTCTCTATATTGCTTGGGTGTTAAAAAACCAGAAGTGTTGGACCTTCATAACTCCAGTTAATCAGTGTTAGATACTGCTGGTTCCTTATGACTTCCTCGAGTTCCTTCTCATTTGTAGAGTCGTGTAAGGCTCGTTTAAAAAATACTGGCATCTCTACCCTGTCTTCAATACACATTGTTGTACATTGTAGATACTGAAAATCAGGTTTGCACCCTCAGTTACATTAAGTTTGGTGAAGTATAGTGTGAAGTTGTGATGTCAAGTTTATTAGACATTATCTTGACACTGTGTAGCAACAAGATGATTTCACTAAATCATACAAGCGTTTTCATGAGTGTGTATATAACACAAAAGACACAAAAGATTCTTCAGTTAGTAGCTAAATATAATCACGAATATGAGATGCTCTGAATGAGTCTGAATCATTTTATTGATGAGAACTATGAATGGCAAGGACATGTATTTGTTTTTAGGTATTTATGAAGAAACAATATCTGTTCTCAAAGGTTTCTTTATCAGGAGGATCACAGTGATGCAATCACATTGAAGTAGTTCCAGGCACAAAGGTCAGAGGGTCAGTTAGAGGTGGCTGTGATGCGTGTAGGACCCACAGGATGTGCTCCGAGGCAACATGGCATTTACTGACGGTTTCCATAGCGATGGACTTGCACGGCAGCATGTGGGTCGTCTGACCTGTCGTGCTGTGCAGGTGGCCAGAACAAAAGGAAATAGATGAGTAACTCTCTCCCTTTCTCTCCTCTCTTTTTCCTTTCTCCTCCCTCTCTTTCCCTCTTTCTCTCTCACTCATTCCCTGTGCGTCAAGGCAGGAGGAGAGCCTAATGTTTTCAGGGCTTGACAGCGAGACAGGCGCAAGTAAGAGCTGACAGCAGCTGCCTTTCCTTTCATCTCTCTTACTCCTCTCATTCTCTCTCTCTCTCTTTCCCTTTTCCTCACTCCTCTCTCTTTATCGCTCTCTGTCTGTCTCCCCCACTTTCTTTTGCACCTTCATTCCCCACTCACAGCAACCTGCAACCGAGCCTCTGTAGTTACAGTCTGTCATCCACCTGAGGACGTGCTAAATGCCAAGCCAGACAGAGACACACAGAGAAAGTTACAGAATGAGAGAGAGAGAGAGAGAGAGAGAGAGAGAGAGAGAGAGAGAGAGAGAGAGAGAGAGAGAGAGAGAGAGAGAGAGAGAGAGAGAGAGAGACAAAGATGGAAAATCATCCCCACCTCTCCCATTATTTCCATCCACCCCCCAAGTGGATGCAAACACACACACACTGAGAGATGCAATACATCATAATGGGGAATGATGAGAGCGTAGTTGTGGATGACCTCCTGCTGCTCCCAGCCCTGGCAGGAAGGTACCAAGCTGATGCGCTGGCGTGGAGCAGACCCTCCCATGCCAGCCTGCCTCCTGCCACCCGACGCCTGCCGTCTGGGTCTCTCTGAGTTAAAGGAACAGTCCTCGATTCTGGCAGAGGAGCAGTTGATGTTTGAGTTCAGCAGCCAATCAGATTAAGCCCTTCCTTTCCATGCTCCCAAAACAGGATGTTGATTGAGTGGAATAGTATATTTGTGAGTGTGGAGAGGGGTGGGTCTGGGAAGTCAGAACACTGTTTTTGGAGTTTTTTTGCCTAATTCAATAAAACACAGATGAAAGAAGGTAGCCTGACCCTGCCCACCTGTATCTCTGCTTATTTTCATCTCACTGAGATACTAGTCAGGCTTAACACTTAACTCTCATGTTATCCTTGGGGTCAATTTGACCCCAAGCAACGTTTAACATCATAAAATATGTGGTTCACTTTTTTTTTTGCTTCATGTTTCATGACTTTTCCTCAATTGAAGGGTACAACAGAGTTAGCATGAAATTTGCACAATCATTTGTTTTCAATGTCCTGTACAAATATTTTGTACATTGATGTTCATTGGGGTCAGTTTGACCCCAGATGTATGAAACATAGGATACATCAGTGTTTCTCAAACCTTTTTTCTTGGGACCCACTTTTTAAAAATGATAGACTATCACGACCCAACTCGTGACTGTGGTAGTTAACAAACTACATGAATATTTGACACATATTATTATTTGAATAGTATGAGAACATATTGTTATCATTAGTACATACACAAGTACATATTACATATAAGTCATTTTGGCAGGACTGTATAAGTCAAAAGGGGAAGCAACAGCAAGCCTTTAGGCTGCTGACACTGGATGGGCAATATTGCCAGCCAGGGTTCCAAGGTTCATAAAGGGGTGTGTGTGGGGGGGGGGGGGGGGGGGGGGGATTGTTTTGTAGAGCTTTTGGTGGTGGTTATT
>NW_027468657.1:24986387-25028887 GCF_046254945.1 Alosa pseudoharengus
ACCTTGGTGGGTATTCTTTTATTAGCAGACATCTCTCAGTGGTTAGGATCATTCATAAATGTATTATTTTGTGGGTTTTGGAGCTACATTCCATTCCATACTTTGATTCCTGAGTGGTGCAAGGACACTCAAGTTTAGTACTTCACCACTGTGGTGAAATGAATGTATTATTTGATTTTGACACAGTAGTCTTTTATTAATATTTAACTTTTCAAGGGCTATTCCATGGTTAAATTAATGAGAGAAATGAACCAGACCCATTTTAGGTTGTAACATCATTCCAATTTCCCTAGAATATGCCTAGTATTTTTCATGATGCATGGATACTTGGGAAAGGTAGTTGGTTCTCGTGTATTCAAAATGGCACTCAGAAAAGTAGGAAGTAGGATGATAATTTACTGTTTAAGGCTATTTAAAAACAAATAAATAGATACCCCCCCCACACACACACACACACACCACCACCACACACACACTACTATTTTTAACTACCCCTTCAGTCACTTCATCCTGGCACTAGGCCTGTTTCTAGTGGTATATCTCTCTCCCTCTCTCCCATTCTCCCTCTCCTCCATGCTCTCATTATCCCTCACCATCACTCACTCTCCTGGTTAGGGTGTCCTAATCCCTCACCAGATAGTTATCCCCCTCTCAATTCCACTGAGAGAGAGAGAGAGACGGAGAGAGAGACAGAGAGAGAATGAGAGATTTCACCATTACTGTTGCTAGTGCACACCTACCCTATTCCACTCTAAGGGCGAGGAGGATGTAGCACATATTGCACATATCAGTCATGCATAGTTAGGCCACCCTAGGCCTTCCGCTGGAGGGTGTAGGTGGCCATTGGATGTGGTCAGTCTGGCAGATAGTTGAGAATGTCAACACTGCAAGCTCATTCCAGAGCACCAGCGCTAGACAGGATGCGACTGTCTGAAACTCACTGTTCATTAGGCCACCAAGCAAAGGTGGTAGCTGCATCTAGGTGTGCTGGCCGAGACAGATAAACAAGCAATCTCACTAATTGCTCCTTCACGCTCAATCTTTTCGTTTAGTTTTCCCATCTCTTTTCATCATCTGTCTCTCTCTCTCTCTCTCTCTCTCTCTCTCTCTCTCTCTCTCTCTCTCTGTTCTGCTTTGCTGTCATTTGTGTGTACAGTTAAAGAGAGTAAATCCAGTATTTATTTGCCCTGTGCCCTTGGAAAAAAAAATGATAAAAAAAACAAAACAGGGAGAGTGAAGGATAGATAGACAGAAAGGGAGAAAGAGGAAGACGGAGAGAAGGAACCGATTCAAGGGTGTTCCGGTTTTGTTTTCCCTTCCTCCATGTTCTCGCTCGTGTTCCTGGCAGCTCGGTTTAGTGGACGGAGCCAAATGTATTGATCCCGCTCTCTACCCAGAAGCCTCTGAAGGACTCTGCGAGAAAACTGCTGCCTCTCCTCTCCTCTCCTCCCTCACTCCCACCTTCCCTCCCTCTCTCTCTCCCCCTCCATCTCACTACTATCTCCTACGATCCTCAATCCAGCCCTGCCCTTCCTCCTCCTCCTCCTCCTCCTCCATGGCGGCAGATCCCTTGCGAGAGGCAGAATACAGAGGCGAAGGGCCCTTACCAGGGGTCGATCTGAAGAGGACTAGATGTCCACTCGACTCAGCGCCACACGGCTTGAGTGTAACTGGGGGGGTCAAGGCCGGGCTAAGGCTAGCCAGGGGGGACAGAGATGCGGAGCAGGTCGCGGCGGTCGTGGGGCCACTGTTTAAAGGGGTTTGAAGGTCTGAGCGCTCGTTGCTAAGGGTGGTCTCATTCTCCATGACATCCACTGTTGTGAAGAGCTTCTAGAAGGACATGTAATATTTCATAAATTCCGGACAAATCTTTTTATCCGGTAAACAAACTCATGCTTTCAAGATTGCATTTGTGACATTTAGAAACTGTCTCCAATCATTTGTCAGATGGTGTGTGATACAGAATAGTTCAGCCTTCCTCTTATACATTTCGTAGTGTAGAGTACACTTTGATGTTCGCGGGAGGTGTTTCCTCTCTCTCTCTCTCAGAATGGCAAAAGGTTGTGCGCTATGCATCATAAATCCAAAAGGGCACTTACATGTTCACCCATACATGCGTAACGCACACACATCCACCTACACACACACACACACACACACACACACACCACTACACACTGTTTATGTATTTTTACATGCGCATTACTGCCAGAGCAAAGCACGGGAAAAATATGTGCCTTATTCTGTGTTGCAACATAATGTTGGATTTTTCTGAAATAAAAATATCTTTCAATTTTTAATTATCCTCATTCACTTTCTCTGGCCAAATGATTTAAAGTAGTACATGTTTTAAATGGAACTGCATGTTTTAATGGATTGCTATGATTTAGTGATTATGATTTAGATTTAGTGAAGTAGGCCACTGAATCAGATTGCAATTGACCCACTCCATTAGTTTGCGCTCAGCCAGAATTTTCCACGGTAAGAAATCAAAAGAAACTAATGGCTAATACCAAACTTGCAGCAGCCCCTAAATTAAATCACTGAGCAATTTGTAAATAATTCGAAAGCATGCCGGCATTAATACTACAGGCTCATTCACTGGGAAGTCAGTAATAGTTGTAATAGCTGAGTGATTACTAGCAGAGAGGGGGAACTGGTAGAGATGGCTTCCCACTGAAGCCCTTTGCCGCTAGCCGAGCGCCTGGCTTCTTAAACCACACGGGCAAGGCGGGTGGGGAAACCCATAATCCATAATTTACAATAATAATAATTAAAAATTTACAAAGCAAGTGGAGCATTCTGGGTAATCAAACCAGATTTTCCAGGGATGTGACGCTCCAATTATGCCTCTATGGGCTGCTGTACATGTGGCTCCAATTCCATACAATTACTGCCCATGGAACACTGGAACACACATGCATTCTCAGCAGGTCCACGGACTCCAGCAGCACCGTCCCTCAAAACACTAACAAAGATTGTTGGACTTAAAGGCACAGTCCATGATTCTGTCAATAGGTTGTTGATATTTAAGATCAACAGCCATTTCAATTATAATCCCCCCCAACACACACACACACACACCTTCCATGCTTCTGAAGCAACATGTGGCTTGGCTGGCATACTGTGCGGCCAGATCCAAGGTATTTTTATTTTCCGTAACTGTGTACAAACACTGGACTTTCTGAGTGTATGCACAGAACATACATCTAGAGGACTGTAAGGACCAATAAGCTGACTTTGACAAAAAAAGTGCATTGGGTTAGAATTGAGGCTGGCCTCTTAAATTTTGTGACATGGAATAGGTCCTCACATTGCCTTGAACAGGTGTTCCAAAACGATTTTGAAAAATATATCTGACTGGCACTTTGAAGGGGAGCTAGAAATGGGGTGTGATAGCCTTCACGTTCAGCGAAATAGGCACTGACTCGGTGACATTGATGGGCGCTAATCAGAGAGAATGTTCTAGAGTAATTACGTCTTACCAAGTAATCAAGCCCTGCGTGCTTCTTGGAAACCCAGTCTCCAGAGTCTTACTGAGCACCCCAGGACATGTTCATCCCATCATGGAGATATATCTTTTTCTTTTTGCCATACTGTGCTTTGATGAAACAGTAAAAGAGAAAAAAAACGAAATAGCTAACTCGCCCAACATCTAAAAAGGCATTTTTTTTTAAATGTGGCTGAGATATATCACTAGGGCCTTGAGCAAATTCATGAAAATGCATATGATGTCGTGGGAAGGGAAGGAGGGCATATATATCATCAATCAAGAATAAGATGAACACGTGTACGCATGAATATATTTAAAATATGTTAATATTTAAAAAACATTTCCTGCGTAAATATCTGTAAAAAAAAACCTGCCGGCCTTATGCCTTGGGATAATGCCTCTTAACACTGAACATTACACACTTTAGGGGCAGCCGTGGCCTACTAGTTAGTGTTTCGGACTTGTAACTGGAGGGTTGCCGGTTTGAACCCCGACCAGTAGGCACGGCTGAAGTGCCCTTGAGCAAGGCACCTACCCCCTCACTGCTCACCGAGCGCCGCTGTTGTAGCAGGCAGCTCACTGCGCCGGGATTAGTGTGAGCTTCACCTCACTGTGTGCTCACTGTGTTTCACTAATTCACGGATAGGGATAAATGCAGAGACCGAATTTCCCTCACGGGATCAAAAGTGTATATATACTTATACTTATACTTATACTTACTGAACAGAACAGAACACAGAACAGCTGGAGGCCAACAGCACTGAAGAAGCAGAAAGGTATCTTCACATTTGATGGACAGCTGCATGGTCAGAATAATAACCCAAATGTGTAGGAGTTCCACCATCGTGCTTGTCACAATAAAACATTTGTTACCCTATTATTTTTTTGTCAGCTTTATCAGAATAGTGTGTTCATGTACAAAATGCACTTCACTTTGTGTGCACTTTGCTGCTGTGGCATGTACAAAGTAATTATGCTTCACATACGAAATGATCTCCCCCTATAGGTATTTAAAATAAATGCAATATTCTGGCTGTTAGTTGGACTGCGCGTTGCATTTGTTCGAGTGCAATTTCCCCCCACTATTGTAAATTGTCTATCACGGCACGTATATGAAGCTTCCAGCAAGGGCCTACCCATGAAGGGGGGGGGGGGGGGCAAGAACTGTAATGATAAGCCTTTCATTTGACTCTGGGTAGGACTTCATCATGGGGACCTGGCGCAAGGGGGATGGGGGGGGGGGGGGGTCACGGAGGGAACGATGAACTCACTAAAGAGGGAAAAAAAGAGGGGAGAGGGAAATTAATGGAAGAAGGGAAACAAATGTGAGGGCCACCGTGCATGAAATTAAAAAGATACCTCAAAATATTCCC
Organism: Alosa pseudoharengus; assembly: GCF_046254945.1. Lineage (NCBI taxonomy): Eukaryota > Metazoa > Chordata > Actinopteri > Clupeiformes > Clupeidae > Alosa > Alosa pseudoharengus. Next base: position 24,991,254 of record NW_027468657.1, read on the forward strand.
CCTGCCACCCGGCATGGTTTATGGCCTTCTCTAGTGGCACTCTCTCTGCCTCTCACGATCACCCACATACACTCTCTCTCACGCAAACACACACACACACACACACACACACATACACATAGATAGTCCAGAGAATGCTTCTCATATCCCTTTGTCCCTTTACACTCTATCTCTTCTTTCTCTTCTCATATCCTCACTACTTCTCTCTCTCCCCCTATCTTTGTCTCTTTCTTTGTCATCCATTGGGAGGGTGAATAGACATATAGGACACGTTACCGTTTTTGGACCTTCATTTTGATGGTGTTCTCAAGTTCTGTCCTCTTCTCCTAGATGGACTCAGGAGTGACTCGCCGACCACATTGTCCTTCAAAGCATCTCCTAAAAGTGGAAGGACAGTCTCACTCCAGATACAGTACGTTCTTTTGTAAACATTCATAGCAAAATACTTTTAATAAAATTAGTTTTTCCTCTTTCCTCAAGTGCCTTCATAGCTCTCCATTAACAAAACAGAGAAAGTTCAGACAACAGAGTTGTTGTTGTTCAGAATTAACCCCATAGCAGCACTTCTGAAGCTGATTTTTAAGTGATAAAATGATTATCAAAAAGCATCCAGGCCCTCATTCAGTCCCAGCTTTGATCTCTGTGTGCTGGGTCAGACTGACCGGCTGGATGCTCTCTAACAAGAGTGGCACCAAGCTTAGGAGCCACTCCCCCCCCTCCTCACACACATATACACACACACCCGTAGCCTGCCTCACGCTCGGGTCCTTGAGATCAACATGCCACTGCAGAAATCAATTCTAATAAACCAGAGCCATAAAAAGATCAAGAGCGATGCAACATTTAGTACGGGTGTGTAAGGGTGCAGGTACTCTAGCTCCAGAGCTGCTGCTGTCTGTTTTCACATGTGCATACTGTCAAGTGTTCACACATTGTCAGGTGTACACACACACACACACACACACACACAAATATTCACACTGTGTGTGTTTACATGATGTGTTGACTTTCATCATTAGACAGAGGGTGTTCTAATGCAGTAAGTACCCTGGCCTGTGTGAGTGGCAGGCGTAAACAAAAGCCTTGCTATGGTGTGAAAAGCCTCTGCCTCACTCTAACCAGTGCTGTGCTAATTGGTGTTCAGTGAACACTGAATCCTCAACCATTAGCTTTGTCTCGCATTTATTCACCCAAAGCTTTTACCCAAAGCAACACAGTGTACAGAATACAGTCCGCAGCACAGAAGCAATAAGAGAGCCAGTGTTTTTAGAGATAGTTGCCGCTCAAGAATTCCAATAATTGTCCGTACAGAGGAATGAGATAGTTATAGAAGGCATAACGAGTACGGTAAACAGTAAAAGGGAGCCATCTTTGAAAATAACGCCAAGGCCAGCTGAAGAGAGGAAAGGAGGGGGGGGGGGTGAGAGACAGATACTGGGAGGAGGACAAGGAGATTTGAGAGAATGTCATCCCTTTGGCCATGCAGTTTCTCAAAGCCCCAATGTGTCAAAATGACAAGCTATCGACTTCCATCTTTTAAAGAGAAGTCCCGGGGGGAGAGGGGGAGAGGGAGAGAGGGAGAGAGGGAGAGAGAGAGAGAGAGAGAGAGAGAGAGAGAGAGAGACAGAAAGGGAGAGAGAGACTACTGGCCGGAGTGCTGGCTGGCAGTATGAGGTATGCCCTGCTCCCCATGATAAATCCTGCCAGCCCAGCGCTGTGAAGTATGCATGTGTCACATCATATTTGATGTATGATCAACATGAGTTCCTCAGGAATGGCAGGAGTACTGTAATTAAATCTGCACACAACTGGCAACAGACACACACACGCACAGAGACATACACACACACACACTGTCACAGACAGACACACACACACACACACACACACACACACACACTCACAGCCACACACACTCACATACACACACACACGCACACACACTCACATACACACACACACACACACACACACACACTCACAGACACACACACACACACACACACTCACAGCCTCACATTCACACACACACACACACACTCACAGACACACACACTCACATACACACACACTCACATACACACACACACACACACACACACACACACACACAAAGCCATACACAGACACAAATACACAGACAGACAAACATAAGCATGGTAAGGTATGTAGTATACACATGTGTGTGAGAAGCCGTATATCGCCTCATTTGCTTGCTTGTTTACCCAGCGTTGTCTGTACAGTATTTAGCCTAATGGCCTAGGAGAAGCAGTCTAATGTCCGACCTCTGCATGGAGATCGGAGCAGGCAGCTCTCAAGCTCAGCGGGGAGCTGCTACCCACTGAGTGTTTGGGGAAGAGCAGGGAAACAGAAGAGAAAGGAAACACACCCACCCTGTCTCCCTGACTCTGTTCAGCACACACACACACGCACACACCATGCCTTGTACATCCTTCAATCAAACAAGAAACCTTTTCTTCAACAAATTTAACTCAGAAATTCCTCATTTTAATGAACTTAATGACATATCAAAATTAAATATACTATTAGGAGAAGGAGATAAAGCATATCTTGCTGCCCAATATGTATCAACATGCCACAATCTGAGGGACAATGAGTGACCTATATCGACAAATAAATACACACACAGACACACACACAGACACACGGAGACACGTGCGCACACACACACACATACACACACACACACACACTGCATCATACACAGCATTTTATTTTATTTTACCTATTTATTTTATTATTATGAAAATCTACTGACATGTACAGTATGTGTTCAGATTTATTGTATAACTGCTTTGGCAATATAAGTAAGCTTGTCATGCCAATAAAGCATTCTTGAATTGAATTGGAGAGAGAGAGAGAGAAGAGAGAGTGAGAGAAAAATCATTGTAACTACATGCGACTTTGCTGGCAGACAATAGACATAATCCAACCCATTGTTCATAAAAGCATTTCATTGTCAGAGAACCCTTTCTTGAAAGATTTGGTTCTTTTGGTCATACACACACACACGCACACACACACACAGGGATCATAGCACTCAGAGCATCAGTAGCAAGTATCCTCTAGTAGTGAGGACAGCACTGCAGAGACCACTGACAACTCTGTCTTGACTCCGACTCAAGCTCCCGATAGCAATCATATCATTAAAACAATGCACTGGGCGATATCACGGACATCAAGTGACATCCTAAATGCAGTTAAAATAACAGTCCTCGCAAGCACTGTCGCTTCTCTCTCTCTGTCTGTGTCTGTGTGTGTGTGTGTTTCTGGCACTCCACTGCATGGGGCTCCCCACTGCATGAGACATACACTGCTGTCACCATAAACAGCCACCACTCATCCAGGCCTAGGTGGCACTAAAAGCCACGGGCTGCCGACCGTTTTTATCTTCAGATGATGCATTATGCTCAGAGCTGAAATTACACGTTTTACACTCACTAGCCTTCAATTTACCTGTCGGAATCTCACATGAGGACGGATCATTTCCTTTACTTGTGTTCATATATTACTGCTACTACTACCATCATTACTACTACTACTACTACTACTGCTACTGCTACTACTACTACCACTAATACTACTGCTACTACTACTACTACCACTACTAATACCATTACTACTACTACTACTATTAGCACTACTACTATTACTAACACTACTACTACTACCATTACTACTACTACTACTACCACTACTGCTACTACTACTACTACCACCACTACTACTACCACTACTACTACAGCTACTACTACTACCATTACTACTACCACTACTACTACTACTACTACTACTACTACTACTACTAACATTACTACTACCACTACTACCATTACTACTAATACTACTACTACCACCACTACTGCTACTACTACTACTACTACCATTACTACTACCACTACTACTACTACCATCACTACTGCTACTACTACTACCATTACTACTAGCACTACTACTACTACCACCAATACTATTACCACTACTACCACTACTACTACTACCACTACCATTACTACTATTACTACTACTACTACTACCACTACTGCTACTACTACCATTACTACTACCACTACTACTAATACTACTACCATTACTACTACCATTACTACTACTACGGCTTCTACCATTACTACTACCACTACTACTACCACCATTACCACTACTACTACTACCACTACTGCTACTACTACCATTACTACTACCACTACTACTAATACTACTACCACCACTACTACTACTACCATTACTACTACCACTACTACTAATACTACTACCATTACTACTACCACTACTACTACCACCATTACCACTACTACTACTACTACTACTACTACTGCTACTACTACCATTACTACTACCACTACTACTACTACTACCATTACTACTACTACTACCACCACTACTACTACTACCACCACTACTACTACTACCATTACTACTACCACTACTACTAATACTACTACCATTACTACTACCACTACTACTACCACCATTACCACTACTTCTACTACTACTACTGCTGCCACTACTACCACCACTACTACTACCACTACAACTACTACCACTACTACTACTACTACTACTACTACTACTACTACCATTACTACTAGTACTACTGCTGCTGCTATCAGTATTATCGATACTATCTGTTATAATCAGAGGAGGCTCCTTCATTGAGGAAAGGGAGGAACACCCTCCCTAAAATTTCAGAGAAAAATAAAAAATATATAAAGTGAATTACTATTCTGATAAATTACTGTTAATATATTACTATTTGAACACTTTAAATGAACAAAATCGTTCCCCTAGGTCAAAATGCCAACAGCACCCCCTATCGCAATTGAAAATTACTGTATGGAGGAGCTTCCTCCTCAAGCCCCTCATTGAAGTCCATTATAAACGCCTCGGACCCCAGCGGCTCGTGAATCACGTCGTTTTCAATGGCCAAGGGAGGTAGCTCCTCCGTACAGTAACTTTAAATTGCGATAGGGGGTGCTGTTTTTAGCGGCAACGGTGAACTAATGAGCAGCTGCTCTGCAAGCAAGAACGTTATCGGCAGTCATACAACTAAGAATCTTGTGTTGAACGGAAAGCTTGTTTTTTTGCTCCTGAAATAAACAGTACAATGGAATCAGAGGACAAAGTCCATCTTTTATACATTCAAATACAGTGCAAAAGTTAGGATCAAAGCAGGAAGACCAGATCCAAAAATGAAGGATGGTAAGGCTAGTGTAGGCTACTGAATGCTACGTAGGCTAGTATGACAAATAGCCTACTCGTGACTAACTGGTAACGTTAGCACTGGTCTGTCACAAACGTGGACAGTTCAGGGATTTGGTGATAAAAACATTTTCGGATAGTTATGCGTTGTTATAATCATCCAAGTTATGCCTCAAGTAAACAATTGTTAAATGATGTTCTTGTTGTTAATATGCTCTTGTTTTCACCGTTCTAACTGTATCTTTGGATGGTTACATTGTTAATGAATGTTTCAGACCATGATGCATTCCTTTAATGACGTCTTTTGCCTTTCAAGTATAAATTAGCTATTAGCTATTACAACCTGTCTTTAAATAATAGCAATTTGGCTTGTTTGTAGCATGTTACAAATAATTACTTTTAAGGGCTATTTTTAATGGTCAATAGTTACATGGTTTTTTAAAACAAGTGTCTACTTTTAGTATTATAGACTTTTTTGCAAATGTATTACATTGAGCAAAACCTCCAGACCTCAAGACCTCCAACAGTGTTTCATAACTAGACCTACATATCTTCCCTGACTTCCCAGACCTAAATGTACATTTATTTACATATACATTTATTAATTTAGCACTATTATCCAAAGTGACTTGTTAATTTAAATTATATTACAAAGTCCCTGGAGGAAATGCACAATGTGGAAGCCAAGAATTGAACCCACAACTTTTCTGGCTACTGCATGCCAGCCTAGCTCCTTAGGTCAGACCCCCCCCCCCCCCCCCCCCCCCCTAAGAATGTCAGAACAGCATTTATTGCACAACATTGCCAGTTAAAATGCTACATAGTACATTCTGCTGCTATAAATGTGTCTGGGTAGGTGGCCTACATACTCGTTCACATATGCCACCAACACCATCACAAACTTACATTTGCCACTAACACCAATCAAGACATTTCTTCCTCCGTTATTTTTTTAACCACCGGCCGCCACTGGTTATAATATATTTGAAACTATTCTTTTTCATTTTACAGCTTGCTGGACTGTTATCAGATTGACCATAGGCTTGAAAATAGTCATTGGAAATAGACATTTTTATAATGACACTCATCCTGCTACCTTAAAGAGGCATGTGTGTTAACACTCATAGCAGCATATTATGACAAATGGAATTCCAGTCAAGCACTCTTAATGACACACACATTAACACCCAAGCACAAGCACAAACACACACACACCTTTTACACAATTTGTGTAAAACCATCTATGTCAGACTACCATGTCAGAATGATTGCCCCCAAAATGACAGCCTCAGAGCATGCTATGTACCAGGCTCAATGTATGTGTGTGTGTGTGTGTGTGTGTGTGTGTGTGGCATCATCAGACACACCTGGGGCGGTGCTAACCGCCGGTGCGGCGCGCCAGACAGAAGCCATTATGTCAGCGGTGGTCGCTCCCAGCGCTGCTCTCATTAACCTCATCAGTGTGCCTCGTCTGTCAGCGACGCCCCAAATGTCACAGCGTTTTACACACGCCAAGCTGGCCGCCACCGCCACGTCACCACGTCAGTCCGCGCCACGTCAGGGCTGGGATGACGCAGCCTGCCTCTGACAACGAGGTGCCAACACTATGAAGCCTCGCTATCGGTCTTTTTCTCTCTCTCTCTCCCAGGCATCTGCTACCTGCCCACACACACACACACACACACACACACACACACACACACACAGGTTCAGGGTCTGAGGGGAGGTGCCAGTGCAAAGCAGGAGAAGCCTTTCCTGTCTCTTGCTCTCTCTTTCTCTCTCCGTACCACTATGCCCCTCTCTCTCTCTCTCTCTCTCTCTCTCTCAAATCCTCTGTGGTTCTCCATCCCACATACATTGTGTATCTGCTGTCAACCCTCCTATACCTCCAACACACACACACACACACACACACACACAGGTCTGTGGTGGACTGTGGCGTAGGGTTAGAGTGAGAGGAGGCTAAGTGGTGGTGCACTGCTGGGAAAAGGTGTCGGCAGGCCCCAAGCTCACAGGAGTGTCGAACATCGGTGTTAATTATTAGTGGCTAATGGGGAACCTGCTGAAAAGCCATTATCACTTGGCTGGCTGAACACACTCTTGCTTCATCACACACACACACACACACACACACACACACACACACACACGCACGCACCCTTCACAGACACAGGCACACACACACACTCACAAACACATACACACATACAGACACAATACATCCCTGACACACACTCACACAATCCTCCCACAAGCACACACATCCCCTTCTCTCTCTCACACACACAGACAGATAGACACACACACACCGTCCCCCTGCTGCATTAAATGAAGCGAAACCTAGTTTGGGTGGCTCTGACTCTAATCAGACATCAGATGGGAACATCCCAGTTGCTTTTCAGACAGTTAGTTAGATCTATGCCACCAATTTATTTTTTTATTTTTATGATTTTTTTTTTAAGATGTCTGGAATGTGCTGACTTTATCAGCTCTTTCTGTCATTTTCACACATTTGAATTGTGGGTCACACTATCATTTATTAGATAGGTTAAGATTTAAAACATCTTTTATTGGGCTGTCACCATTGGAACATTATTAAAGATTCTTGGTAACTCTAGTCTGAACATTTGGAGCTTTAAGCTAAATCTGTCAAAATGTTCTACAGAGATCAATTTAGGGAGTTTCATTGCTTTGTAAACAACCCAAATATTAAAAAAGCTAAAAAAAAAGACTAAAGCAGAAATAACTATGTTAAAGGAGAAGTTCGGTGTGAAATTGACCTTAGCTGTACTGAAAGATGTTGCCGAGTACTTACATGTGTCCAATAGGCACCTTCGCTCACCCCCTAGCATTCCGAATTACGCCGTTTTTAGCCAAGTAGCTGTGGGGGGCATAGCGTAGCCTATGCAGCTAAATCACTATTTTTACACAATTAAAAGGGTTCCAAAACCCTCAGAAGTCTACCAATGCAGTGTGGAGTTACAAGATTTCGTATGTGGCTCGCGCGTGGCACAAAGGTGTGCACTCTCGATTTTTAAGATTTTTGAATGCATATTTCAAAATATGCTTATTTACGTAGGACGTTTATCGCTGCACTGCACTGTTTCCAAGGGGACCAGTTTCAGGGGAGCTCCACCCCATGGATCGTGTACTGACAGTAGCTAGGTCCAGAGAACGGGCTCTTCTAGGTCTCACTTTGATGATAGTCAGTCGCAATTTAAACGGATTACTCGGGAACCGCTTGTGGGTTAAGATGCAAGATGATTATCATGTCTGACCTCAACAATAAAGACTCCCTGTATGCAGTTTGCTTGCATAAAATGATTACTTGCAACAACACGCCAACAAACACGGGTATGTAGTGACCACTCGAATAGCCCAGGCTACTTTGGACTTTCAAGAGACTTTGACTAAAACGACAATTCCGACTGCAAGGTCCCAAATTGAAATGAGCGATAGGCTACTGCCACATAGCTAACGTTAGACAAGTTGCAGACTCGACGGCACTTATCACGCCATTAAACACGGGTATGTAGTGACCACTCAAAATAAAAGTATGTGCAAGCTTCGAATAGCATTAGGAAGTTATTCAGTAAGCTATACACATTTAGCCTTAACTCAAAACAGTTGTCATGTCATTCTGATCTGTAGAAATGTCACATGCAGCCATGCCTAAATTTATTAGAGGCCACATTAATTATAGGCTAATATATTATAATATTCAGTATTCATTATTGAATGCTTAGCTGGAATGATGTTTCCCTATCATCCTATTTTTAAAGCAGGCATACATGTGGGCATGTAATTGAGCTATGGGTTTTCTTCAGGAATGGTTTGAACGGGCACTGCACTAGTATGTTGATTAATTAGGGAGAGAAGGAGGATGGTTGTGTTATACAATCATTATTAACCGCTGCAGTACTATCTACTCATATATTCTGGTATAAATTTAGTACTAAGTAGCCAATAGGTCATTTCACCCTGTATGTTTGTACTTATATAGGGCATACTCTATACTGGATAGATGATATACTGTACTTGGAAACTATATATTTCCAATGTTGCTACCATTAACCATACCCCCAAACACATATTTAAAAACATGTTAATTGATTACCTATTAAATGAGGTTCATAAGTACCAAACACAATACAAAGTGCTTAAGTACAAGGCAAGTACAATATAAAATGTGGCCAACAGAGCTCATCAGAAACTTTATATTATATGAACATGAAAGACAACAACGACAATCATGTTCTGGTTTGCCATCCTCTTTCTAGCTATTCAGAGACAAAGATAGACATTGTGACAATCCATGATGGCAGTCCAGGTGATTGATAAGTCGTTTTGATTTGAAGATCATTTCAAAGGTCTTTTGAGCCTCTCTCAAAGAATCAGCCAAAACGAGATGAAATGGATCATAAACTTGGAAAGTAGTAAGAATCCTTTTTTAACAAAGCTGTATTTTTATTGCTTAAAACTGTGTCATACTTTCTGTTTTTGTTCTTTCTTTGTAGTCTGGTAACACCTTGTAGTCGCTTCCTTTTTTCTTTCCTTTTAAGTGGACGCAACTTTGATCTGTCACCAGCAGGGTTTTTAAAATAATTCCCAGTCTTTTTTCAATGAAAAGATCTGATAATTATCAGATGAAAAGCTTGAGATTTTAATGGCTTCATGTTGCACACACTTCAGCAGAGAGAGAGAGACACACACACAGATTCACACATACACAGATTCTCACACACACACACACACACACACACACACACACACACACACACACACACACACACACACGCACACACATGCACCCCCTCTTTCTCTCACACACACACAATCTCTCTCTCTTTCTCTCATTATCTCTCTTCCCCTCTCTCTCTCTCACACACACACACACACACACCATTGAAAAAAGTGAGTGTAGTATTGGATTTCTCAATAAGGACAGCAAAACAGGTAAACTTTTGAAAGGTGCGTTGGCCCGTTGAGACGCGCCGCGCGCGCTCCGCCTCTGCACTCCTCTCTCGCTCTGTGCCACTGGCTGCTAGGACACTATGGTCTCGGCGTCTCCTGTGTTTGTGCTTGTTGTGTTGATTCTCAATCTTAAGGTTAACACATTCAGAGAAACAGACACCGCTGAGACTCTGGGCTACCGCGCAACCCATGCAACTGACGGCTGCTGTCTCCTGCGCTCCAGCCGAACAGGCACAAAATAAATGTGTGTTTGCGTGTGTCTGTGTGTTTGTGTGTGTGTGTGTGTGTGCAGCATGCATGCCGTCCCCCGTGTGTGTCAGTGGGTGAATAAGGACCGGACAAAAGGAAATCTTTCTGACATTTAAAAGTGCTTCCCACAGGCCCAGGGACATGAGGAGAAGCCCTAGATACGGCCCCTGAAAAAGGCCAGAGCCGAAGACGATAAGAGGAGTATCAAAACTCCCTGTGATTCTACCACCACTGACATATAGAGTTCCTCCCCATGGGCAGACTGTCTTGCTGGCCCCTCTATCTTACCTCTCAGGTGAACACACAACCTAGCCAGCCATCCCAACCCCCCCCCCCCCTCCCTCGTCTGCATTGTGCCTTGTGGGTCAGTGTCATGATGGCGAGTGATATAGAGTCTGTCTGTGGCCGAGTTATGAGCCTCCTGAGCTCACAGAGGTTCTCTCTCTCTCTCTCTTACTCTCTCTCTCTCTCTCACTCACTCTCTCTCACACACACTCACACACACACACACACACACACACACACACACACACACACACACACTCACACACACACCTGCTAGTAGGGTTTTTCAGCCATTCCATTCTTCTTAACTGTGTCTGTATGTGTTCAACAGCAAAAATGGTTCCATCTAAACCTGGCAGGGATTGAAAGGAAGAGTATTTGACGTGAATGTGCCTCAGCCCATTTCTCATTACATTTAAGTCCACTTTATATACATGTCTTGTCGCAGTGATAATGAAAAAGAAGACTTGTCAGTGCTTTCTCTGACAGAGGTTAAATTGTGTTTCAGAGATGCATGGAAGCACGGTCTTTCACATTTCAGTCTATTGTTAGGACTTAACTCTACCTGTCTTTCACACAATCCAACGTATTTGGAGAACCAATGTGGGTTGGAGTTCTGCGAATCTCCATCATTTCACTATTATTTATATAAGATCAATTATTCATTCACCAATTTAAAATACTTCATGCTACACACACAGGCACATACTCACACTCACACACACACACACACACACACACAAGCACACACACACAACGAAACATTCAAAGCAGTATTTTAGGTTTGTGCATTGGTCAGCTAAAAAGTAGCCTACATAGTATATGTAAGGGATAATAGACCACATGTTGTTCGACTATACAAAGTTAATATACGTTCTAGATCAGGGGTCCCCAACCTTTTATGTACCATGGACCGGTTTGATTCCTATTTTTTTTTCACTGGGGGGGGGGGGGGTCGGGGGTCGGGGGTTCCATGTTCCATATGTGTTGTGCATGCATTACTTGAAAAGAACTAGCTCCAGTTATGTATGAACAGTAAAGGTAACGATCGCTTGTGAAAAACTTGAAGAAGTGAAAATTGAACAATATGAACTATGAATATTGAACAACTTGAAGCTACATCTATAAGTGTGAACATGCTTAACAAAATATGGGAACAAAACATGGGAACTAAACGTGCATTACGAATATAATCAGTGGGAGCCCTGCTTGTTTCCCTGCAACAAGAAGCTTCCATCTGGGGGTGATGGAAGACAGTGACACCCTCAGTGTGTTTGAAATGTCCAGTCGATTGCGCAATTTGGTCGCAGTCATTGCCGAAAACCCGGCCTCGCATAGATACAGTACGTGGTGGGAAACGTTTTCAGCGGTTTTACGGCTATCTCGGGATATTCTGCTTTGGTTTTGATTCAAAAACCCGCCAGAGAGGTTTCTTTATACACACTCTTAAGACCACCGTCATTTGCAATTTCGATCTTCCTCCTGCGCTGACAAGTTAGGACTTTTCGGGATATTGACAAATGGGTTGCGGACCCACTCATTGGTTTGCCGTGGATCTTTGGAGGATGGGAAGTAACGCTCAAACTCATTTGAAAGCGCAACAAGGTGATCGCGCACCAGCTGCGAGAGAAAGGGCCCTGCCTCTCTCTCAAAACCCCCACTACTGTTTGGAACATATCAAATATACCCCGGTCCACTCGTCGTCCCCACAAATCAAGCTTGGCTTTAAATGCAGCGACTTTATCTGCCAGTTTAAAGACAGTCGTCATTCTCCCCTGGAGTGACAGGTTGAGGTCATTAAGCAACCCGAATATGTCACACAGGTAAGCGAGTTTTGACACCCAGACCTCATCACTAAAATGTGCAGCTAACGGTGACGGTGAAATCTCTGCAGCGGCTCTCGCAACTCAAACACTCTGGCCAGTGACCTGCTAAAGATGCTTGTTTTTTGTTGCTCATTCTAGCAGTTTAGCTAACTTCGTGTGACACTACAGTTCGCCAAGAACTGATCAAGTGAAGTGAGCTGACCTAAGGCTGCGCAGCGCTGAAGGCAATACTGTATGTAAAAGTGTTGAAGGCGGGACAGACAAACGTAAGAAAATAGACCTTGCAAAATGCAAACATGCGTGCAATCAAACAACTGCATATAGGCCTATGCCATGTAAAAACGTGACATTATTGCGAATTAAATTTAGTTTAGTTTGCATGCATTTTTTTTTAAACTCATGTCGTAGGCTACGGCCCGGTTAGGAATGTCCTGCGGCCCGGTGGTTGGGGACCGCTGTTCTAGATGGTAAAACGGCCCGACGCGAAGCAAAGTGTATTAACTTAACCTAAAATCATCATCATCAGAGCCTTAACATCAGTAAGCATTCAATCAGTAATCCAGTTGTAATGCTAATGTTTTGACAAGCACACCAATTCAGCCTATCTTGTTCTTGCCCATCAAAAATGACTCATCTAGCTTTGCTGCCTGCGTCCTTTCTGTTTTCGTTGTTTACAAAAACTTTTTTATATCCATAACAGCTTTGAGTTAGCTTTGAGTTAGTGAATTAGCTTGTGTGCTGGTAACACTGTGTGCGTGCACTGTCATTCTCTCTCCTGCTCAAACAAAAGTATAAGTATATATACTCTTTTGATCCTGGGAAATTTGGTCTCTGCATTTATCCCAATCCGTGAATTAGTGAAACACACTCAGCACACAGTGAGCACACTAATCCCGGCGCAGTGAGCTGCCTGCATCAACAGCGGCGCTCGGGGAGCAGTGAGGGGTTAGGTGCCTTGCTCAAGGGCACTTCAGCTGTTCCTATTGGTCGGGGTTCGAACTGGCAACCCTCCGGTTACAAGTCCAAAGCGCTAACCAGTAGGCCACGGCTGCCCCAATATGCGTGCGTATAGTTCTGCATTAAGTTGATTTTGATAAAGTGCTTACTTTACAGAAAAATGTAAATAGCCTACTGTCATGCAGTTAATAACATACTGTGCAGAGTTGTGAAGTTATGGTAGGCCAACCTGGTGTGAATACACACACTGGGGAAATTCTCTCTGTCGTTGTTGAGTAGCCTATGCACAGTGCCTACGGCCGTACACCTGCAGGCGTGCCTGCAAACACACACACACACACACACGCACACGCACACCTATCCATTTCTCTGTTCCTTTGAGCTTACCAGGAGACCAGTGAGTCACTGCACAGTCGACAGGAGAATAAAACAGCGCATGGAGCCCATGCACCATTATCATCTGACATCCAATGGCATGACGAGCCCTGACCTCTTAAAGGTCCCTCCTGTAATTACACTAAAGTGTGAGAAGGAAGCGGCCAGAGGAACACCGAGGAAAGACTTTTTTTCTTCTACTGTACACATATAATGGCCTTCATCAGCATAACTGGACTGCCGAGCAATCCCTGGGGGGGGGGGGGGGGGGTTGATGCTCTCAGCACAGTTAATGACTGTGTGTGTAAGTCCAGACTTATGCACTACCATATGGAGGTCTACATCTCAAGCCTTGCTGTGTGCATATGTGCGTGTGTAGAATGTGGTGGAGTGTGCGTAAGAGTGTGTGTGTTTGTGTGTGTGTACATGTGTGTGGGTGCATGTATGTGTGTGCGTTTGGGTGTTTGAGTATGTGTGTGTGTGTGTTTAAAGCTATATAGCTCGTGTTTGCAGTCTACACTTTCTCATCAAGTAGCCATCTGTGCCACCTCTACATCAAAGCGACCTCTGCTGCCGAACAGCCTTACAGACTAATTAATTATTTAGCAGATTTTCTTTTCTTTTTTTAATGTGCCACTTGCAAGCATTTTGTTCTGAAGTTGCTCGCAAAGCCCAACAGGAAGTCGAGAGGTTGTCGAGAGTTCCACGTAGATTAGCTCCGGCTCAAAACACGAGCACTCCTCCGCACCGAGATCTTAAAAAAATCTGACACTGCGCGGCAGGGGGGCCCTACGGGTTCAAACCAAATAAAGACTAATGAAATGTGGATTAAAATTTCAACAGCTACAGTGGTGGCTACGGATGCTTTTTTTCTCCTATCTGCTGTTTTTTTCTTTTCGTCTGTCTCTCATTATTACACTGTCTCTGGTTTTCCATCGCTCATTTAGTATTTGCGCCTTCACTGTCTATCTCTCTAATTTCTTACTGTCTATCTCTCTTACTTTTTCAAGCGTCTGTTATCTGATTTCCTTTGTTATTCTCTCTCACTTAATGTCTTTCTATCACTCTTTCACTCATTTGCATTCTTATTTCCACATCCCTCCTCTTTTCTCTCTTCTCTCCCTTCTTTATTTCCTCTTTTCTCTCTTCTCTCCCTTCTTCCCTCTGTAGCCAGCCTCAGATTCTGGCCTCAGGCCTTTTTGGTGCGGATTTTCTGATTATGCAAAAAAAAACTATTGGGCCGGTTTCCATGAAACTTGGTACAAACATGTAGCAAAGGTCAAGAAGGAACCTATTACATTTGGAGCGGCGCTGACTCACCTCTGACTGGACATATGTAGTTTTACGTTGGCTAATGATGCGAGATGCGGCATGCTACTTGGACTTGAGGGTCTCTGCCAGAACCGTCTCTGTCTGTGGTGTCTAGGTGCCCTTCTTAGTTATAATATATGTGCTAATTATGACCGCCGCGCAGCGAAAGACCGGGGTACACGAAACTTGGTGGGCATGTAACCCCATATGGATAGCATGGAACCATCGTTTTTCGTTTTGATCTGTAGCCCCCCCGCTGGACTGCACCCCCCGAAAGGAGGGTAGGGCAGACACAGTTTTCTGTGAATATCTCGAGAACCGTAAGGTTTAGGAGGACCATTTTTTTTTTGTATGTTGATCTCAAGGGGCCATGTCAACCCATTCCATAACCACTCATTTCATGTATAGTGCCACCTAGTTAAACACAAAAAAGTTAAAATGAGGTGTTGTAATCGCAGGTATCTGTGACCTAACATAGTCAAAACTGCACGAAATTGGAAGTGTAGGATCATTATGACACCCTCTGAATGCACGCCAAGTTTCGTGGAATTCCGTTCATCGGGGGCCACACAATAAATTCATTTATGTTACTATACACCAACTGGCCTGTAGGTGGCCGGAGACAGTTTTCTGTGAATATCTCGAGAACCGTAGGGCCTAGGAGGTCCACCTTTTTTTTGTATGTTGATCTCAAGGGGCCATGTCAACCCATCCCATTACCACTTATTTCATGTATAGCGCCACCTAGTTAAAAATTAAAAAGCAAAAAATTAGGTGTTTTCATCACAATATCTCTGGCTGACATGGTCAAAACTGCACAAAATTGAAAGTGTAGGATCGATCATTATGACACCCTCCGAATGCATGCCAAGTTTTGTGTACTTTCGTTCATGGGGGGCCTTACAATAAAACAATTTATGTGTACATTTAGTGACGTACACCAACAAGGATTCCCGGGACACTGAAAGACCGGGGTACACAAAACTTGGTGGCCATGTACCCCCACATGGATAGCATGGAACTGTCATTTTTCATTTTGATCTGTAGCCCCCCCCGCTGGACTGGACCCCCCGAAAGGAGGGTAGGCCAGACACAGTTCTCTGTGAATATCTTGAGAACTGTAGGGCCTAGGATGACCATTTTTTCCGTATATTTGCCTCCAGGGGTCATGTTAGCCCAGTTCATGTGCACACATGTGCACAAACAGATACACACACACACACACATTCACAGTAATCATGACACATACTCACACAGTAGACATATGTACGCTTCCATGCACAGGCACATACGCAGGCACGCACACACACACACACACACACACACACACACACACACACACACACACACACACACCCACACACACAACATAAACATAACACAAACAATCAAGAATTTCTCAGAATTATGAACAGGCAAGATGGAGGTGGGGTTGTATAAAATGAATTTTACATGTAAAATCTATGAACTAATCATGTTTTGGGACTTGTTGTCTAGCAGATACCAGTGAGAATTGAGTGTGGATAATGCAATTTAGTGAGACAGTTAGAATCATATAGGCCTTTCAGCGTGATTTCTTTTTGTGGAAAAAATGTGCTGGACTGGGCGGCGGTCATATTTTGTACCGCTCTGCGGTACATCTAGTTATCTTCTAATTAATGATCATTGGGGGGACAGCAAACATAGCAGCCTTACACATCCAGTCAATCACCAAGGTAAAGCCAGCCTAACACCTTAGGGCAGGGGTTTTCAACTGATTGTGAACTAGGGACCACCTTTCTGACTAATTACGCAACCTCAGGACCACCACTGAATAAAAATACTCAGGGACCACAAGTGGCCGCGGACCACTGGTTGAAAACCCCTGCCTTAGGGCAATAACACCCATCAAATCAACATAGTGAAACAAGTCTGGATCTTTGGGAACAATCTTTAGTTATGACACATATTCAGCTAGCAGGAAGTCATAACTAAATGGTATAGCAGAAGGACAGGGCATATACGGTCACATTGATGGCAAACTACCACAGGGAACGACTACAGGTATTCAGTGGGATGAAACCCACCAAGATCACCAAAACTCACAAACACAACCACAACAGCAATGCCATGTTATACCACCCATCATATCACCATGGCAGTGCTATCCAAACACAGCCATCAAATCACCATGGCAATGATAACACACTCATCAAATCACTACGGCAATGCCATCCTAACACACCCATCAAATCACCACAGTCTAACACACCCATCAAATCATCACAGTAACGGTGGCCTATCACACTCTCCAAAGAGCCTCGGCAACAAACTGAGCTGTTTGCTTTAGCTGGCTTGATATCTTTACTTGTTCACTTCTCAACACCTACCTTTCACTTTCACTTGTCCTTTCGGTCTCTCTCTGTGAGGACTTTCTCTCTTTTTTATTTTCACTCATGTTCTATCATTCTCACCTCACACATTTTCTACCATTTCTCTTTTTCCTTTTACACCATTCGTCTCTCTTCTATTTTTCCTCTATTCTCATCTTCATTTCCTATCATGCCCTTCTCCTTTTCACTCCAGCCTCTCTCTTTCTCTCTCTCTCTCACACACACACACCCACACACACACATATACACACACACACACAGACATACACACACTTGCTTCCTCATTCTGTCTCCTTCACCTTCTCTCTCAATATTCTTCTTTATTTGAAATGACATGCCCATAAGTCACACCACTGATGGAGGTAGGGGGTACAGGGGGATTAAGAGAGCGCGTTCAAGGGTCTCTCTCTCTCTCCTTCTCTCTCTCTCTCTCTCACCCTCTCTCTCCCTCCCTCTCCCTCTCTCTTACTGGGCGTGAGCGAGTGGCAGCTCGCCGTCCCTCCAGGTGTCTGGGCGCATAAAGCAGCCGCGGCCTGGGAGATTTACTGGCTGCCTGGCCGCTCGTCAGCCCTGACACCCGCCGCGGTTATGAGCAAGACCGACCAGGGGCGAGATTTACACCCCTACCCACCTCCATCCACCCCTCGCCTTCCCCTACACCCAACCCCACCCCCTGCATCCGAGGAGGGAGGCAAACACATGAATCTAAAGTAGCCCCTCTCGTGTTGGTGGGGATGCGTTTTCTCTTTTCACCCTCACTGGTGTTAATTCCTGTCTCGGGATTAGGAGTTACTATGAAGTGTTGTTGTCATATACATAGTTGAAGTAGTAGTGGTGTGTTGGATGGTGTGTTGGGGGATTAAGTGACACTGTGGTCAGGGTACGAGGGCGTACGCCGTAGTGGTGCAGTTATGCGCATGGGTGCACAGGCCAGACTGAAGGATTGCTTCATAATTCTGTCGCGGGGGGATCGATCCAGCTTCCCAGAACGCACCTGAGAAGACCGCTGCATTATGGGGTGTTGGGTGGGGCGGGCCGCCTTCCTGGGTCTGTCCTTGATGCAAGGCGTAAAAAAGTGATGAGGGCTCCGGGTGGATTTACGGCAGGCTGTAATTTCCCTCAACTTCATGTGAAATGGAGGAGAGGAAGGGCCAGAGGCGTCTCCTGACATCTGCCCTGAAAGATGGCGAAAATTTACCCCTGGTGAATGATGGCTGCCTGGTGTGTCAAAATGGCGACATGCACCAAGACCCTAACTTGTCTGTTTTTGTCACTGCTGTTATTTCTGTTCATTTCAAACACAAAGATTCAATCTACCTGTAATGCCAGCTGTTTTTATTATTTCACTTTATCTCATCATGTCTTCCCTCGGCTATTTGTTGCCTTTTTATGACTGGTATCAGAGCACATTGTGATATATAAAAAGGCCATAAAAAGGAGGCATTGAGGAGAAAATAGGCTGTGAAAGGGGACGATGTGAACAAAATGGCCGAGGTCGGCGGAACCAGGGGAAAGCTGGTCTCTGCCAATGGCCTGCACCTCCCTGACCTTCACTTCAGGCCCGAGGAGAACTTGTGCTCCAGAGTGTGCTTGAGGCAGCGCAGTGCGTCGGTGCTCAAGCCTTGAGCTTCAGCTTTGCACTCAGTCGCCCTTCATCCCCACACAAATATAGAGAATGGCCTCCATTAAACAGGTCTTGGTATTTAAAAAAAAAAAAAAAAACAGAAAAAATATAATCTTGCTTTCAGTGCACTGCTGTGTGTGTGTGTGTGTGTGTGTGTGTGTGTGTGTGTATGCGTGTGTGTGTGTGCTCACTCGTTCAAGCATCAGTTGGCCCTATTAATTGCTTGTGTGTTCCCCAGTAGGCCCGTGTGGGTAGTGTGGTGTGAAACTTCAAGATGCCGCAGACAAATGGAAAAAAAAAAAAACAACTACTACAACAACCACACACACACACACAATCCTCAGGGATGTACGATCATGAGAGGGGAAAACATATTTGCCCCAATCATACAATGACAAAAATGCCATAGCCATACCCTTCCACGTCAACCTCTATTTTTTCCCAAGAAATGTCTTTCTTCTGCTAGAAAATGTTGGTTCTTTGATACTGATGAAGAGACTTGATTCAACTCATCAGCCATCTTTCGTCATTACCATCTAAAACTATTCTAATACTACTGCCACTTGCACTAGTGCTATTGCTACCACTATTGCTACTACTGCTAACATTGCTACTCATAGTATTGTTACAACTACTAGTGCTCTACTAGTACTATGCCTTTACTACTACAACTACTATTACTAGCAATGCTATGTAAATATACAGTACACACAAATATACAGTACACACAAGCCCACGTTTAAACTTCATGTAAATGTTATCAATGTTATTTATCACTCTGCCACAATGCTGCTGCTACTACTACTCTGTCAGAAGGTTACGCTAGGACTATGTAAATATACCACACAACTACCTCTATTTTTTTATATATGTTCTATATTTCTATATTTTGATATATGTTCTATATTTCAGTCTCACACTTTAATGTCTGTATGTGGTATGTCTGTGTATTTTTATCTTTTATTGTCTATGGTTGTGTCTATGTCTAATGTATGTCTATGTCTATTTAAAGTATGTCTATGTCTGCATGGGAAAGTAAGAAACGAAATTTCAATTCTTTGTATGACCAGTGCATGTAAAGAAATTGACAATAAAGCCGACTTGACTTGATACTACTACTACTGATACTACTATTACTACCACTATTTTTACTACTACTAACACTGCTACTCATAGTATTGTTACAACTACTAATGCTCTACCCATACTATTCTCCTGCTGCTGTTGCTGCTACTACTTCTACTACTACTATTACTACTACTGCTACCAATGCTACTACTACTAGTAGTACTTCTACTTTTGCTACTACTTTTACTACTACTACCACTGCCAATATTACTATTATATATTATATATTACATGAGGCCTCGGCATAATCCTTGTTGCTAAATTTCTATGGCATATTAACTTTCATTATAACTACTGAACACCCCCCATATCTCTCAAAATCAAGTTCTTAACTGACCCATAAATTCTACATGTAATTTGGAGTTTTCCCAACTCTTAAAAGTGCTGCTCAGACTTAATTGGGGTAAATATTTGTACATATGAATAAACAAGAAAATGGACATATAAACATGTTTTTGGATGCCTGGAGACCTTGGTTATATCGGATCATTAAAAAGTTATTTTGCCGCTCTTGTGAGTTTTTCAACCTATTTGCCTCCAATTGGGGCGAACCGAAAATGAGAAGCCAGATGACTGTTTTGGCATGGCCACTGTTTTCCTGACAAGAAGCAGATTTGCCTGGCATTTGGTTGGGAGTGAATCAGCTCAGTCAGTGGAAAGGCCACCTCGCGAACACCTGTCATTTCACCTGAGATAAACACCTGCAAACAGACCATAATGACACCTACAGAGAGACAGAAAGAGAGAGTGAGTGAGAGAGAGAAAGAGATAGAGAGAGAGAGACCTCAGCATTTCGGTTGACTGAAGAGAGCATTTCTGAAAGCAGTCCTTTCTTTAAAATGTCACTTATCTCTTGAGTAGCTATTTAGTTATGCATAGCGTATAGTGGCGTTCCTTTTCATAGCTAAAAATTACAATATAAAAAGAAAGAAAGAGAGAAAAGAAAAAAAAAAGAAAGAAAGAAACATTCAATACCGACTCCTTCCCTCTGACTCTTTATTAGTGCAAAAAGCCAGCGGCGGATCTACTTAATTTTTACATCCGCGATTAAGAGGGCTTCCAACAGCGGGGCTGCTCTCTCCTCAAGTGCGTTTTTAGATGAGCAGCGAGAAATCTGCATTGATTACTGCACATTATTCCCCCCTCATCGCCACGCACAGCCCCGTGCTGCTCCCGCCCTTTCAGAAAAGACGTACTCTTCTGCACTCAGCGCAAGACAGTGTGTGTGTGTGTGTGTGTGTGTATGTGTGTGTGTGTATGTGTGTGTGTGTCACAGTGTGCTTGCCACAAATACACATAGTAACACACACACACACACACACGCAAACACACAAATCATGCCTTTAGCAGCTGTCTCCCACACAGTGAAGCGTTGGGGTCGCAAAGTCACTGCATTCTAAGAGAGAGAAGATGTAAATCTGTCTGTACCGACCTGTTAACCACCCTGGGTCACTCACACATTTGCCCTCACGCTCGGTAAGAATTGAATAGGGCAACGGCGCATTGGCACAGTCCTGTCCCTGGGAGAGAGTTCTTCGTCTGGGAGCATGGCCCCAGTATTTGGGAGCAACAGGTCTGCTCTTCTGGTGCAAAATGAGGAAGATGGAGAATCAGAGGTTGCTTTGTTAGGACAGAAGTAGACTACAGAGAGATTAAACAGCTATTGCATACTTAACTACATGAAATGAACGTCATGGAAACACATCATAGAAAAGTCACATTTCTCTTAGACATTGTGTTCCTCTGGGAAGAGCGGAGCTGAACTGAACTGCTATGATTTTCCTTTTGAAGTCTGGTAGCTTGGTGCTCTGCCAGGTGGTGGTGGTGTCATTACTAGGCACACTGCGTCCTAACTGCATGCGGCACAAGCGATTGTCAGCGACAAAATCAGCTTGATTGCTTTGCTTTTCATTAGAATGTCCTAACCAGATGCAACGCTACACAGTACTGTGCGGTGCGTCATTTTGAGCAGAACTTTTTTTGGGTGCCCTTTTTTTCTTCTGTAGCTCGCATTGTTCTGCTACATTGAACGAGAAGCATGATGCAATAGACCGACATATTGAAAGGATTTGGTGAGAATGAAGCGCATTCACGCAACAGTCAGCCACTCGCATGCAGCAGGCAAGCTACTATAGGAAAGTATACTATAGGAACATGATATAAATATGATATAAACCTTTCAGTGTAAGTGATCCACATAAAGACATAGGTTTCATACCAGTTACAAATCATGTGGATATGGATACAGTAGTTACTTTGGGTGATATGAAGGAGCAAAATGGGGCAGTAATAGAATAGTAATATGCACCTGTTATACCCATATGATCTACAACAATTGATATGCTTTCCCCAAAGGCGCCTTGGCTTGCACTGAAGGACAAACAAGTGCTATACTTTAACTTTAAAGTCTACTCTACATAAAAGACTTAGCATATAGCATGGGAGTAAAAAACATATGCAGAAAAGAGCTCAGATATATTGCTTTATTTTCGCTTTATGGCACCTCACAAAATCTTGATGTGGGCTCCACATAAACTGCATCGGACAGGTTTTTTCGGACGGATCACTTTTCATTCAGTAACGTTTTATCTTTTCCCCACCCTGGAATTTATATTTAAATGCAATGTAATGTGCCGTAATATAATCTATGCGCCTCTGTGTGTGTTTTAGCTGTGTTGGTTGTTTTTTTGTGAAGGCGTAAGAGGCGAAACTGCATCAGCGTAGTGGAGCGCGTGCTCTGCCGCCACAGTGTCATTTGTCATGTCGACGGGATATATGCCACCATGGAAATATCTCCTATTTAAGCAGGCTTTCATAAAACATATTCTTTGGTAATAGTGTTCTGTCGAGACCTTATGTATTATTGAACAGTTCTCATTTTCATTCAAACAACCTGTAAGTCCTTCAGTGTGGTGAGAGAGGAAGAAAGAGAGAGAGAGAGAGAGAGAGAGAGAGAGAGAGAGAGAGAGAG
Organism: Alosa pseudoharengus; assembly: GCF_046254945.1. Classification (NCBI taxonomy): domain Eukaryota; kingdom Metazoa; phylum Chordata; class Actinopteri; order Clupeiformes; family Clupeidae; genus Alosa; species Alosa pseudoharengus. The sequence goes on from NW_027468657.1 coordinate 25,014,567, forward strand.
AGAGAGAGAGAGAGAGAGAGAGAGAGAGAGAGAGAGAGAGAGAGAGAGAGAGAGAGAGAGAGGGAGGGAGGGAGGGAGGGAGGGAGGGAGGAAGGGTAGAAAAAATACTTAATAACATTTGCCAAGAAAATTAGTCACCTTGTCCTTTGCAGGCAATTTTCTTTTGGTCGCCATGGTATTTATCAAGCGTGGGATATTCAGGTAAATGTGGACTTCTGACGCATTTTTATTGAGCTCTATTTACTGCTGGTCTCATCGAACGGGCCTCTCTTTCCATTCACACACGCATACTCACTCACACTCACACACACACTCACACCCACACACACACCCACACACACACCCACACACACAATGTAAAGGTTGATTACATGCAAAATGGTATTTCCAGGTTGACATATAAACTAGGTGGTTCATTAATCTCCTCTCCTTGCAGACTTATACCTGTACTACCCCCCCTCCCCCCACACACAGACATCCCCCTCTCCTCTCCTCTCCTCCTCTTCTCATCTCCACACCACCTTTGGCCTCACACCTCCTTTTTCCTTCGTGTCAGGATGCACATGCTGCATAATTTGGATGATGTGTGTGTGTGTGCGTGCATGTGTGTGTGTGTGCGTGCATGTGTGTGTGTGTGCGTATGTGTCTGTGTTTGCATGGGGGTTATTCTCTTGTCGTCTGCGTGGTTATTCAATGTCAGCTGACACCTCCCACCAATCCAAAGGCTTTTTTGCTTATCTGGCATAAACCCCCCCCCCCCCCCCCCCCACACACACACACACATGGAAACATCTCTTCTGTGTCACCCAGCAATCCATCTCCATTCTGCCATGCAACAACATCCTCCAAATGAAAGCACTTATGAAATATGCAATGTGTTTAATCGTTATGAAAGACTCAATGTTTATTGATACACATTTTTTTTTTCTAATTACCAGGAACATGTCATCGACTTACAGTGTAATTGAATCCCAAACACTACGATCTTGTTAATCTATTCAGTAATTTATGAATCTGTGTCAAATAGATTGTGTGTTTGTGTTCATTCCTATTTGAGGTGGGGGACCTCTTCTCTCACATCAGTTGTATTTTCTGACAGCCTGGCCGTCGCTTAAAGCATTGATCTGCCCGGAATGGTTTGCTCACTCTAATTGATCTCGAATCACCTCCATAAGACGAGGCTGACAGCTGCACAGCCTGACAGTCGGAGACAGATAGACCGCAATGGAAAAATACGGTACAAAATACAACATTCGAGAAAACGCTAGATTAAATCGAAGCTCTACCAAGAGTCGGTCTGCCTCAACTTTCAAAATCTCCTGTCTAGCACATTCATCGTCTGCCAGGATCTGAAAGAATGACCTCGGCTTTCATACCGGCCCGAGGTCGACACCAGCACCAAAAATGTTCTCACATCTATTCTTTATAGTGTTAATATTTTGAAGTCCATTATTTAATAGCCAAATCCATATCTACTAAATGTTGTTGTTTCTCCCTCATGCTGCAACACATACTGTTGACAGACTAAGGGGACTGCCACCATTCCAGTTGCTATAGTGTTCAACACTAAAGTGGGTCTCTATCAGCTTTAGTTCAACTTTATTTGATGTGTCTCTCTTTAACCTTTAGCCCGATTAGAATTCAGCAGAGACGAGACGAGATGTAAGCCATTATGTCTGGGGCAAAGTTGGGATAAATGCTGATAAGAGAATTTGCAGTGGCTTTGATAAGAGCTAAAAGGGAGATTTTATCCATTCGTGTCTAAATGAAAAAAATTAAGTCTTTTATTCTCTTGGAATAAATTATGTTTCTTTTCCCCCATCATTCTTGAGTTGGAGTTTGAAATTGTTGCTCTTTATCTGTATACAGAGTGCTATATAGAGTTGTGACAGTTTAGGAACAGTAGTATTGGGATGTAGACGAAGTTAGGTTGTTGTGTTTTAAGACAGAGAGCATGGGAGGGTTATTAAATTGGCTTGGCACGCCGGTTAAGTGGATGGCAGCATTATTAGATCGGATTGGTGCAGTGGTTAAGTGGATGACTGCAGAGTTAAATCGAATTGCCGCAGCGGTTAAGCGAGTTGTAGAGAGCGCCGCTCTCTCTGCCATGCGTCACGATGATGCAGGAGGTAAGAAGGCAGCATATGTGGAGCGCATCAGTGGCGCTATGAGACAAAAGCATAAGTCAATACAAACACGGTTTCAGGGCGAGGGTTGGATTCCCTCTCTACAGAAGGAATTACAAAGTGTGTGTGTGTGTGTGTGTTTTGAGCAGGGTAATTTATGAGGGGGCAGGAATAGAACACTAACAGCACTTCTTTGTGGTTTATGTGGGCGAAGAGCAATAGAGTGCTTGTGAACTGGTGTAATCTTGTGGACACAGTGTTGTACTGTCCAGCTGTTGGATATCTACTGGCAATCTACAGTCAGTATATTGGACATTTAAAAGCTCTAATCTGTAATCTGTAATCTCGCCTAAGTGTGTTAGAACGTGTGTGTATGAATATTGTGGAGAAGTGTGGGCCTTAATTGTTAGGACTGAAGACTTTGGTGACTGACGTCTTCACGACTTCTGTGTCCAGCCTTTCATAATGTGTGTCACGCGACAGGACAGTCCACCCAGGAATCAGTAGTGTGTAGGGCAGGCACTCTTGAGTCAAGGCTCAAATCAAGTTTGGGTCTGTGTGATGGTCGGATGCTAGTGGGTACCACCTACCACATGTTCACACACACACACGCACGCACACACACACACACAAAACGCATGTCAAACATACATACATAAAACCAGACATCTTGAATCATGTTTATGTCTCTGTTCAGACTACAAAAGAGACAATCAGTCCGCAGCCATAACTCAGGACGTTTAAATGGATGAAAGATATCTCTCTGTCTTTCTCTCTCTCTCCCCCTCTCCGTCTCTCTGCGTGTGTCTCTCTCAAACACACAAATGCAAAGCAAATGTCAGATTTACAGTCACTCATAAACCACCGTCCCACCCAAGCCCACCCTATCTGCCTGATGGATACGGCTGGAGATGGAGCTTCACAGAGAGCGGAGAGCCCTCTCAGTCTCAGTCTGTGCTCCGTCTACCCACAGAGCCCCCCCCCCCCCCCCAAAAGCACATCCATCACTAGGGATGCTCACTCACTCTCTCGTTCTATCTCGGTTGACTCCATCCCTCCTAATAAGGAGCACTGGCTCTTTTTCCGCCTTTCTCCGGCTGTGTATTACTCTTGTCTGTGTACCCAAAGTTCCTTCAATACAACTCGGTCATCAGCAATGCTCCCTCCCTATTCTGTCTGTCTCGTTCTCTTACTTCTGACGCAAATGTAGCCTCAGACAGCAACCAGTCGTCCCTCAGCACTGATGGGTTCCAGCTCGGCCGTCTTCCACTTCTTCTGTATATGAGACTGCTGCGGCACTAGTGAAGCTCCTTGGCAAGGGCGTAAGGACATGCACACACACTCACACGCACGCACACACTTCCACAAATGTGTGTGTGTGTAAATCAGAATAACAGCTCCCTGGTTTGCGCTCTGGCTTGTTCCCTGGTACGGGTGGCACAGATGTGTGTGTTGCGTTGTCGTTGCCCATCAGCTCACGGGAGATTCCCTCCATCGCCCCTCAGTGGCTTTCAGCGCGCCGTAATGTTCACAATAAAACAGCGGTTCACTCCGCGGCCCCCGATGTGCTTTCGCCGGCATCTTTTGGCGCAGTACATTTATTATTATGCTTCTTCGTTCCACTTTGGCGGATACATCATGGCTTTTATTACGGTTGCGATGACGGTCACCCTGCCCCCCCCCCCCCCCCCCCCCATCACACACACCCCCACGCCTGTGAATGGGCCCTTGTGTCTTGCTGGCGGCGGCACTTGCGCTCGGAAATTCATTGAGGTGAACGGAGTTGTGTACAGTGCTCCCTGCCCCCAACCGCACCCCATCTTGCACACCCCATGGCAGGTCTGGGAGCAGTGGAGGGGTGCCAGGCGGCTCAGTGCTCAATTCCCACGTTCCTGCGATTCACCTCTGCCCACCCCCCCCCCCCCCTCCCCCGTCCTCCTCCTCCCCAAACAACTCACCCCCCAGCCTGCTTGTACGTGTCTCTTATTCCCGCCATCCCCTGCTTCAACAAACCCATTTAAAGAGATGGCAGATGGTGATTTTTTCCCCCTTCTCCGTTCCCCTCTCTGTCTCTTTCTTTCCTCTCTCTTTTTTCAACCAGGCGAGTTAATCAATCTGTTGATAATTCCCCAGAGTCTTTATCTGATTCAGTTAAAAGGAATACAAAGTGCCCCAATTACTCGCCAAAACGCCACAGAAAACAACAACAACAACAACAAAAACCAGAAGACAAACAAACACAAGTAAACAGCTTGACTCGTCGCCGTTGTTATGAATTCTGACAAATTAGGGTGAGGGGAAGGCTCAGCATGCTTCCAGGCTTGGAGAACGTGAGCGCACAAAAAACCCCAGCGCTTGATAAGAGCCGAACAGAAAAGACATGACAAGGCGATGCAGCATCTTCAAAAGCGCGCACAGATATTTTTGCCAAGGGATCAAATCCTCGTGGAGCACTACCATTCCCGCTGATGTGATCCCACCGATTGTAAGGTTGTGTACAAGGTCCTAATTTGTACTAACCGACACAACTGGAAAATCAAAGGGTGAAATCATACCTTGTCAAAATCACCGCTAGCAGCTAGACAAAAAAGCAGGTACTGTAGGCTCTGGGAACTAAAATTGAGAACTTCCACATTTTTATATCATTATTTCAGAATATCTTCAGATATCCTCACACAAAGAAAAGATATTGAAATAAAATGGTATGAAGGTATATTTGGTGCGAAGCACCTGAGCACATCTACCAACACATTCTAAAAATCACAAATGTGTATCTGTAAATTTGAAGTCACAGAGATGTTTTCTCTTGTAAACACAATACAGCAGTTGCAACTTCTCAATTTCTTCATCACAGGTGCACCAATCCTATGCTATACTTAAAATGTAATAAAAATCCTATGCTCGTATTTTTGCTTAAAGGAACCGTATGTAAGAAACATATTTCAATTAATCATAAAATGGCCCTGATATGTCACTAGACATTAAGAAATCATGTTAATTTCAAATACTTATATCACTGACAACAGTAGTCCGGCCAGGATATTGTCATTTAAAAAGTGAAGTTGCAGCCCTCAACTGATGTTGATGTTGTGTTTTGTCATGTCATGTTTTGGCCTGATGCGCCACCCTCCACCTATCTACTAATCACAAAGTCATTAGTGTTTCGGCATCCGGGTTGGCAACCTCGAGTCAGGGGGGAGGGGGAGGGGATACACCGCTCTACAGTAATTTGAAAGTGATTGCAATACCAGTTTTGGCCAAAATCTTACATATGGTTCCTTTAAGTCGCTGCAGTATATTTATCGCAAAACATGTTAACACACCTGAATAGACAATGTGAAGTTGTGGGGAAAAGCAAAACATTTACATCCGCAAATCAGTATGTGAACATCCAATAACAGTAGTACATCTGTGGAATATTTTCCCACAAATGTATTTCTTGAATATTTTTCCAGCATAAACACGAGGCACCATGCTAATTCTGAATTTATTGTCATATATGCTCAGGAAGTTTGAACCAAATATACCTTCATAAAATGATCTCATTATGCTTTGCATGTTACCTATGGTCCATCCTGGTTCCCTGAGGACAACAGCCAACAGAATCCACTCAACCTCTGCCCTGCTGTAGTCTGGCTTCTCCCCACACAGCCATGCCTTCAACACCTGTCTTCCCATCTTTAATTGCGCTTTTAGGTGGAGGACCCTCTAGCACGGAGACAGCCTTTCAAGCGCGGCCTGCAAGATAACATGACATGCAATAACACAGGCCTTTCATATTTCAGCCATGAGAGGCATCTCTTTTGTCGGCCGGGTCCGCCGGCTCGAGAGCCATGCCCACTCGTTAGCCTTAAGGATCACTTGTGCGTTATTAAGAATGTTATCCTGGCCTGTTTTTTTTTTACTTTCTTTCTTTCTTTTTTTGTGTAATGGGAAATGCTTTGCTGATTGGGAGGTTAAGCTCAAGGACTCTTGCTGCCCTAACTTGGCTTTTTGCCAATCAGTGAAGTGACATCTCCTGTCATTTGTGCCCCCACACAGCATGGTTGGGTGCCGCAGCCCCTCCACAAGAGTCCACGGAGGGGTAGGATACTTAATGCAGAGGCTACTCTTCCAAAAAGCCAAATGAATAGAGGCCCTTTCCTAAAACCCTGGTGTTACTGAAAATATGCAAGAAGGATGATCAGCGTGAGAAGATGTTTACACTCTGAAAACACTCTTTTTGCGGACTGGACTCATTTTTTAGTTGGAATATATATCACTTTTTAGGGAGACTTGATGCGTAACAGATTGTAGTTACTATCGCTGTAATTGCAACTGACAGGGTGAAAGATGAATTAAGATGAATTAACAGATATTATACAACGAATCAACTTCCTGATTAAGTTTGATTTTTGTCACATTTTCCTGTCATATCAGACAAGAGATGTTATTTATGTCCTCATGTGCACATTTCAAAACCATCACCCTTTTCCCTAAGTATCGATGAAACTGTTATAAACATGCATACATAAACTCATACAGTAAATACTCATATCTTCCCGTCAAAGAACGAAGGCTGAAAGTAACCATACAAGGAGTGGATGTTTTTTTAGTACAAGAGCAATAATATAGCTGGCCGACATTTTTCTTTTGCAAAATGTTCCTAGCCTTCGTGATGGATGGGGTGGCAATATTGCTTACTATTGTTTGTACCTCTACTTGTATTTGCCCACCCGGACAATACACAGCCAAAACAATAACTGTTTGTTTGAATAGGTCAGATGGAAATTGTGAATAAATTGCATCAAAATGATTGTAAATTGTGATGACACTTTCGGTCTGTCTTTACAATGCCTCTGATTGGTTTAATTCATCGTTTAGACCATGCTGATTGGCCTTTGTGAAGACGCTGTGTTGAGAACCAGGACAGATATATTAAGTAGTGCAATCGTTTTTACACTGCTATGTCATTGCATGCTCTCGTCAAGCCCCTTGTTTTGCAGGGTAACAATGAGAGTGCAAAGCAGAGAAAAACATCATTAGCTTCCACTGAAACCAACTAACTGTGAAGTAGACAACACACAGATTATTCCATTTTAAGGATTACAGTGGTTATCCTATCCTCCTTTCTCTATTAGTCTTCTCCAGCGGCTCTGCAATGTTCTCATTCCTCTTGATGCTCCTCTTCCTGTATGCCCTCCCAAGCCATCCTCACTTATCTCAGTGATGGATGTGATAAAATGGACAGACACGCATCATCAGAGAAAATCAGAGATGTAGTCATCTTAAAAAACACACATACACACACACACACACACACACACACACACACACAAGATGCCTGTTTGGCGGTATGACTCATGGTTGGTTTTTTGGCAGCGAGATGGCTGGTAGTGAGATGGGGATGCATGGCATTGGCACAGAGAGAAAGCCATGGCAGCTGCGGTGCTGGCATATTGATTCGGGATGGGAAATGTTGTTTACATTTTGGCCCCGGGGTGCAATGTCTGGCGCAGCACCTGACCTGGTTTTGATATTTCCGGATGGTTCTTCACATGAAAAACCAACAAAAAAAACGGTGAGTAAACCTTGTCTGTCACAGTGGTGAACTGTAAACCTTTACAGGCACTACCCCGCAGGCACTCAGACTGAACATAGACATTTTCTTCCGTCCTTTTCGCTTCATATGACTAGATAACCTGAGGGCCGGAGAAAGGGAAGGGGAGGGGGTGAAAAACCGAGAGAAGAGAGATGAGGAAAGACAAGAAAAGTGGGAAGAAGGAGGGAGGGCAAAGAGGCTTTGATTGTTTTACATGCAAGGCTAAATGCCTTACTAGAGGGCTGTATGTTGAGGTGATGTTATCAAGGCCTACAAGCTACCGCTTGGTGTTACAAACCCAAGCTGACAGCCTGCCTTAAACATCACCTATTTATAAATACCCCTGGATTCTACAGGCCTCACGAGACGTTTTACTCTGAAATCCTGTGGCTAGTGTGTAATTACAGGGACATTTGAGTTCATCTAAGAAAAGCAACACACATTTAACTTACCGGTACTAAAAAGTCTCTTTTTTTCTACTGCTGGGGGAAAGACAAGAAAAAGAAAATAAACACAAGGTGATAACATGCAACTACAATCTGCTTTAAAGGGGGGAGATATACTACAGGTGATATTTCCCCAAAATGGACTTGCTATGTAGCTGCCGGACTAGTATAATTTAATCGACTTTAATGGAAGTCTATTTTATACTGTTTTGTATAAAAAAGTAACAGAAGGGTTGCCGGTTTGAACCCCGACCAGTAGGCACGGTTGAAGTGCCCTTGAGCAGGCACCTAACCCCTCACTGCTCCCCGAGCGCCGCTGTTGTTGCAGGCAGCTCACTGCGCCGGGATTAGTGTGTGCTTCACCTCACTGTGTGCTGAGTGTGTTTCACTAATTCACAGATTGGGATAAATGCAGAGACCAAATTTCCCTCATGGGATCAAAAGAGTATATACTTATACTTACTTACTGTGGATTTTTTTCAAGTTCAAGTTTAAGATAACTCAGATCTTAAGCAGAATGCAAACCATCACCAGAAATCATAAACAAATTAAAGCAATATATTATCTCCACACATAGAGTATGAGAAGGCAAGTCCATGATTCCAATCCAATTTTTATCAGATTCAACTAATTGTTCATTAGGATCATTTAGCTGCTCAGTGAGTGTGTGCTCAAGAATAGTTTGGTGTTTGTGTACAGTACGGTCTTGGCTCTGTAAATGGGAAATATAGTGACTCAGATGGAGTCATAAACAATTCCACCCAATCACCGCATTGCTTCAGGAGCACAGAAAGGAACAGTGTAATTTAATTGGCTGCTGAGCTGAAAAATCAACAAGCTTTCGGCGGAATCGTGGACTGCATCTCTAAAGGGCAGCATGCAGAAGGCTTTTGTTGGCTCCTGTTCTCAGCAAGCTGAAACAGTGTTACCAGAAAACATCAGTAAACACTCTAATGGGCTCCCCTCATGTACGCAATAATGGAGTTTTTATTATTAATTCTTTATTTAATATTTTAAAGCAGTCATTTGTTTTCACCATATTTATTTATCAAAGCTCTTGCTTAGACCCCCAGGCAGCACTTTTTATTTTATTTTTCTATTTTGGGGGGGTGGAGGGGCATGTTGGGTAATTTAGTTTACAGCCGTGAGCTGAACCACACAAAAGAACACCTAGGGCCGTATCTACCGTACCGCCGGCAGCAGCTCGATGAATGAGGAACTGATTTGGATTGCAAGGAGGCGGTGTGGAAATAGCCCCATTGTAATAAGTGCTGACTGAGCGAAGTGGTCAGCGTTATAGCGGAGGAGGGCCTTGTGAGCGATGACGAGAGAGCCATTGTTATCCAAAGGTTGTGGAGAACCGGGAAAACACTCCAGAAAAAAAATAGTTACATATCAGGTTGAGGGTTAGGGAAAAGGAATTACTTAGGCTTTAAGATGCTGGTCATATTAGGACTTACTACCACAGCTCAGGAGCACTTCAATGTGGGCCTTTCTGGAAGAGTCTACGTAGTTTGTTTTTAATGTGGAGACAGAGAGAGAGGCAGTACACTTGGAGACACAGACCAGTGAGAGGAACAGGTATCTATGAGTTCTGAGGTCTTACTTAGCATTTCTAGCCAAGCAGAGAGAAAAGCAGAGAAAACAAGCATGCTCCCTCTGTTCAAAGCCTAGCTGTAGGATATGTCAGGCAACTAACCATAAATCCCAAAGTTTCCTTTTATATATTTATTTCCCTGAAATTCATCTCAAATGCATGGAGAGTCAACCTTGGGTTTAGCCAAGCCTATGACAAATCGTAGTGTGTATGACAAAGTTTACAGGAATCTGATTTTTTTTTTGGGAGGGGGGGGAAATACATAAAAACCTGGAGAAAGCTAAAGCTATTACCCAGTGCACATTGAGTGGTAAGCCTCTTAGCCGACTGAAACACACCTAGCGTACAAGGCCTCTTGCGGGAGGCTAATCCATGCGCGAAAAGTAATCGCGTGTTAGGTGATCAAACGCACAAGAAACCAACCAACATGAAATGTTAGAGCTGCAAAATCCACAGTAACAAATCCCATTACCTCTCCACTGCAACATGCTGCCACTGTCCTGGGATTTCTGGAATAGGCTTCTCTTCTGAGAGGCTTTCGCATGTCAGGAGTGCGGGGATTGTTTAAAGATAAGTAAAGGGAGGGATGGTGGATGGCCTTCAAGGAACTTTCTTCTGGCAAGCTTTCAAAACAGTTTTGGGGTGCTGTTTTTTTTTTTCTGCAAGAGGTTTTTGGATAGGCTTATTTACTATGAACAAACCATTTATAACTGTGTGAACAAATGCTTTACTGATGATAAATTATGTATGAACAAGAAATTACTAATGATGAGCAAACCATTAACTAATAAATAACAAAGACTAATATATTATATAATAGTAATAAATGATGAATTGTGTGTAGTTATTATAAAGTGTTACCGATTTTTTCTTTTTGGGTGTTGGTGTAATGCTAACAGTGTAAGTACATATTCATACATTGTATTCATACATTGTATGGTAGTGTGTGTGTGTTTGATTGTCTGTGTGTTAACTGAGATGCTGTTGGTCATGTTGTGGGTGGCTGGGTGTTGGGTTAGCATCAGCACTGCTAACCTCTAGCGAGTAAACCTCGCAGCTGGCTACAGACACCGTGCTGTACTGGTGTCCATTTTTTCGGCAGCTTGACTGCTGTCCCTTTTAATTCCAGACTCCTCTGTGTGTGCTGGCATCCTTTGATGTGAGGCTTGGTCTCACGACACACATTGTGTCACCCCACAAAATGTATGCAAATTTCACTAGCTCTGGTTATTTCCTTTTTTTTCTACTTAAGCCTTAAAGAAACTTTTTTTCTTTGAAAACCATAAAGGGAACATGCAGAAAAACTGCCTGTCCTCTCTCTTCTATTCACCCAGTTGAGAATAATCACTTATTAGAGAGATACTAGCCATCCATGTGGGGCTGCTTTGAAAGGAGCAAGAATAACTCCGTTTGAGAGCGACAGCAGGTTGCCTGGATCAAGACTTGAAAAGGTCCTTGATTGAGACTTAAGACAGTCTTTTCTTTCCTTCAGTACACCAGTACACTTTTTCCCTCCACTCTCCTCTCCACTCTCTCCTCTCTCCTTTTCTCTTTCTATCTCAATTTCCATCCTGATTTGTTTAACAAAGGCTAATTCTGCTTATTGGGAGAAAACTGCTGGTGTTGAGTTTGTCCATAAGAGCAGACCTTTGACATCTTGTAATTCCGAGGAGGATTTTTCACGCCTGTTTTGGTGCAGTGAAAACCAAAACCTCCCGCCAACAGTGATCAGATTTGAGGGAAGGTGCTCAACAACAGGGGAGGCACCTCAGCTCAGTAATTAGCATGTAAATGCCGTGACCACATCCCCCACGGACGTGTCGGCCGCTATGGTGGCAGCGGCCCCCATGCACTCGCTTTCACGCTATTCGTCAGATCACTTCTTTGGGCGGATTAGCCATGACACCCCATAGCCTCTGATCCTCACCCCTGACCCTGTTTGATGACATCATCACAATTAGCTTGCCAAATTAGCATAGCGCTAGTTATTTCATGTTTTTTTTCCCTCCATGTTTTTTTGTGTTTAGAGTGAAGTGAATTCAGAAAGCCTTGACTACAAAGCCTTCATTTTGTGCAGACGGCCCCTGAAGGAACGAAACACCAGACTTTTATTGGGGAATCAGCTTGGCGGCACAGCTCAGGGTAATAGAATTCAAATGATGATTTTATTAGATTCAAATGTAATAAAAGTGTGTTATTTAGTTTTACAGTGCACTGAACATAAATCATCCCCTTTTCCTGCGTGCAGTGCAACAGCACTGTCACAACATTTTTAAATATTTCATGAGGTAGTTTATTGATCTTCTTTATGATGAGCATGGCTGTGAGTTGTCTTTTTCAAGGTCAAAGCCTTCTCCTGCCATTTGACATTAAATTGCTGACAGCTTTCGAGAAGAATGGCTTCTTTCATCACCACAGATAACAAGAAAGCAAAACTAAAACCAAGAGAGTTGTTTTTTTTAGTTCCTCCACACTCAATATGTCATTTTAGATGCATGGTAACCCAGCCTTTAATAAATATAAAATCCATCAAAAACATCCATGCTGTTTTGCACCCTTTAATATCCCTGACTGAGAAAAAAAACACAAACCATCGCCTATTTTGGCCCACAGCAATTTCAGCCGTGCTGACAACATCTCGGGTCTAAAATGACAATGTGGAGACCCCTGAGAGTAAGGAATAAAGGTATTTATCCAATTTCACTTAGTATGTACTGTAGGCACCATGATATGCTGGATTGGAGCGTCTTAACTAAAGACGCCACTGCAAAGAAGCCGTAGGGTGCTTCTATAGATTGATTCCAACCAACATTGAGCCAGATTGGGTAGAGGGGAGTTGTGCAAGGTCCCTTGTGAAGAAACACTCCTACACACACACAAACACACACACACACACACCCATCTGGAAGACAACTGCATTACTCTTGCCGTTTGTGTAGGTCCCTCTCTTCCATAAATAAGAACTGCGGCTAATCCAATTTTAGACACTTGACTGGCGGAGCTAATTAAATAGTAGGAGCCTTTGTCCATGAAGTGGGACCAGTTTTCTCGGACCAGCGAGCAGCGTGGGCGACAGCTGGAAGATCCTTGTGCGCCTTTCTGGTGACCGTGGCGACGGCAGAGTTGAGGAGAGGAGGAGGAGGACCATGGGAATGCTAATGTCGCTAGCCTTGCGCGCTAATCCAGCAGCGCTAACGATTTGCGACTTTGTTCTGGACAGCTCCCTGAAAAGACCTTGGTTCTCCTTTTGTGATGAAATATGTTCCAGGGTTCTGGTGGAAGTGGCCTGAAGGTGAATAGCAAAGGAGACAGGCGTGAAAACGTCGACCATTGTGCTTGCCTCTCTCGAATCAGGGGCCTATTAGTTGGAGGGTTGTAGTAAAAGGAAAGGCTCTCCAAGTAGAAGGGGAAGCCAATATGGCTAAGTGCCTCTCAGAGCACGGTAAGCAATATTGACATTTGTGTGTCCAATTGCTTATTTGGTAGTGAGGCCACAAACTGAAAAAAACTTGAATGTTCTTTTCTTTGCTCCCTCAACACAGATGCTATATCAAAGCACAAATATGTAGTAATTCCTAGTAAGACAGCACCATTCTTACACTCACTGGTCTGGTATTATTCTCTCTCTCTCCCTCTCTCTCTCTCTCCATGCTTGCATGACCAAGGCCTGCCTATAGTTGTGCTCCAGTGATGCGACATAACTGGATTCCCACACTGCTTTATTGGTCCTCCTGGTGGCATTGTATGTAGGAAAAGCCCCTTGCATGTGTGTGTGTGTTTGTGTGTGTGTGTTCTTGTTATATTTCTCTCCATTTCCACACAGCCCAACAGGATTGTCATTTGTGTGAGAGTGTGCGTAAACAATGGCGCTTTTTACACCATCCAAACAGGATTTTCATGCCACTTGACTGCATGGCTCATGACATATGGGCTCTACCAGATTCTCCAACGTCTCAGTCTTTTATTCTAACTGAATGCACACACTTACATTCACATCATACACTACACTGTTGTCTATATAAACCATTAGCAGCTGTGGGAAATGTTAAACTAATTAACTATAAAAGCTGTAAAGACATTTAGAATATGTGAAACATTCTCTAGAATATTCAACAAGAATGCAGTCTACAGAGAAGCAAACAACTAGAGTGTAGGTTCTTATTGCTTGCTAAATAACCTTGTATCCATGTTGAATGAGTCACGTTGACTCCCAGGTGTTGTATGTGTATGACTCCCACAGATATAAATCAGTATATCTAAACATTTCTTAGACATGAATACAGACTTGGACCTTAAAGAGAATAGTAGACTGTAATGACAACTTATCTCAATGAGCAAGTGTAATATAGACCGTTCAGAGCCTGAATCAATATGAAGGAGTTGAATATAAAATAAATTGAACTTGCAAACCCCTTGGTTAAGTAGTCCTCACAGGGTATAATAAGCATTCATGTGGGAATTGGCACATCAACTATCATGCCACTTACATTAAGGTCAACCACTGAATCCCACTTCATCAACAATATTACATTTTTAGATAGTTATTTCCAAAGTGACTTTCAGTCCAATAC
>NW_027468657.1:25033887-25041387 GCF_046254945.1 Alosa pseudoharengus
ATAAATGTAGGCACATACAGCGATAACGGGGGCCAAGCGCTACAAGACCATTGATGGCCATCTGCACCTAATAGTAAGGGTGGGACAAATTATCAAAATAGCATTATATTGTCAGATGGTTGCAATAAACTGACTCATATGTTTAATATTTTCGCGGCATGTTTTACTAAAGCTAGCAGGCACATCTACTGCCAGTTTCATTTACCTGAGTCACTACATCGTTGTGGTGGTTCTTATTTAATGACTTTAAGGAAACATGAAGAAGAAATTCAGGGGGGAAAAGAATGGACAGTACAAAAACTCACTCATTGTACTTTATTGTGCATTGAATAAATATATTATGAAGTTTTGTCTACTTTTAGGAATATTTTGTTCTTCTGTTACATGAACGCCATGATACAGCATTGTAGAGGATTGTCTTGCAATGCATTGATTAGTTAAATAGTTCCTACCCCTACCAGCTAGAAGTGACTGCTGATACTTGTGAGGCAATCAGACCAAACCAGCAGACGGCTCCTGTAGTGTACTGATATGTGTCTGGGTGCATGTTTTGGTATCTTTTCAAACTGTGGAAAGATGCTGCTTGTCAGAAATTGAAATTAGAGGCATTAATCTCAGCATGGTATTAAGAATCAGAGTAAACACACAAACACACACACACACACACACACACACACACACACACACACGCACACATGCACACATGCACACACACACACACACACAAAGCATTGCAATTCTAGGCCAAATTGTTCAAAGGTTGTTAATAGGAATGTACATCCAAACCTCTCCACAGATTTGGCAGAAAACTCTCTTGGACTGGCGTGCTTTGTGTGTTGGATTACATGAAGTTTGTATGGAGCATGTAAATTATAAATGCTGTGGGACACCACCACTGATGCTTTGGGAAGATGTAATGGGGTTGGGGTGCCCATAAACCAAGGAGAAGCTGCTTCATCTGTTTGCTTTGGAACCTGGTGGGGGATCTGTCAATCTAGATCCCTCCTGTAGAGGACTGGCTGCTATTAGTCTCGTAAATCTCTCCCATCCTGTCATATCATCTGCCTCCTGTAGCATCATGTATATGATAGATTTTTTGTGTGTGTGTGTGTGTGTGTGTGTGTGCGCGCGCCTGGGAAGTGTGGGGTGAATACGTTCGTCTGTTTGGTTTGTGTATACACACCTATGTGAATACATGTGCGTAATGAGGGATGGGTTGGTTATGGTATGGAATTATGTTTAAACAACTCACACAGTTCGTAGACTGACAATGTGTGTGTATGAGAGAGAGAGAGAGAGAGAGAGTCTGCATGTGTGTGGGGAGGTGTCTATGGATGTAGAGCATTGCAAAGCGAGTACTGCACTGTATATGTGTGTGTGCGTGTGTGTCTGTGCGTGTGTGTGTGTGTCTGTGTGTGTCTTTGCCTGTGTGATTGTATGTGTGTGCATCTGCCAGAGCGATTTACAATCACACGGCTCATCTGAGGAACAGACACTCTATGACAAACAACAACAGGATAACATGGCGAGTAAGCGGAGGCAAGCCGCAGCACCATTAAGATGTCTAATTCATCCTCTTGCTGCAGGGCCAAACTCATTCGTGTGCTTTCCCCCTTCTGACGGCTGTCAGATATTTCGTCAATAATTCACCCTTGCATCTTAAGTGCTGGTAAATATTTACGTCGCAATCAATTTGTAAACAATCTCGGCACGCCCATCCAATTTTAATTCTCGTCTGATGTCGAACGTGTTCAGGTTCACTGTCAGAATGCGAGGCAGGGAAAGCTTGGCGCAACTAACAACTCCCAGCTGAATGTTAAATTGTGTTATTGGTTACCATTTAATTGTATGCAAAAAATGGTCCTATTTTGGATTTGGTTTAATTAAGATGTATTACGAAAGTCTCATAACTTGCATAATAAGTATGTACAAAGGATCAAATCATTATTTTTTAAAGTTTTATAATGGCTGTTGTCTGATGAGAAATATACCAGGCTTAGAAACATTACTTAGTCTTTCAATCAACACTTCAAATTGACTTTGGGAAAAGCTAAAACTAAACAGTTAAAAGTAAGTCTAATTTGGGTTGCTATGACTAAATGTTATTACATGTAGCCTATTAGACTACAATTTCTAAAAGTATAATTGGCCATTTAAATCAAAACACCACATTGTGAATATCCCTTTGGGTATTTGAAAACTTTTCAGTTACATTTTACATTTTACTCTTTGTATCTCTGTGAGTGTCTGAGAGTTTTTGTGCAAGTTTAACACATGATAAGTACTCGTGTCAGAATGAATAGTATAGAAGATGTGTTGCCCTTCTCATTCCCTTATTGCAGTAACACATGCACAAATACATGCATCATGTGTGAACCACCATACAGGTTCAGATGAATGTCCAAGAATTTATCCTACAAACTCACTTACACAAGAGTGGCACACACATGCGCACGCACAGTTTATGAATGCTCTGTGCTGAAACACTTTGAGACCTGATTTCATACATGCACACACACACACACACACACAGAGAGAGAGAGAGAGAGAGAAAGAGAGAGAGAGAGAGACAGAGACAGACACACACACATAATCCCCCCCTCAGATTTTATGGCACAGAAATGAACCTTCCAGAACATCAGCACTTTCTGCGGGTAACTTATTTCCCGTGCAAAAGGTCATGCTGGACAGGCTGAATTGTGGGATAACGGAGGACAGAGCCCAGCCGTCTGACATCATTCAGAGGGGTAATGGCCAGCCACTGTTAGTAAACTGGATTAGGCTTCCAGAAGGATCCACCTTTCCATATCATCCATATACAGTGGAAGAACTGCAGCAGTTTCAGCTGAGGATTACTGTATGTATGGTGAACTGTGTGTGTTGTGTTACTGTGTGTGTGTGTGTAGATTACAGAGGGTTTTGGGATGAGGAGGTTAGGACTCTTTGTATCCTTTTTAGGGTTTATCCTTTAAAAGAAGACAAACACTTTTAACCGTGTGTAGAAAAAGAAGAAAAAGTTGACACTTTGACTATTGCCAGAAACCCAATATAATTTTAAGCAAACTGACTGCCTGACACTTGATTACTCTATGAGACTAAACCATAGTCTGGAGAAGTTTAGCTGTCAACCTGCATTACCCACAGTTTGGTGGTGGAAAACATGAAAAAAAACTTCTCAGTATATATCAGTGACATTTCAAGGTGAGATCTGAAAATCGTCCCTGATTGCTACAGTTGCCTCAAGAAGTAAAGAGGGGAAAGCAAGAGAAGTCTCTCTCCAACTCTGAGTATTGATCTGGGATGATCAGGGCTGTTAAATTTGAGGTGTGAGTGTGGTGGGTGATATGTCAGAGCTAGTCTGACGGCCCACGGCAGGGGGTGGGGGGGGGTTAGAGCTACAGTCTGACCAACACACAGCTGAACTTTGTCTTTTTTCGCGATCTGAGTTAATAGTTCCATGTGATTATGCCAGCTTAATAACTACGGAAGATCAGGTGGAAATTTACAGTATATTTTAAATGTTCACTTTTCATTGCAGTTGCTGTAATTTTTCAGACTTTTCTTGCCGACTTCCTGCTATACGCGTTGGCAAGACATGCCCCTATTACTTTCTATGTGATTTAAAAAGGGAAGAGCTGCCAACTGCTTTAGACTTTTTAAACTATTAAAAAGTTTTGGTTTTTCGAACAAGGTAGCAATTTAACCAGGCCTTATGAGACCTGTTCCGTTTGCTACTTATTATCGAAGTTGCATATAGCTAAGTGGTGGTCCTGACAATGAACAATAACAAAACATTAAATAATGCTGTTTTATTTTATGTGAAATGTGTGTTAACAGTACCCAGTGGTGACTGTAGGGTATCACTGTTGTACTGCTCAAGAAGGTTGAACTGGATCGTGATGAAAATGTTTTATTTTATTTTGTACTTCAGATGTTCTTTTTTTATGTAAAGTGTCTTCAATATGTAAGCCTTTGCATCTATGGAGAATTCAATTTCACTGGAAAGGCTGAGTGAAAAACAAACCAAGTTAAAGAAACTTTGAGTGAGCCGTTATATTAAATCAACTCCGCAATGAATACTGATGAGCTACAGAAAGATCTCAGCGTAAAGCAGTGCAAAGGGCATCATGAAGGCATCACGATTCACAATTTTTTGCCCTGGTCATACATTATGCAAATAAACTAGCAGCTTTGTTATGAAAGGTCTCACCGGCACATTTGTTAAAAGCCTAGATGTCGGTCTGGATTATTCACTCAGCCTGAATGTGCTGTATGTCTAATTCATTCTTAAATGTTTGTCAAACTTCCTGGCCTCCTTAACTGTTGAAGTACATATGAGCGGAAATGGCAGTCAAGCTCCTCTTAGACACACTGGCACTGTTATGGAATGATATTAAACATCACGCAGGAGCGGTTTGTAGGATTGTTACCTAATGTTCTGTAGGCCAAAATCAAAACACTGGTAAATTTTCTCAAGACTAGGCTATCTAGAAGCGAGCCTCTTCTGAGTTGCCAGATGTAATGAAGACTTAGCTAACGTTAGTGCAGCTACTTAAACGATTCTCCAACCATGACACAGCTACACATTAGGGAAACAGTGAAAACCAACGTATCGGAACTCCCCCTATTACCGTCGGTCCCGTATTTCCGCCGCCTTGCGTGTATATGTCACTTAATATCCATTTCTATACCAACCAAGACGGCGGATTCCTAAAGAAACGCAAGCACCCACACCATACAGTAGGTGTATCTAAATTAGCTATGTACCAAAAATGACATTTTACCGTGACTCAAAGAGCTGTAAACAGTGTTGTAAGGCTGCGTGTACACATCCGCTTGGAGCTCCAGTGGAATTTTGAGTTGCTGATGAGAATTATCGGTCTAACCGTTTATGTGCCGTTGAAAAGGCGTAAATAGCCGACCAGCACCAGGCCACCACTATAACTCTGAGTGTGGTAAACAAAATCGGATATTTCAGGTAGTAAATGCTCCCGTTAAGAACCAAACCAGATTTAGTTCAAATCTACACACCTATGGCTACTGAAAAATGTAAGGTTCATTTAGCAAATGTTATTTTGAAGTGTTAAAAAACATCGTTGTTTTAGAATTTCCGAACAAAAGTGGTGATAATTGGGGGTGTTACGATAACATATTTAGCTGAAGTTAGCGATGCAGATAAAGTTTAGCCTACCTGTCGTGGATAAATATGGCCAGCTCTGCGTCAGACTTGATATTCTTTGTTTGACAAAGACGTCGCCATCTCAGGAAGGCTCCTCCGATGTCCACTTAATTGGTTTCTTGTTTTATCGAACAATATTTTGGAAATGTGCCACTCGTAGGCTACTCGTTCATGACTACAACTGACAGCTGTTGACAGTTGGCCTTTGTTAATTTGGCAACCCAAATAGGAGAACGCGACAGCCATTTATTAATACGTTATTCTAGAATTCAATTGTTCAAAATTCCAAGAGATTCCATCCCGTAACTCTTTTTTTTTACGGGTTTTACAGGTTATAGTAATGCTGTCAAATAAGCCATTACTTCAATTCATCATGCTTCCAGACTCTCTGACGACATATGGTGATAATTTTTTGGTTACAATTTATTTTCCATTATTTCCTACATACTGGTCCGTTAACATGTATTTCATCTTGAATATATAACAGGGCTATAGCATTAATTGTTGCTTAAACCTATGTCAATTAAAATATAATGTAACAATATTCATATGCAGTTGTTTGAGAGTTGATATTTAAGTGTTAAATTGTGTTTTTTCAATGCAGTGTCTATGGATTTCTATACATGGAAGGTGGAAAAAGACAGTTGGTGGATGGTTTCTGTAGCACCTCTGAATGTAGAATTCAGAGCCACTCAGATCTTGGTTGATGTGGAATCTGTTAAAAGACGAACTTTAAAAGACCCCAAAGTGAACGCAGAGCTCATGCACTGCTGAGCTCGTCTAGCTTGTTTCAGGCCTCAGACGGCTCATGTGTGTGTGTCTGTGTGTGACCGGGCTGCAAATCTGTGGTGCCGCATTCCTGATTCAGCACAAATCAATGCATTTATGATTGCTCTGTATCTGTGTATTAATCATGTGACCTTGTGCAATTCATCGCAGTAGCAGCGGTGATCGATGCTCACAACCCCCCACCCCACCCCGGAGACGGCTGATAGACAGGTGCTGACACGCGAGCTGGGAGCATGGTGGGCGAGAGGGAGATTGGGCCGAGCCCTGTGATGAATTGGAAGCGCAGTTAATCATTTTATTATGCCCATTAATTATGTCCATCCCCTCTGCCGCCCACTGAGGCACCTGTCATATCCTGGCACGTCCCAGACCCCACCAGTGCGACGCGCCGCAGCTCAGCGCGGCGCTTTACAACCCGCCAGAGACCACTCTGGCAGTGCAGCTCTGTCAAATTTCAATCAGCCGCGCAAAACTCCTACAAGCGCTTTTTTTACTTCCTCACTCCCACCCATTCCAACGATGACTGGCAGATGTCTGAATGTCATATATTTTAAAAAAAAGAAGAAAAAAAAAGAAACCTTTTTCTATTATCATAAATTCAGCTGAGAAGGAAGCATATTAAAGTGTCTCTCCATATCTTTAAAGAGGGTCTGTACTTGTCAAGACAAGCACAGCTGTGAGATCACACTGTAGACATTTCACTACAGGACTCACAGAGAGACTGTCAAGCCCCATTTTAATTCTATTGCCTTAGTGTGTCATATCAGCGTCTCTCATCAGATGCATGTCTCTTTTATGTTCATACTACATGATTTCATTTGATAGTGAGGGGGAGATATACCATGTTGGGAATCACTGCAGTACACAAGATGATGATGAGCTTGCACAGGCTGTCTTATCAATAAGTGCTGCTGAAGTCCTTTATCATTTATGGACTGGCATAAGGACAGTCAGGTATAAATATAAATATGTATGGCTGAAGCTATAAGGGGAATGAACACCTGCATATTTCTTCCTCAGGCATGTGCAACTGTGAGCTGTATAAAAGTCTACAGGCAGAATGTGATTTAATTAAAGGCGGTTGCCGTAAAACTTTCCTACTTTTTTGAGAGGCACTTTTACCCCAAGCCAGAACACACCGAACTCCCTTGATACTGCCACCACCACCACCACACAACGCAGACACTCACAAACTCACTCTCCACCTTATACCTGATTCGAACTGCAGGGGTGATAAACATGTCATTTTTGGGGAGTGATGTGTGACAACGATAGACAGACAAAGATATCAGTTACTGCAAATGATTTTGGAAAATGCAAAAATGTTTTTTTTTTGCTAGATTCAAATGTATTCCTATAAAATGTGAAGAAGAGAAAGAGAGAGAGAGAGCATGAGAAATGTGATGCTGCTGTTATCTGTTTGTTTTCCCTGCGCTCCACACAAACTTCTGACACGCGGTTTACCAGTCATTAAACTTAATGATTGGCATAATGAGGCTGGGCTGACGGAAGCGGGGAGTTTGGCTATCAGG
>NW_027468657.1:25046387-25088887 GCF_046254945.1 Alosa pseudoharengus
GCTCAAAACAATATTTCCTGCCTGGTAGACTGGTCTGCATGCCAATGCCTCTCCCCCTATTCACATTCAAGGGACAGTCAAGGCAGTGAGAAAATAGAGAGATGGAAAGAAAGTAGGAAAGAACAAAAGGGAAAAAATAGAGAAAGAAAGGGGGGTCCAGTTTCTTTAGCATCTCTTTTCTGAATGGTGGTGTGGAATCATTGTTTTATAAATGTGTACCGCAAAGCTGATTGTAGATACACAATTCCAGCCTGATTATAACGCTTTGTATGACTCCATGGCTGTAACCTGCAATCAAAAACAACAGGAGAGGATTTAAGCGTCTCGTAAACATAATTTTAACACCGAGACGCAGAACTTCTTATGTTAATGCCACACTGGTTGCTAAGAGGCTGCTGTGTTGGTGTTCAAATATATAAAAACAAAAACAAACCAAGACGTGCAGCGTCTCACTGCTCCTTAGGCCAACATTTTCAAAAAGAACAAACCAGAAAGAAAGAAAGCACTAGAATTCTGGGGTCTGACCGCAATTCTCAAGCCACAAACAAAACAGCCTTTTTCAGACAAGTTTGGGCTAATGGAACACTGACCAATGACAGCCCCCTCCAGCCAAATCCCACATCCTCGCCCTCCCGTGGGGTCCAGAGCCGGGTCAGCAGAATTGGCCGGCCTGCCATTTGGCTGGTGGGCAGACAGGACAGCGACTCGGGGGTCCATGGGGGCTCTCCGGATGACCCAAACACCTCAGGAATGCCCTGCGAAATGGCCAGGAAGGATAATCACAGGCCATGGGGGCCTCGGAGGAGACACTGCCAGCGCTCCTTTACAGAGGGGGGGGGGGGGGGGGGAAAGACGGCAAAAAAGAAGGGAAGCCATGGAGGCGAGCCGAGCCATGCTGGGAGGCAGTTTGTTATGGTTAGAGTTTTCGGAGAGAGGAAATAGAGAGAGAAAAGAGACGGAGGGAGAGAGAGAAAGACACCTCACACACACACACACACACACACACACGCTAGTTTGGTCTCCGTGGTATGCATTGTTAGCGGGCGAGATCTAATAAGGAGGGCTCTGGCGAGGACCTCTGAGCCAGCTGGACATTCTGCACTTGTGCGATGTCCAGCTGACCAGCTTATTTGAGGAGAATGCTTGGGCTCACATACACACACACACACACACACACACATACACTGCTCTTGTGTCTCCTCTCCATCCTCATCTCCGGCCCCAGTGAGATGACCTACGAGCGAGTATGTCTTGGAGTGGTAGAATAAAAGATGAGAAGAGAGGGAGAGAGAGAGAGAGAGGAGGAGAGAGATGAGGAGAGGAGAGGGGGAGAAGACGTAGAACATTCCTTCACTGGTCAGTCTGTCAATTAGTGGGTGTCAGACCCATAGTACATATGGGAGTGGAGGACAGTACAGGAGACATACAGACACTACAGACAGGAAGAGAGATGGGGGCAAAAAAGAAAATGGCAAGATAGAATTCTGAAGGAGAGAGAGAGAGAGAGGAAAACAGAGATAGTTTACTGCAGAGATGTTCTTCATTACTGTATCACATTCCTTAAAAACACATGGTCAACACGGTGAGGTGGGCTTCGCTGTGTTTTCTGGCATCTTCAAATGAGCTCTTCTTCCTGGCCATTCACTGTTGAAGACCACCTGGTTGAGTCATATTCTTGGCAGCATCTCTCATGCAGTGATTGGAGGTGCTTGAAACAATCAGCGGGGCCTTTGTTTGTCTGGAGGTCTTCATGCACCACTTCAGTTAAACTGGAGAATGAGTCAACGATGCCGCGGCATCGCAGGCTAGCAAGGTATAATTGCAGTCAGCTTTAAGGAGCGAGAAAGGGAGAGAGAGAGAAGGGGGGGGCACAACAAATAAATCAGAGATGTTCTTTAGCAGATTTTGAGAGGCACACGAGTCAGACTTATCCATGGTGAGTCAGACTTATCTCCATGGCAATTGGCCATGCAGTGGGAACTGGTCAGTGAGTGCAAAAGAAAAATAACAAAGACATCCTCCGTAGCACGCTATCGTACTGAAGTAAACATGGAGGCTATTAAAGACATTGTTTACAGTGCAGTGGAAGCCAGCGAGTTTTGAGCAGATGATAACAAGGTCTAATTCAGTTGGGTTTTTTTTTTTTCATCATTTACTGTGCAGGTGAACAAAACAAAACAAAACAAAAAAAAAAAAAACAGTGAAAATACAGTTGTAAGCTACAGTAGCTCACTCAAGTACACTTGCATTTAGTTTCATTGTCTCGAGTCTTTCTTTCATTCACTGAGTAACTACAGCCAAGGCAGAATTGTGATGAATGTCGATCTATAGTTTAGAAGTCTCATGAATTCTGAAATGACAGTTCAGACTGAGGTCACATGCAGAAAATGAGACCTGCAGTTTATCTGATGTAACACCACATTTGTGAGAAGCAGCACATCAGGTGTCCTGCAAGCTGCGGAAATGGGCATTATGAACACACGCCTGGGCTTTGCTTGTGTCCACTGGTGAATCTCTTCACGGCACAGACATATACTGTATATCATTAAACAGTGGCCTCGCACTGAGAGAGAGAGCAAACGAGAGAGAAAGAGAGAGAGAGAGCGAAGAAAGTGTAAAAGAATGGAGGAAAAAGAAACTGCTTCCCTTCCTGTGCGTAGGAAGTGGTGTCTCGGTGGCGCAGGCAGACCCATATCTGGCCTTCTTTCCCGGCAGGATTTCCATAATTTGACAGTGCATTAGGCTGTGTGAGACAGATCCCACCTCTAATCCACGCTGACACAAAAATGCTCTTCCTTTCTCCGTGTCACCCGCGCCTGTGAGCCGATCCGCACCTGTCCATCTGAACAAGACGGAGAGAAGCGCCATAATATCATAATGCTCTCTTTTCATCCCTCTCTCTCTCTCTCTCTCTCTCTCTCTCGCTATGTCTCTGGGTGCTTCAGTACTTTTTTCTGCTTTTTATTTTATTTTATTTGGTCGATCTCTCTCTCGCTCTGCCTGCCTCTGCAGCACGTCTTCTCACAGTTAACAGTGCACCTTTGTTTACTAACTTTGACTGACTGGGGAGATTGATCAGTCGGTGAGGGCTCCCATTTTAATTAGCAATTGATGGACAGGAGATCCCAATACACATCAACCCCCCCCCCCCCCCCTGCCCACACACACACACACACACATGCAATACCCTCATGACTGCCCTCCTCCACATCTCTTCCCATCCTGCCCACTCACCCTCTCTCATCCATTCATTCGACTAAAAGAGTACAAACCCCAGGCACGATATAGCAAAGTTTGCATAGTAACTCATAGTAAGCTCTATACACAGCTAAAGTCGAACCTTGTCAATATGAGAACTAATGATGTTTATAAAAAATAAATCACTGAAGGTCTGTAACAAATTTGCATACAATACAATTTTACATAAAATACAGTAAATCCAACTGTGTGTACAATAATTTCAAATAGAAAATTAGACAAGAAAAAGCGGTTGAACTGTGGTTCTTTTATGGGTTTCAGGGTTAGCCCAGGGTTACTCTAAACAGTATTTTCTTAATTTATTTGTGAAAGTAACACCTTAACCTTTGTATCATATTCATTCATTAAATAAGAACTAGTTTGTATTCCACAGTGTACTTCAACACAGCACTCAGTAGTTCACAGTTCCAAATACTTATTGTATTATATACTTATGGCTGAAAATTAACTAAAACAATTTTGCTGTAAATGGCAGCCACTCGACCACCCGCTTGAAAGCCTGAAAGACCAGAGGAAGTCTGAAATACAGACGCAAAATAGAATTTGGGACTTGAGCCAAGCCAGAACAAAGACTTGTAGTGGTGGATCCTTAAACAAAGAAAGAACAGGAACACATTAATCCAAATTCTCTCCTGACATTGTGACCTATAATTACATTCTTTGTGATGTGTAATATTTTGAATAACAAATGAGGTGAGATGAGCGGGCTCCAACAATGGATTTTTGATAGACAATTTAGGGCATGAGAGGGCTCCTATTTAAGATATATATTTTTTCAGCCGCCCCAAATATATTCAGCTTTCAGAGGACAAAATGACTTGCTTGTGAACTCAAAAGTCTTTCACAGTAAACAAAGCTTGATCAATGATGCTGCTTTTTCAGCGCAGGGTATGAATTTCCAAACAAGCAAACGCAACCTCCACTCTAAATATGAGCAACTCCATTACTTCTCAGAGCTCCGAGCTCCATTATTTTAATCATAGCAATTCAACTAGAAGAAAACCTCTTGCAGTCACATTAAATGGAGTGCAAAGATTCATTTGTCAAACGTAAAGTAGACGAGCCAATACAGAGAGGACGAGAACAGCTAAAACTTTTAAAGCAGAGGCTATTTATTTTTCCCCCCGGAGTTATTTATCTCCAGAGTGCTTGAGGGTTTTAATGTCTGACATTGTGCACTGTTTAAAAAGAGACAAGTGAGTGAGAATCGGGAGTTTGTGGCTGAGCTGAAATTTTGAGGCACTTTTCCTACTCTTTTTAATCTTGGTGCTAAAACTTTAAGAAACTTCGGTGTGTAGCAAAGGAGGCACTAGGTGTAGACCCAGTGGATTATGTTGTGATAGGTGCTGAATAACTATGTGACACCATGTGTTTTAATCAATTGGTCTCGGTGGAGAAGATGTGACAACACACTGACTTGATCCCCAACCCAACAGATAGGACCATTGAATGAACATCAAGTCTTCTATACTGCCACTCAACTTAAAAGTTAACTTTAATATAAGAAGTACTGCTCAGGGTAAGAGCATTCCTTATTTTCATGGTTGATTATGTGACAAAAATTATTTCAGTTATTATGTGAGCAGTCATACCCAAATCCAAATTTTAAGCACATTCATGTTTCTCACTTTTCATAATCTGTCAAATATTTTAGCTAGTTTATGGGTTATTTATGATGTCTTCCACTTGAATCACAATAAACAAAAGGTCTGAACAAAATAGATACTTATACATTCAGTGAATGAATGCATTGTGGATTTCATTAAGGGAACTAATCTACTTACTCACCTACTCTTTAATCAAAGATGGAAGCACATTGCCTGAACACAAGCTTCACAGTGAAGTGCAAACGTAACACACTGAGCACACACGGATGTTCGAGGGCTTTGATTCTTAGACAGATGCAGAACCATTCAGAGGGGAATGAAGATGAGATTCCCAAAAGATTCCAGGTAACGGCTGGTAGTGCTACTTCTCCCAAAGCTCTGCTTGTTGGTGCGGTGTGCTTAGCACTCGTGCGCACGTGTGAAACACACTTGCCGGCTATACCTTACCGTCCGTCTGATTTCCTAGAGCCCGTGGATCTGAGAGTGGAGAGATGCAGGGTGGATGGATTAACAGAGAATAGAGTTAATGGATACAGGGGGGGTCCACACTAAGAGGGAGAAAGGAAAGATGGAGGGAAGGCTCGAGGCAAAGATGAGGAGAGAGGAGAGAGAGAAAAAGAGGGAAGAGTCTCCTGGAGAAAGGAAAGATAGAGGCAAGGCTCGAGGCAAAGATGAGGAGAGAGGAGAGAGAAAAAGAGGGAAGAGTCTCCTGGTGTGGGTAAGGAAGGAGGGCTATCAAAAATCAAATACAGTGGCAAAAAAAACCAAACAAGACTTTTGTACATGATAAAATGAAAGAAAGAGAGAGAAAGAAAAGGCCAAAGAGAAAGCTGACACATCTGGTTAAGGTAACGAAGCGCTACTGAAAGAAATCAGGGCTTCAGCTTTAAAAGAAGGGATTTGATTTTTCTTTCTCTCTCTCTCTAAGGAAAAGGAGGAGGGCATGTTTCTCCTCAGCGCAGCCCCTCCACCTCTCCTCACCCGCTCCTCCTCCGCGCCCCCTCCCGCTCCCCCGTGCCTTTTGCGCCTCCTCCTCTCTGGGGCTGACGGGTGAGAGCAGTGGAAGATGGCAGCCCTGCGGGCATACACCAATAGCATTACTGTTGATGGATCCCTGCGCCCGTGCGAATGCACCGCAAGACGCAGAAATGCCACAAGCCTTCTGACTAATGCATGGCAAAGAGGGAGGGCAGGGAAGCGCATCAGTGCATTTAAAGAGGAGCTGAGATTCCTCTCTCTCTCTCTCTCATCTCTCACAGTCCACATGTAAGCTACATGATGGAAGTTTCTATTTTATTGCATTGCATGAAAATGCAATGGACTACTAGAAAATGTAATTCCAGGGAATTACCATTGCATGTAAATGCAAAAAAGCTGCTGTTTATAACATTATATTATTTACAGTATAATTATTCAGATTACATAGATTTACAGTATTCTTGAAAACCACTTAATTGGTTAGATGTTAGCTTAGAGTATATGACAGTAAACATAAATTGTTAATTCAATATTGATCAACATTCTTTGTTTTAATACAGCAGAATTATACTCAGAATACACTAATGAATACTTAACAATCAATGTAAAAAAAATCACAGTTGTTGAAACCAATTTTAAAGTTACCCAATAATGATTAGGGAGAAACCAGATGACTACTGAATTTGCATTCAGTCTTACAGAACTTGATAATGCCAATTATATTATCCTAAGACAGATCTATTTATCAGTGGTAATTCTGAACTGGCAGCAAGAGCTAGAGGTATCAGTTAGTTGTAATAGGTCACATTTGGTGGTGATATAGACTGAAGAATAAGATTTAGCCCTTCAGATGATCAGTTTTAGACAGAACTTAGGTTAGAATCTAAAATTTTACACAGCACAGCTCAGGTCTAAAAACAGAGGTCTAACAGCACAGCTGTTTCACAGATGTCACAGCACAGGTATGATTCAAATGTATGCATGCTTCATATAGTTGTTGGCATAGTCCTCCTGTAACAATGCCGTTACTCAGAATGTCTCAGTGTAGATCTCAGATCTACGTCTCAGTATAGTTCAAAGGTATGTGCAGATATGTTGAGATATGGTCACATGTTTTTAGGAATGAATGTAAGTGTTAATGTCAGCGACATATGGTTGGCAGGATGTGTACACAGACAGGCACACACAAAATGTAATACACAGTCATCACCACACTGGTCTGGTCTGGTCTGGAACCTAAAAGACAAAAGCAAACAAGTTAAGAGTTATACCAAAAACAAGGAATGTGTACAATTGTTCAATACAACTTAGATATTTAAGTGAGGTTGTTGCACCATAAATTTGTAATGGTAGTTAAATATACTAGCCTATAGTATTTCATTGCAAACAAAGCAACATTTTGTGTTTTATTCATTTCAGTTTAAGTATAGTTGATAGCCAAACAGTTTAAAGTAAACAGCTTAGAACACTTTGTAGGCAAAGGGTGTGTTGTTGCTGTTGATAATCATAAACTGAGTCTTAAGGATGGACCATTCTGATATTATCTTGATAACCAACTACACTATAGCTTATACAGCTTGCTAGGTCTGTCATCCACATTTTTTCTACAGATTACGATGTAGGCCTACTCTAGGATGTACTACAACTGGGAAGCTTGATTCGTGTGCCAGGCTAGGTTTTAATTTATAGGCCAGAATAATGCAGAAAAGTAGCCTAGGCCACGTAAACATAATGTTACTCTGTAGCCTATGTTGACAACACAATCGTTATACCTCAACTTCTGTAGTGTGTTTTAACAATACTTTGGTCATATGGTCCGTTTACAAACAGTATGGCTTTCATCAGGTCCCTTTCCACAGGTGTATTTAATCAAGAGCCAGATAGTATCCGTACCATATGATCTTTTATCTGGTTAACGTTAACGTTAGTTAAAACGCTGCTGGTTAGTGAGCAAATATAAAGTTAACGTCAGTGTTTAGCTGGGAGCGACGTTAGGTTTGATTGTCGTTAGCTAACGTTATCGAAACCTAGCTAACCGGTCACTTTAAAGTAGACGACATACAGTATATAGGTGTGTTTCCTAACTTTCCTTACATAATAAATGTCAATGGATAAGTGCTAACGTTAACTATTCCCCTAACGTTATAACTAATGTTACCGAGTTTGGCTACTTGTAACCTATACTATATAGCCCATAGTATAGGATGCTACATAACATAATGTTTGCTGACAAATACCAAAAATCGGACCACTTACCTTGTCTGTAATTAGAGAAATGTGCCTCTGAAGGAGAGTTTTACGAGCAAGTAAAGTAGGCTACCACGCCAGGCGATAAGACGATGACGTTCAGAACAGATTCACAGCTCCAGTGGTAGAAAGATTGCAGTGGTTGATTGCTTTCAGCTGCAGGTCACGTCATAATGCTAAAAGTTGCCGCCACAGAGGTCAATGTTAACTCAATGGGAATTTATTGCTCTTTTATCGTAAATATCTCAAAAAGTATAAAGTTCACAAATGTAAAAATTACATTGTACAATTGTCCGTTACAAGACCTTTGTAGGAGTGTTTGAATGACGTCAAACGGTTCAGTGGTTTTTGTGTTATTAAAGGTCAAATTTGGTCGGAAGAAGAATAATAAAAGACAGTGATAATAGTCCATTGCATTTACATGCAATGCAATTATCGCTGTTCTTCTTATTATTATTCTTCCGACCAAATTCAACGTTTAATGCGACTGAAACCGCTGAACCGTCTGACCTCATTCAAAGACTCCTACAAAGCTCTTGTAACACACAATCGTACAATGTATTTTTCATATTTGTGAACTTTATACTTTTTGAGATATTTACGATCAAAGAGCAATAAATTCCCATAGAGTTAACATTGACCACCGTGGCCGCAACTTTTAGCATTGTGACGTGACCTGCAGCTGAAAGCAATCAACCGCTACAATCTTTCTACCACTGGAGCTGTGAATCTTCTGAACGTTTTGGACGTTTTCGCCTGCCTTGATACTTTACTTGCTCATAAAACTCTCCTTCAGAGGCACATTTCTCTAATTACAGACAAGGTAAGTGGTCCGATTTTTTGGTATTTGACTCATTTATGTCGTCAAACATTATGTTATGTAGCATTCTATACTATAGGCTATGTCTGAAATGATAGGTCACAAGTACCCAACGTTATAACGTTACGGTAGCCTAGTTCTAACGTTAGGGGAATAGTTAACGTTAGTAGCCTACTTACCCTATATCCGTTGATATTTATTATGTAAGGAAACCCACCTAATCAACAGTAATATGTCGTCAACTTTAAAGTAACCTGTTAGCCGTAGGTTTCGATAACGTTGCTCCCAGCTAAGCACTGATGTTAACGTTACATTTGCTCACTAACCAGCAGCGTTTTAACTAACGTTAAAGTTAACCAGATAAAGTAGCCTACAGATCATATTGTACGGATACTATCTGGCTCTTGATTAAATACACCTGTGAAAAGGGACCTGATGAAAGCCATACTGTTTGGAAACGGACCATATGACCAAAGTATTGTTAAAACACACTACAGAAGTTGAGGTATAACGTTTGCGTTGTCAACATAGGCTACAGAGTATGATGACAGACCTAGCAAGCTGTATAAGCTATAGTGTAGTTGGTTATAGGCTACTTAATATCAGAATGGTCCATCCTTAAGACTCAGTTTATGATTATCAACAGCAACAAAACACCATTTGCCTACAAAGTGTTCTAAGCTGTTTACTTTTAACTGTTCGGCTATCAGCTGTCCTTAAACTGAAATGAATAAAACACAAAATGTTGCTTTGTTTGAAATGAAATACTATAGGCTAGTATAGTTAACTACCATTACAGATTTATGGTGCAACAACCTCACTTAAATATCTAAGTTTTATTGAACAATTGTACACATTCCATTCCATGTTTTTAGTATGACTCTTAACTTGTTTGCTTTTGTCTTTTAGGTTCCAGACCAGACCAGACCAGTGTGGTGGTGATCGTGTATTACATTACGTGTACCTGTCTGTGTGCACATCCTGCCAACCATATGTTGCTGACATTAACATTTACATTCATTCCTAAAACATGTGACCATATCTCAACATATTTGCACATACCTTTGAACTATACTGAGACATAGATCTGAGATCTACACTGAGACATTCTGAGTATTATATTGTTGCTGCAGGAGGACTATGCCGACAACTACTGTATATGAAGCATGCATACTCTACATTTGAATCATACCTGTGCTGTCACATCTGTGAAACTTAGCTGTGCTGTTAGACAGTGCTGTGCTGTGTGAAAATTAAGATTCAAACCTAAGTTCTGTCTAAAACTGATCATCTGAAGGCCTGAATCTTATTCTTCAGTTTATATCACCATCAAATGTGGCCTATTACAATTAACTGAGACCTCTAGCTCTTGCTGCCAGTTCAGAATTACCACTGATTAATAGATCTGTCTTAGGATAATATGATTGGCATTATCAAGTTCTATAAGAATGCAGATTCAGTAGACATCTGGTTTCTCCCTAATCATTATTGGGTAACTTTAAAATTGGTTTCAACAACTGTGATTTTTTTTTTTTACTTTGAGCTTACATTGGTTGTTAAGTGTTCATTTGTGTATTCTGAGTATCATTCTGCTGTATTAAAACAAAGAATGTTGATCAATATTGAATTAACAATTTATTTTTACTGACTGTCATATAGCCTACTCTAAGCTAACATCTAACCAAGTAAGTGGTTTTCAAGAAGTCTATGTAATCTGAATAATTATACTGTAAGTAATATAATGTTATAAACAGCAGCTTTTTTGCATTTACATGCAATGGTAATTCCCTGGAATTACATTTTCTAGTTTATTTATTTATTCATTTGTTTGTTTGTTTATTTATTGGTGTAATTAAGAGTGTGTCTGTAAGCACGGGAGGTTTCAGAGGGGTCTGTCATAGATCATGTTAACTTGCTTTTAACTTGTATCATGTTTGGACATTTTCTCAGGATTGCATCATCAACATTATTTTAATGTTGTAAAAGTCTGCTAAATATCATAACCATAACCATAATCATAATGCTAACAACAGTCAAGGGTGCTGCTAAAAAACAGACACAGAATGGTCTTTTGAGAAATGCATTCAACAACCTTTCAAGGCCATGCTTCGGAAATATAGTCCTT
Organism: Alosa pseudoharengus; assembly: GCF_046254945.1. Taxonomy (NCBI): domain Eukaryota; kingdom Metazoa; phylum Chordata; class Actinopteri; order Clupeiformes; family Clupeidae; genus Alosa; species Alosa pseudoharengus. Next base: position 25,057,423 of record NW_027468657.1, read on the forward strand.
AAAAAATAGTTCACGCTTATAAAAGAAAATGTTTATTTTCTTCAACTCCTGAATTTCAATTTGAAATACAAACTTAAGCATCTCTAGACCACAAACCAACCTTGAATGTCCTTCAACCACTGATGATGCCATCCCATCCCAACAAGAACAGAGGCCTTGATGGCAGGCCTTGGCACTAATAAGCTTGTGAAGCTAATTCCTTGGCGTGACTTTGCCCGGAGAATATCCTCTGTTTTAAAACACAGCCATGCTTCAGAGCCGCTTAAGCTGGTGAACAACACAAACTTGACAAGCACAAACTATCCAAGTGCTACAAATGTCATGAGCTGAATCGCAAATGACCCCACAGCTAATTGTGACCGGCTAGTGAAGGCTATTTGTGTGTGTGTGTGTGTGTGTGAGAGAGAGAGAGAGAGAGTAAGTGAGTAGGAGTCCTTGTTCAAGTATGTGTGTGTGGACAACTTTTCTGACTTCCCCGTAATGAATGAGTATTCTCAGTGACAGGCCCCCCTTCCACACACTGTCTGTCTGTCCGCTGGCTCCGAGAGCTGTTTGTTGGAATTGCTGTCACACTCGTTTATTCTATTGCACTCTGTCTTTCTCTCTCTCCTGCTTGCCCTCCTCTCTCCCTCCCTCTCTCTTCCTCTCTCCCTCTCTTAGCTGTGTAAAACTCTTATTTGTCTGTCTGCTGACACTAATTGGCGAATCGCTTCAGGCCTCCCTCGAGCTTCAGTTTGCAGGGCAGAGGTTTGAGTAGAGGCATCTTAAGAAAGTAGAGAGGGAACGGCAGCAGTGGAAAGAGAAGGGGAGAGAGAGAGATGGAGAAAGAAAGGCAGCATGAAAATGAAAAGAGAGAAAGAATGAAAGGATGAGCTGAGAGGGGAAGCTTATGAACTGAGCAGTGAAGAGAATATGCTGAAGAGCAAGCCTGTGTGTGTGCAGGCATGCATTAGTGTGAGTTTGTGTGTGTGTGTGTGTGTGTGTGTGTGTGTGTGAGTTATTTTCAGAATGAACATTATGTAAATGCTGGTAGTGTCTATGCCTAATTTATGATGGGGAATGAGTTTGAAGCGTGGTGTATGTAGGGCGACATCACTTCTAGATGACCTCACATCTTCTGGCCACCAGAGCTACAGCACTGGAGATTGCAGGCGGCAGGCCCTATTAATCGAGCCGCCACTAAACCTCCGCACAGGCCGAGCACACACACTCTCGTCTTGTCTCGAAGGCACTGAGTCACTGCACCTGAGATTCTTGCAAGCGAGGGGGGGTCCACGCGTGCCAAAACAGTAGCCACACATCGGATAATCCGATTTCACACCGAGATCACAATTCAAGTCACCGAAACACCCTACAGTCTTCGACTTAATAAGTCCAAGGTCAAGTGAATGCACAAATACACATGCCCCCTCTCTCTGTCTCTCTCTCTCTGTCTCTCTGTCTCTCTCTCTCTCTCCCTGTGCTCCCTCTTTCTCTCTCTCTTGTCATCCCACGACTCCTCTCTTTCCTTGCTCCTGTCCCCCTGAAGGTGTCTTGCTCCTTAGTAGAGGGCTAATTTAAAAAGGCTCTAATCAATATGCTCACAACTTATTTAACTAATGAGATCTGCTGTGCTAGCCGGTGGGGAAGACATTTGGAGGGCCCTGCAATTTTTTCCCCCTTGTCTTAACCACTGCTGCATTCCCTATCCCCAGAAGGAAGCTGTGGATGGGAAAGGATTTATTCCTTACACACACATGTGAATGAGGGCACATACTGTGGCCTATTTGTTAGTTTATATATGTGAGTACAGTAGGTCATGTTTTGTATCTGTAGGGTTGTCTGTTTGATCGCGAGTCTCCATGGGAAGTGTTTAACTAGTGAATTAAATATTTTTACTTTGCTATAGGACGCGCACAATTCCTATTTTTGTGGTTTCAAGGGGTTATCTTTTGCACCATCAAAACATTATCTCTCTCTTAAATACTGTGTGTGTGTGTGTGTGTGTGTGTGTGTGAGTGTGAGTGAGAATATCTTTAGAGGTTCCAAGGTAACATACCAATGCTTTTATGAAACACATTATTTTGGGGAATAAATGCCTCTTATTGACTGAGCGTCTGCTTCTTCAGCTGTATTAGGTCACATTTCGGGCATGGTTTTTCGAGTGCGTACAGGTGCCAGGTGTACAGGTGCCTCGGCGAGAAGGCACGTCTGCTCTTTGAAGTGTGTTTAAAGCAGCTGGCATCTTCCCATTCACACAGACGCCTGCCATGACTCTTGCCGCTGTGCCACCACGTTGTGGAGGACCGACCGATCAAACACTGACCTGGCATGCCAGCATATAGAGCAGAAGAGGCAGAGAGAGAGAGAGAGAGGGAGGGAAATATAGAGAGAGAAAGTGATAAGGAAGGAGAGAACCAGATAAAAAGTTGCAGAGAAAGTGTGATAATAAAGGACCAGAGTAGGAAAAAAATATATATGGTGCTCGACACAAAAGCTGATAACTGAAAATACTGTTGACTGAAACGATGCTGTGTAGAGAGCGAGAGAGAGACAGAGAGAGAGAGGGGGGGGGGGAAAGTGCTGACCACAAGACATGTCTTCTCAGAGCAGACGTCGGCACTTTCGGCCCTGCTATGGATCTGACGCACTGGGCACCCAGAAAAAGTTTCCATCCCCACTGGTGACTGTCCGCAAAAAAAAAAAAGACAAAACAAAGAAAAGGAAAAGTTGTGTTTGTGCTATTCCCCCACACCACAGGGAAACCGTTGCAGACTCCGAAACTGAGGAATAGATTCCATTATGGGTGATTTAGCAAAACAAAGCCAAAGCGTACGCCGAAATTGATTGGATGTATGTGGCGTGGGCTTTTTCAAGGAGAGGCGGAATGGCTCCATTTTCTCTCGCCGTGGCAGGGGATGGCTGGCAGGGAAGGGATTGATTTCAAATAAGAAACCACACCACCTTGAAAAAAACAAAAAACAGAATAGACCTGTTAGTGGTAAATTGTCAGAGAATGACAACTGAGCGGTAAGGAAGGGAGAATTAGGGCATGTGGATACCTGCTTGCCCAGCGCCACCCGGAACTTGTGTGCGCTGCCATCACAGCATCCATTCACAACGATGGATGTTTAGAGAGTCAGATAGAGATGGGGGTTCTGTGTGTGGGTGGGGGGTAAAAAGTGAGGGATGATGGAGAGGAGGAGCTGGAGGAGAGGAGAGGGGGAGACAGAGGAGAGGGAGAGAGTGAAGACAAGAGAAAACAGAACGCTGGGGGGTGATCCAGGTGAAAGTCTTCATCTGGGTAGAAAATGAAAAATTAGCCCCCGCTGGGGCTCATAATTACCGGAGTTCCTCCAATCACACACTCCAAGGGAGCCACCAATTCTGACAAAGAGGAATAATAACCAAAAAAGAGTTTCTCCTCGTTAATCAAAAACTAGGAATGACTGTTGCAAATCAAAACTTTAAACAAGTGATCACTTGTTACTGTTGGTGGTGATTCCGTGATTTCACTTTATTCAGAGCAGAGACAAAACAAATATGGCAGACACACAAGTAATATAAGCTCAGTGATGCCTGCAGAAGAGCTGAACTAAATGGGAAAGAACTATATGGAGCAGAGACAGTAGAAAGAACATAAGTTTACATCGACTAATTAGTCACTGCTTTTGCTTCCTGGCTCTTTAATAGGGCCTCTACACCCATGCAACATTCAGCTTAATTAGTCATTTACTCACTGTCTCTCTCTCTCTCTCTCTCTCTCTCTCTCTCTCTCTCTCTCTCTCTCTCTCTCTCTGTGTCTGTCTCTCTCTGTCTTCCCAAATGAAGCTGCAGTATAAACCATGGACTGTACTGCTCTGTGGTGAAATACAACACCCATGTCACGTACATTATCTGGTTTTCTGAAATATTCATGAAAAAGCTGTAACTTTGCCTCCACTTAACTGCCCAGGGTTTGCATTAATTAAAACTGTCTTGACTACGCGATTGAAAATGGAGAGCTGTTCAGGCCACATTTAGCCTCACAACTGACATTCCCACTTTGCATGCTTTAAAAAGAGCAAAGAATTCTTCAAAAAACAGGTTGTGTGATAGTGACACACCAACAGGCATGCCAACAAAATTGGACACTCTGAAAATAGTCTTACATTGATGGCCTTAAATTCATAAGCTTGTTACTAGCGTCATTTCCATGAGTCCCAATCTGATGTGTGACCTTCTGTTGAAACTGTTCTTCCAAATATCACCTGGGCATGTCTAATCTCTAGCCCGCCACATGTGTTTTATTGTTGCCCGAGGCTAGTGAGGAAAGCACAGATCTTCAAATCCACAGTGTCAAATGTAGGCATCTGCTCTGTTTAAAACCATGTCACGCTGTGTCCAGTGTTTTCTATTCACCTTGACTGAATGCCACCCCCCACCCCCCCTCTACCTCAACTCGCGTTCCCTCCACTAAACCTTCCACCCGTACCCCTACAAGACACACACAGACCCCCTGACAAGCATCTGTACCATGGGGAGCGCTAGCTTACAGCTTACCGAGCTCAGAGAAGCCGCCTATTACCGTGACTACTAGGCTAACTCTTCAAAGCGCCTTTGGCTTGTTAGAGCCCACCATGGATGCCATGAATAAAAAAAACACACACACACACACACAGACACACACACGAGCCTCCTCTGTCATTTGGAGATCTCGGTCTCTTGGACTGTTGAATTTCATTGTCAGTGACTCTTGGTGGTTGGAGGATGTCAGCCAATCATTTAAGCCCATGCATTTTTTGCAAATGAAATGAATCAGTTGCAAATTATTCATCTGCTATAAGAATAAACATGGCAGGAAACGGAAAGAAAGTACCAATTTAATATAAATATACTATTAAATTTGTTTTCTGGTCTGTCTGGAGCCTGGTTTGTATGTTTACATGGTGGTAATGGTATCGCACAGTGAGTGTCGATGGGGGGGGGGGGGGGGGGTGTGCTAGTGAAAGATAACTAACGATGTGCAATTATCACATATTTACCCACAACAACCCTAGGTGGGGCTAGATCAAAGAGGCCACGGAGCAACAGAGACCCCTCACTGTGTCCCTGCGTCATGTCTCCTATCATTTGTTTATGTCATGTGCCAGGTCCAGCAGAGTGTGTGTGCGTGTGTGTGCGCGTATTTGAGTGTGTGTGTGCGTGTGCGTGTACGTATATAAGTGTGTGTGTGCGTTTGTGGGTTGTTGGAGTTGTGGCTGTAGTCTTCTCTACTTGCTGATGGGGATGGATCATAGCCTCACCAGGCTTTACGAGCAGATGCTTTTAAGCTGCAGCTGTTTGATGCCACTCATTACAGCTAAAAGGTCCCCGAAAAGAAAACATACACACTATCAGATGCCATAATTGCCATTGATGCATTTTAGTTGATCAACACATACACACACACACACACACACATTTCAAAACACAAAAGACACAAAGAAGCTTTAGGGATGGGATCAGCAGTTACTGCTTTCATGGAGAGGCTATACCGCTAATTATGCTGCTAGCCGCTAAGTTCCATTTTACAAGCAAATACAGAGAACACCCTGTTGTATCCCCTGAACATACCCTTTTAGCATCAATGTTCATTTTAAGAAAACTGTCAGGTTTATTGCGCTAGCCTCCCCTGTAAAGATAAGACGGGTGTTCGCTGGGAGTTTGCTTTGCGTCCAGTCGTTGATGCGCTGTGGTTATTGACAGAGGAGCTGGCATTTGAATAGTTTTAGCTTCTTATTAGAGCACAAGCAAACGGCAAGACTTCGCAGCTGACTAAAAGGTTAATCCGTTTAGAAGTGGATTTTGTGTGTTTTAGGCTCTCTGTGCACATGTGTGAGGTGTGAGTGTGTGTATGTGTATGTGTATGTGTATGTGTATGTGTATGTGTATGTGTATGTGTATGTGTGTCTGTGTGTGTGTGTGTGTGTGTGTGTAAGGTGTGTGTGTGTGTGTGTGAGTGCCCGTGTTTAGCGTCTTCAGGGAACTGATGTTGCAAAAGAGGTTCCCGTTGTCGTGGCGACTTGCAGCTAAAGCCAGGGATGTGTAAGGGAGGATTAAGGCACCAAATTGACGATTAAGAAATGGGTGCAGCAGGATGACTTATAAATAAAAAAAACAGCTAAGTTCAAGTCAAATGTCAAATGTCACCACTTCTAACATGTGGTGTGTCTGAACTCACATACACTGTAACACAGCTTACGTAGCTCCACGGAGAGGATTCGGGTTCAAGCGCATGTGAGTGTTACATCTTTGAAAACCTCAAGCCCTTCATATCTTCTTTTGGTTTCTGAGAGTGGAGAAGGAGAAGCAGACAGACAAGACATGCTTTTTTCTCACAAACCATCACAAGAGACTGCATATCACCATGTCAGCTTTTGTTGCGAGCTATTAAAACAACATCTGTGACCAATAATAATGCAGTACGCTCTAACTTCAAAAGAGCTTCACTGTGTGGATCGCAATTTATTTTGCTGCTTGTTTGTGCGATAGTGTCAGTCAGGCCTTTTACTATCAACTAAATAAATGACCTGTGCATTGTTCAGAGGTGGTTTACAAGCCCTACCGCCACCCGACACCGTGAAGGGGACGACGTGAGGCTCCGATCGCACTCGCATATTCACTGCAGCAACCCAGCGGAATCGCACATACCCACGTCGCCGGCGATGCCACTCTTATCTCTTGCTCCCTCGTCTTTTGTCTCCCGTTAAATGGCATTTTATCACACTGCCGGGACCGGACACCCTTCACATAGAGCCTGATTGAGCCTCCATTCAGCAGAAAAAAGCTAGCTTATTATCCCAACCTCTACTGTGGTTGTCAGAGAGAGAGAGATGATGGTGAATGTTAACGTGTGGCAAGTCAATTTTGATTTATAAAAAGACGTCGTCCGTCTTTGATAGTGCTTCGAACCAATTTACATTTGATTGAAAACGTGTGTTGAAAATGTGTGTCTGTGCCAGGGCCTTTTCTTATCACATGCAATTTATAGTTCCATGGCTGATCCCGAACACCAGGGGCGCAGACAATGACTGCCGTGTCTTTAGGAAGACACTGTTTGACTTCTTCTTTTAGCTAAGCAGCCAACAATGTGCTCCGGCCTGAAAGAATATACCCCAACATACCCACCATAGCGCGTACTGATGGGCATGAGTTCACCTTCCACCCTGACTATAATTGTAATCCTTCTTTTCCTTGCAATTACTTTTCAAACGCAAGTCATTTCTATGGAAATCTACAATAGGAGCAACATGCTATTTTTTGATAATGTTTGAAACACAATGCATACACAATTTGCTCCCCCCTCTACATATGTCTCTGAGTTTGTATACTGCATGAAGCTGTCATTGACAGAATATCCAAAGAATCACTGACAGTGGAATTGGTTAACATGGTGCCCTCTAACATGTAATTTTGTGCTCCTCCAATTACAATGCATTCCTGTGATCTTGCGCTCCCTTTCTCTCTCACACACACACACTTTGCGTTATTGAGGTCGGCGGCAAACATTATAAAAAGCACCCAAAGCAATTACCTGTTTCACCCACGTCAAAGAACCGCCCCAACATAATTGGTGAATATAATATATAGACTTAATTAACAGTTAATTAAACCAAACTTTTCACATTTAATGGACTTGTACTCTATATTAGTTTTCAATTTGGCAGATTGAGTGCTGATGAGTATGAGCAGGGCAAACTGACCTAAGAGCAGTCTTATGACATCAGCACTCTGTGTGTGTGTGTGTGTGTGTGTGTGTGTGTGTGTGTGTGTGTGTGTGATGACTCAGTTTCCTGTTCGATCCAGTGCCCCCTCACTGTGTGTGACAGAAGAGGACCTGTCTCCATCCTCTTAGCTCCACCCATCTGTCTCTTTCCTCCATCTCTCTCTCTCTCTTTCTCTCTCTCATGCTGTCATCTTCCACTCCCTATTCCTCTTCCTCTCACCCAATCTTACCATCTCTCTCACACACTCTGATTTTATTCTGTATCTCTTTTCCTTTTGGCATTTCCACTCATTCTCTCTCTCTCTCTCTCTCTCTCTCTTTCACCTTCTTTTCCTCATCACCCATTCTATCCTGCTCTCCTCCATTCATCCATCCCCCTCTCCATCTCCCATCACTGTCCATTTCTATTCCAGTCACCCTCCATCTTTGCTACTCCTCCTTGGAACATTCCAGATTTAATTACATAAAAAAATATTATTGCCAGTGGACTTTGCTCCGGGTTGGCGTTTATCACGTCCCCCTGTTGCCACGGCGTTCACTCCCCCCTGGGGAAATCATGCTAGTAGGCAGAAGCTAATCCAATAGTCAATACACATAATAACCCTTGTAATGAATAAATGGACTTTAACAAATATAGCCATGAGCTTAGCAGGACCTGATCTGGTTTAAACACATGACCATGGCTTAATTTTTCACTTTCCACTAACGTACTTCTCTCTCTCTCTCTCTCTCCCTATCTCTCTCGCTCTCTCTCTCTCTATCTCTCTCTCTCTCCCTCGCTTTCTGCTTGTAATCAATGTTTAGACATTGTTGGTTCTTTAGCAGACTTTTCCCTGCTTGCCTTTGATGTAAAAAGTTGATCTTTTTCAAGATGGAGTGGAGGCGGCTGGGGGTTGAGCGGGTGGTAGTGAGGGGGGCGGGGGGTTGTTCGCCATCGAGCCCCATGATCAGAGCTCCCGTTGCCGCGGGAACCCGTAGATTACAGGTGACACGATAGCCTGGCTTTGCTCTCTGCCTCACTCTTGATCACGGCTGAAAATCAATGCAGCCGGCGTGCACATGCCACCCAGCCCGGCGCAGTCGCTCGCTTCTAATCATCTCACATGAGAGTCTGTGACAGAAAAGGACCAGTCCCCCACCCCCTCCTCCTCCACCTCCTCCACCTCCTCCCATGCTCTCCACCCAGCCTTTCTCCATCTATCCATCTCTCTCTCGTGCGCTCGCACGCTCTCGTTTCTCTACATCTCTTTCCTTTTTCTCTGTCTCCACATGAAACACTCGTTCCTCGCTGCTCACTTGCTATTTGCCTAATGATCTTTGATGGTCGGTGCTACCCTCTCGCTGGCCCTCGTTTGAGGTGACGAATGTGTGTGTGTGTGTGTGTGTGTGTGTGTGTGTGTGTGTGTGTGTGGTGCAGGTGTAATTTGAGTGGCTTTCTCAGAGGGGGAGAATGGAGCACCGAAGCCTGTGTTCACATCGAGAGAGGGGGACAGACCCAATTGCGCCTTCAACACAAAGGCAAATCAAAAGGCAACTCTATCCAATTCCAGCTCGTTTAAAGAGCGACATGTGCCTGTGACTGATTCAGTCTTTATGAGCACCAGCATGTGCATTTGTATTGAAGTTTGCATTGTGTCTACGTACTCGAGCGTGTGTGTGTGTGTGTGTGTTAGTGTGTGTGTGTGTGTGTGTGTGTGTGTGTGTGTGTGTGTGTGTGTGTGCGTGTGCGTGTGCGTGTGTGTGTGTCTCAGCTCAGCTTTTGCCATATCAGCTCCTCTTCCTATTCATTTTCAACCTTTTTTTTCTGTTATTTGTGTATTCTACACACAGTGTCTTTTGATATGCTTGTTATGATTGGGTGTTTCCCTGTGACAAGAATCCTGTTGTGTTTTCTAAGACAACCCTATTTATAGTGCACTGATTGGGAACAGGTGTGAAGCTGTTGTCCAAATACAGTACAAATGAATGACAAGAAAATAGTGTTTGCTGCAAAACAGCATTCGTCCTGAATTTGAACCTACCTGAAATTAAACAATGCACCAGGGCTCACGCAGTGCATTGTTATCGTCTCCATAGCAACTGCGGCCCCGCCATTATTCTGGACAATTTCGACGAACCTGTTTCCACAATTTTCGGCAAAACAGCCTGGCACCTAAATGAATTGTACCTCTATCGAACCACACCGCTCTTCGGCCAGTTTCCCCAATAGGCTTTGACTACACAGGCCGTCATCTCTCCAGGTGTGTGCGAAAAATCGTCAAACAAAAGAAAATGCATGGTTGAGACAGCCCACTCTGTTGGGTTGTGCAGTGCATGTAAACATGGTCACGGCGTGAGGACGGCCAATTTCACCTGTGCTCCAAAGGCTTCTCTGCATGCGAGCGTTTGCGAGCGCTTGAGCACTTTGGTCAGGAGACGGAACAACAAACAAACGGGCGCCACAAGCGCCGGACGACACGCTGGACGTCCCACGGGGAGTGTTTGAGCAGATCAACAGTGACGTCTGTCACATTCTCACAGAGGGCATCAGACAGAGTGTGAGGGTGACACGCGCAGCACAGGGAGTCCAGTTGACAAACAGAAGGACACACACATGCACTCACACTCTCTCTCACACACACACACACACACACACACACACACACACACACACACACACACACACACACACACACACACACACACACACACACAGAGACTACATGCAAACATGCATGAAGCTTCCAGGGAGAGTAAGCTTCAAGGAGAAAGATATACACACTTTTTCATACCATATGTACAGAGGTTAACAACACAAGGTCAGTGAAGCGCACACAACCACAAGGCATAAAAAAGACACATTGAACTGCAGTTATAATTAATTCAATTCACACACATGAATCACAGGCCAAGGAATCGAACCACGGACATTTTGGAACTCTGACTAACTGTGAGTTCAATCAACTTGGAACTAATGTGACTTTTTCTGGCAGTATTTTTAGCTCCAATGGCACGCTTGTGTGAAATGTCTGGACATTTCCAGGCTAATGCATGTTTTGAAAAAAAAAATCTGTCACATTATGATATTTTTCACATAGAGCTTCCTTGTATCATATTACATAAAAATGATTTATTGAATTACCTATATGCAGAAAGCAGTCGCATATAGTCTGTCTTGTGAGGAGGTTTTCTGAGCCTGCTGTCAGAGGCTGTGCTTTCTGAGTGTCTGGCGTGGTGTTGGTACTCAGACTGACCTTGTTGTGGTCTATAAACAGTAACTCCCAACATGCCGAGCTGCAGAGGTAGAAACTCGAGGGACTGGAAACGTCATCGAAGAGAGGTGGGAGAGGAACAGAAGACGACAGAAATTGAACGAAAATGTGTGTGTGTGTGTGTGTTAACTGTGTGTGTGTGTAGGGTTAACTCAGTACACACACACCTGCCAAGCCTGCACACCTGTGTGGAGAATTCTACAAATACCCCCTAAAGAAAAAAGAGCTGCAATCAGCACTTAACAACAGCAAAAAAAAACCAGCATCTTCAGCGTGCATCGGAACAGCTGGTGACATCACACCATCCTGCCGTTTAACAGGAGTAATGGAAATGGCCACTGTAAAACATTTTAAGAGAGAGAGAGAGAGAGAGAGAGAGAATCACACACAATCACAGGCGAAGGGATGCTGCAGCCTGGGGAAGAGGTTTCTCAAGGCAAAGTAAACATCAGAGCTTAAAGCCTATCTCTCGCCAGCCACTCTCCCTGTGAGTCCTAATAGCAGCTCGCAAATGAGATTAGGCTCACCCAGCCACACAATAAATGAGGGGGTGTCTAAGGGGAAGAGTGCAATATAAATGGATACTTAGTTAATAGCCTTTTGTTGGAAAAATTAGACGCAGGATTTCTCTGTGGCATCTTGGAAGTGACTCTCTCTCTCTCTCTCTCTCTCTCTCTCACATCTGATTCCTTATATTGAAAAAAAACCCCACAGCAATAAAGTTAATTACTGCACCACTGTAAAGTGAAATATATTTAGTGATGATGGTGTATGGTTATATGCAAAAGGAAAAAGAAAACAACAGATTGATTTAATGTTATCGTTAATTGTGACATTTAAAATAATTTGTCATATGGATCTGTCTTCTGTTATCTATCTCATGTCTCCTTTACTTTTCTTTTATTTTGCACTCTCTCTCTCTCCTGATTTTTTCCTGCAACACAGCAGTCACTTCCCAACACAGATATACACATCCTCTCTGTCACACACACACACACACATACACACACACACACACACACACCAGGTTTGGCTCGGTGACTTGTGCTGCTTTGGCACAGGCCTGCCGGTCCCGCAGATGTTCTCATTGGCCGCGGATCCTGGCAGAACAGCCACTGTGACAGGTAACAAGGCAACCGTCACCTTGACGATGAGCCAAAAACCATCTCCCCCTGCATTGTCACTCCATTTAGCCGACAGACCCACTGCCTCTCCACACCGCTGAACCCCCCCCCCCCCCCCCTATTCCCCACCTCAGCCCACCGCCGCCATGTAGCGCCACCCCCCCCACACACACACACACACACACCTCACCCCTCTGTGTTGTCAAACACCGGTTACCGTACACTGCGTCGCTAACCATATGTAACTAAGACATGTGTCAAAACCAGACCCACATGACTCTAACTCACTGCCCACCCCCCCACCCCCCAACACACACACACACACACCCTCAACCCTTTTCTGAACTCCCACTCAGTGTCACTGGGCTGGAGACAGCAGACAGCTTGTGTGGAGCTCTGTGCCTCTGTGTGATTTCTTTTTTCCTGGCTGCCTCGTCGAAGACAGTTCAGGCAGGCGGCGCGACTCCACGGCTGCTGCTGCCGCCGCCATCGCCTGCTTCCCCGTCGCCACGCTTTCCAGAGTGAGGTGCAGCTGGCTGTCTCGGCGCGGCCCCTTGGTATCTCCACGGAAACCTGTCTGGGGACCCCCTCTCCGTAACTCGGCAGCCCCAGTGGCGCTCCGTCTGGCTTGCCTGACGATCCGGGAGTGTAGTGGCAAGCATGACAGACACACATGCTCTTGTGTTTCCCTCTCTCTTCCTCCTCTCTTTCTCTCTACTCTGGTCGTTTGTGTGATCCTGCTGCTGACTGCCTGTCATTCATGAGCTACCATGTCTTACCTCTCTCTCTCTCTCTCTCTCTCTCTCTCTCTCTCTCTTCTCTCGTCTTCGCCTTGTGTCTCCAGGTCGGTCTTCCACTGAACCTCTCTCCTCCTTAGCCTCATTTTTCCCCCTTTGCTGTCTCTTCATCTTCATCTTGTGGCAGCGTTGCCGCTCCAGTGAGACAAAATCCAGGTGCCCCCCCCCCCCCCCACACACACACACACACTACCACTACCACCGACAACTTTTTTTCTCACACCTAATATGTCTCTCTCACCCACACATACATACACTGTCCCACACAAACACAGACAAACACATACATAAAGACACACTGTCTCTTTCTTTCTCTTACTCACACGCTGTTTCTCTTGCTTTCTCTCTATGACACACACACATGCACACACTCACACACACACACACACACTATCTCTTGTTTCAAACACACACGCACACATTCTTTTACACACACAGTTTCAACACCAATATCCCCGTGCTCTGTTGTCAGTGGGCAGCGGTAGGACAGCTAATGGTGTGTCTGAGTTGTCGGTGTTGTTGGAGTTCCACTATCTCTTCATCACACACAGGCTCAGGCCCAGGCCGGCTATTCACCACCACCACCACTGCCACCACCCTGATGCATTGTGGTCATTTTCCGGCTGGCTCACTTTTGTTCGGAGGGGCGCTCTCTCTCTCTCTCTCTCTCTCTCTCTCTCTCTCTCTCTCTCTCTCTCTCTCTCCAGCAGGCTACTCGTATAAGCCTCGCTTCAACTCCCTGCCCTCCCCAAACACATCCGAGTGGGCCAGAACGGAGAGCCAGTGAAGAGCCAGCGGGCTCGCCGAATCACTGAATCACGGAGGAGAAGCCTGTGTGGGTTTGCAGACAGAGATAACTGCAAATCCAAAATGTTTTCACAGGGATCAGGCTGGAATCTCTGCATTTCTTCCGTCGTGCTGAGGAGGGACGGGGCAGTCTTAGTCACTGGATTCTGTTGTAGTATCTATGTGTGAATATCTGGATGATTTTTTAGGGTTGACAGATACTGGATTGAGGCATCAACATGAAGATACATACATATACAGTAGCACAACAGGCTAGATATTATAGCGAGAATGACTGCTATGAAATTCTCAGAGCTACATATATTACTGCAATTAATGCTCTAATCAAAACCAACTTAAAGACACACATGCACCCACACACATAGGCAGGCAGAGAGAGAGAGAGACCCGTCCCTTGAACTGCCTCTGTGCTTTGAGAGACAGAGTCCCTGATTGGAGTTGTCAGTCATGCAGAAAGTTAACTTCACTTCATTTGGGTGATGAATGATAACAGGAAGCCATAAAGCATGGCAGCTGTCTCTACACAGGACAGCTCTCAGTTCACTTAGCTCCCTCCTTTCTATCTAACCATCCATCTATCCATCTATCTATCCATCTATCCATCTATCTATCTATCTATCTATCTATCTATCTATTTATCTATCTACTGTATCTATCCACAGAACCCTTCAGATGCTTTAGTGTAGAACCTAATGGCTATACACTCCGTTAGCTTGTTTCCATGCATTCATATTCATTCTACAGTCATCTGCTCTGTTGCATTTGATAACCAAATCAAATTCAGATCCTCATTTCCATGTCATAATATGCTTATCAGGGGACCAGCTAACTTACTAACAGCATACTAACCGTGTGCTTTTAGAATGCCCCATCTACCATCTTGATGGCACTTGATTGATGGACAGACCTGGGGAACATTCCTTACAGCCTCCATCAGGATCCAACACACACCCTCTCACCGGCAGAGAGTCTGACTCGCCTTGACTAGCCGTGGCCATTCTGCCTCGGGCTATAGTTTGTCCGCTAACATGACCGCTAGCCTGCTTTAATGATGTTCTCGGCACACAGAGGGCTATAAACTCACGCCTTGACCTTTAATCAGCATCAACGCTAATGAACATCTCTCTCTCCCTCTCTCTCTCGCTCTCTCTCTCTGTCTCTCTCTCTTTCGCCTGCACTTGTACGTATGTGTGTACTGTATGTGTGTCAAAGTACAGGTTTGCAGGCTAACTGGTACGGAGAATGCAGAACATGTTAAAGCTGGATCACTGGGCCTTGAATTAAGCAGAGGCTAGTTCCTCATTGATGTGTTGACGTGGGATCTGACACTAGCTTGGCGTGGAAAATCGTTATCCTTTCAGTCTCCTGCTAACGCGGTTATTGTCTTTAAGAACTGATCAAACATTTTCAAGGACAGCGCTGGCAGCTAATCAATTCCAAATGTCATAACAGCAGACATTTGCCGCCTCTGGCTTCGTTACTAATGCAAACACTCAGTGTCGTGATCCTCCGATATAAATTGTAGCGGTTAGCTATGCCTGCCTACAAAAAGATAATAATATAATAATAAGAGTAACTGGTGGGTTTTAGCGTAGACTGGTGGCAGTTGAGGGGTTCTGTTTTTTGTTGGGACGTGACGCGATGACGTGAATTGGAGGGTAGGCCTGTCATTATTTGAATGAAGTCTGATGGCGGGGAGAGTGTGGGCCGATGGCGGATGAGTGCGGCAAAGGAAAAGTTACTGAGACGGAAAGGATCGTGTGGATTCTATTGGGATACTCTGGTGGTGGATTATTCTATGCCCTGGGAGCACTTTTGGACCCCGACATCCTTTTCCGAGAATTCTGCAAGACATACAGGGAGTAGGAGCTTTCTACAACGAACAGCGCTGGATGCCGGGTTTGAGCTAAACTTTTTTCTGCTGTGACCGGTTTCCCTAAGCCTGTTTGTAGCCTCCAAACACCTGTTCACCTGCCCTCAATACCTACCGCTGCCCCAATTCCATTTAAATCCCTCGTTACAACAACCTATAGCCTACTTTTCCGTGGCGGCGCCCACACAACTAAACGTCTCACTTCTTTCACCCCTGACTCCTTCAGTTGATATTTTGACCTACTCTAACTTTTGATTTCGTTTCATACATTTTCTTTCTTTCATTTTCTTTATTTTGATTAGAGATCGTATGCTCCAGGAGAACGATTCACTTGGTGTTGTCGGCCTATGTTAAGACCGACGTTGTCGGGAAGCTGGTAGCCTGCATTTATTTAATGTTCCTGGGCACAATAGAAGGTTGTTGAAGCTGACTGCTATTTATGTGTATGCTACGAAAGTGGGTTAACGAAAAACTGCGTATTTAACATTTTCAGTTTGGTTTGAATGGTGTTTTTTTATTGTTTAGGGGGCGATTCCTTTGTTCATATGCGCCTTGACTGCGGCTTACAGCTAGGCCTGATGTTGGTAATATGCCACGGTCTTAAACACTGTTGAGAACTGTTGAGAACATTTCAATACATTCATTTTTCCTTTAAAAATTCAGAGTGAAACCGAGTCTCCTTCCCACATATAAAAAATAAGCTGGCGTAACTGAAATGAATATATGTCCGGGTTTCAGTCACGTTACAAAATACACACTGTATGGCAGTGTCCTAAGTGGTACTGTATATGATCTATACTCTCTGTACTGTGTAGAGTGTGCAGGAATGTAGTAGGAAAGTATTTAACCCTTGTGTTATCCTCAAATTTTTTAACGACACTCATGATCCTTGGGGTCAATTTGTCCCCAGCTAAATAAACCCTCAGAAAATTATTATATTTCATATTGTTACCCAGTTTTTTTGTGACAGGTACTTAACAAGAGTGTAATAACCACCATCAAAAGCCCTACAAAACAATCCCACCCCCCTACACCCCTTTATGAACCTTGGAACCCTGGCTGGCAATATTGCCCATCCAGTGTCAGCAGCCCAAAGGCTTGCTGTTGCTTCCCCTTTTGACTTATACAGTCCTCCCAAAATGACTTATATGTAATATGTACTTGTGTATGTAATAATGATAATAACAATATGTTCCCATACTATTCAAATAATAATATCCATAATGTGTCAAATATTCATGTAGCCCATGTTTCATACAGCTGGGGTCAAACTGACCCCAAGGAACATCAATGTACAAAATATTTGTACAGGACATTGAAAACAAATTATTGTACAAATTTCATGCTAACTCTGTTGTACCCTTCAATTGAGGAAAAGTCATAAAACATGAAGCAAAAAAAAAAAAGTGAACCATATATTTTATGATGTTACACGTTGTTTGGGGTCAAATTGACCCCAAGGATAACATGAGGGTTAAGGAGTTTCACTCATCACATAGGTTTATGTAGAGATTCATTGTAAAATATGTGCGAAATAATATAACAAGGATGGGATTCCTGGCCATATTGGTGTAAGTGAGGTGTAGTACTGAGTTAGAGCTTTTTTGTTGTTGTCCAGATATGAGTCTGTCATAACGTTCCTGCATCCCAGTCTCATAGCTGTTAGTCATGGCAAATTAGTCAACATGATGCGTGCTGATTTCTGTAACTCAAAGTATGCAGATGTGCTGTCAAAAAAAAAAAAACAACAACCTGGAAATGAACAAAGATGACAAATACAAATGAAGTGTGTGTGTGTGTGTGTGTGTGGGGGGGGGGGTTTGGAGTGGGTCAATGGGGGGGGGGGGGGGTGGAGAACAACATGGGCACCTGATTCCACCATTACTGAGTTGACTTTGCGAGAAATTGAATTTTGTGTCATTATCGTTCCTATGCAAATGTGTCAGCACAGCGACAAGGGGAATCTACAACCAGTGTGTGTGTGTGTCAGTCTCTCTCTCTCTCTCGCTCTCTCTCTCTCTCTCTCTCTCTCTGTGTGTGTGTGTGTTTTGTAGTTCATGCTGTGTACATTTTGTTTATTTAGCCATATGTTGACTTAAGTCAGTTTACTTTTGTCTTTTGTGCTTGTTTGTCTGAGCATATGCACGTGTGTGCTTACACTGCTGTGTGTCAATGAACACATGAGCATGCACATGCATGTTTCTGTTCATTGGTGTGCACACATCTATTGTGTGTGTGTGTGTTTGTTTGTTTGTGTGTGTGTGTGTGTGTGTGTGTTTGTGCTTGTGTGTGTGTTTGTGCTTGTGTGTGTGTGTGTGTGTGTGTGTGTGTGTGTGTTTGTTTGTGTGTGAGTTTGTGCTTGTGTGTGTGTGTGTGTGTGTGTGTGTGTGCATGTGTGGGTGTGCACATGCATAATTGCGAAGGAACGAGCTTGATCACCATGGTGTGAAGCTTCAACAAATTACCCACATCGTCTTAATGAAGCTCAACTCCTGCCTTGCAGAAAGTGTCTCAAATGTACTGCTAATGAATGCGACACTCTGTCCTTCTCTTCCTCTGTCTGTGTGACACACACACACTTATACACACACACGCATACACATGCACATACGCATACATAAATGGACACACACACACACACGCACACACACACGTGTGTATGCATGCTCATCAGTGCACACAAAGTTGGCACTATCTCCCATTGCCTCTTCACAGACTCTAAACGTACAGCAGATTCCTCTGTTCTGTTCCTCAGTCTTTGTTATTTCCCATCACTCAACACACACCGCAAAGTTTTCATGATGCAAAATCGGCTAGTTAAAATAATCCCTTTACATGACAGTGGGCTTTATTCATCATAAAGCACTTTTAACAAGGTGTTTGAGCCGTGGGCTTTTCTGCTGCATTTATTACGATCTGACCAGTGTGTGCCTGTGATCAGACATGGCCAACTCATTAAATGTGTTTAGTGGGGGGGAGAGAAACCTGCTGAACATGTAGGTGCCGATGGGGGATTGTGGGGTTGGGGGGTGCGATGCTCTGAGGAGTGCTGAGTGGTCCCATGGGATTGGATACAAGTGGTCTGAAAGTCAAGTAACCCCCCCCCCCCCCTTATGTTAAAATGTTAAGTCCTTTGGGTGAAGTCCCTAATTCCCTCTCAGTGAGATGGAAATTCCTGCAGGATTTAATATGGCGAATATGTGAGAGAAAATGAGTGTGGGTGTGTGTTTGAGAGAGAGAGAGAGAGAGAGAGATAGATTGTGTATGTTTGTGTGCTACAGTGTGTGTGTGTGTGTGTTTGCGAAAATGGCTGTATAAATGTATTTTTAGGTCATGTGTGACAGACACACTGTCATAAGCTGCTTTCAGACACGTCCTCCACAGTATATGTGGATCTTTGTCAAACGGAGGTCCGACCCTTCGAGTGATTCAGATATGATGCGGACATTATGTGTGAACGACACCGACGCACAAGAACAGAATCTCCACATGGTTGAACAGGTTGAACGTGGTTAAACATGCACATAAACAGAATATCCGCATGTTCTTCGCTTTGTTCAGACACAAGCTCATTTACATAATGTCCTTTGGAAATACTAGGAGGGGAGTAGTGTAAGAGCCGGCTAAGTTCAGAGTTCCAATATTCCGGTTATGTTGTTCAGATATATGGCCCAACCGATTGATATCCGCAGAACATGCAGACACCTAGGTCTGAAAGTAGCTAGTGTTAAAGGTTGTATCAGCGATAGAGGGGATATGTCACTTCTGTTGATGTTCAAACAAAACAGAGAGCTAGCTCGCTAGTCCCTCCCCCTCACTCCTGTGCAATTAAAACTCTGCTAAATGCGCATCTCGTCGGTTATTGGTTGAAACACTTTATTTTGCCTTTGAGTGGGTTGCCAATCCTTGTTGGTAGCAATTGTTTTTGTGTACAGATCTCGGAGCCTAGGCTGCCTACAGAGATGTATTTTTTGACGGCCTGCTTATGGGGCAGAGCTAGCGGATCGTTAGGAAAGATTAGATGAATGTGATCATTTATGTTTGGGCCTTTTTGGGGCCTGCAATCGCTGATGCAACCTTTAATGACAGTATGCCATATATTGTATGTGCTCTCTCTCTCTGTGTGGGTGTGTGGGTGTGTATGTGTGCGTGTGCGTGCGCGTGCGAGGTTGTGTGTTTGTGTGTGTGTGTGTATCATGAGTGATATGTGGGCTTGTTCACTGGCACACCATCACTTGTGCACTTGACTGACAGGAGGGGCATGAGAGTGCTAAAATGTCAGGACTTGGCAAGTGCCAAGGGTGTGAAACGACTGCTTGGTTTTGGCCATTAGCACTACGGACATACACACACACTCCCAGGTCATCCTTTCAACACCTCTTCCAGAGCTGTCTAAATGTGCAAGCAGTACTTTAAAGTGAGAATGGAAACAGCAGCTTTTAGTTTTCAACTGTCTATACACCTATCACAATGGGTGTGTTCCAAACGGGTAAAGTTGCTGCCTTTTAAGATATCTAACTGGGGAGCAAGGCAGCAAGTGTGGTTCGAAACCGAAAAAACAAATTCTGCTGCCTTTTAAGATATCTGAGAATTCCCAAATAACGGTCATTTTTGAAGGCAGCATCGATGCACACTTCATGCTCCCTCCTACCCATAATCCCTTGCGGCAACGTCTGAAACAGCTGTGAAAGGTAAACAAACATGGCGGATGACATCGGTAATGGCTGCTGAATCTGTTTAAAATGTCATTTGTGTGACCTTATTTTGCTTAGATTTGTAGAAAAGAGATGAAAAATAAACAACTTACTATCTGATTATGCCATTGTTGTAACCATTAATAGCGTCTGGTCTGATATATCTGCCGGCCGTAAAACTAATTTATACCGTTAGCCTGCTAGCTTACGTAAGCTAATTTAGTTTAACGTCAGGCCTTTGCTAACGTCATACCATAGTGTTAACCAAAGATTCTAGAGTGCTACGCTCATTTTTAAAAGATGCATTTAATCCAAAGTCATGTCTAGTTAGACAGCTCTCTATGTAGGGAGGGAGGCAGTAGGCAGCTGTCTCCCGTTTCGAACACACCCATTGTGTCATTTCACCATTTTAGTCTTATGTCAGTATTTTTATTCCTGTTATATCACCGAAAGTCATCAATCATCATCAATAGTTGGATGGATGGATGGATGGAGGGAGGGAGAGGTGATTGGTAGATGAATGATAGACCTTTCATGGTTGATTTTGATACTTTCATTTTGTGTTACAGTATGTACAGGATATATTTCAGAAAATGAATGACAGCCAGTAAAACACTTAATCATTGAAGGAGTGAAATGTTCTAATGCCATACGTGATGAATGGATTAGGCCCATAACCTGGGATTTAGTAGCAATATACTGTATGTTTATGAGTAAATGTATGCAGTTGGATTGATGGCATGTCAGACATATGAAGATATATTAATCCAGGTACATGTCATTTATTATCTCATTAATGTATTATTGATTTAGTTGTATTGGGATATTAATGACAACAGCACACTAACTGGAGTCATCCTTCACTTACTGTAGAAGACATTCATGTATTTTAGCGGTAATTTCCATCTGTCAGCCAACCTTTCTTTGCTTTTCTTCATGTGTCTATCTCTTTTTGAAACCTGTAACGTTAGTAGGCACCATAATACATACACACACACACACACACACACACACACACACACACTGGTTTGCAACTTTCAAAACCAACCAACAAACAAGCCTACCACATTATTGCAAGTGGTGTGTGTGTGTGTGTGTGTGTGTGTGTGTGTGTGTGTGTGTGTGTGCTTCAAGCAATGCAACGTCCACTTAACACACAGAGATCAGTGATGGTACTGATGGTGGTTTTTAGCCTTGTGGGGGAGTAGCCTCCATGCTGTAGCTCCCTCCCTGACCTGTTAGGTGTACATGTAGGCCTTTTTAAATAAACTCATCAGCATCTCCCGGAGCTCCCCGTGGAACAGACTAATGTATGGCTTTATATAGAGCGCAGCTCCATAATTCATGATGCACAGTAACATTAGTATCAGCTTTGTCATGTCAAAACGATGAGAGTTAAAGATTTGCCGCGCTACTCATTAGTCTGAAAACTCATTTAGTTTTCCCCAGCCCTAGCCCTCCTTCTATTTCTCTTCCTTTCTTTTCTCTCATTCCCCTCCCTCCCTCCCTCCTCCCTTCATTCCCCTCCTCTCCTCCTTGTTCTCTGTCTTCACGTCTTTTTTTTTTCCGCCCGTCTCATTTTTTTTCGTTTCTCTATCTCTCATTCTACCCCTTCTCTTTCTCTTGCCCTCCTTCACTTTCCATTTCTCTATTTCATCCTCCCACTTTTTTTCTCTCCTCTGCCTTTCTTCTCCCTCTCTCCCCTCTCTCCCTAACTCCCTCTCTCCATCTCTCCCTCCCTCGGATGATAAAAGACTAATTAATAATGCATCCTAATTAAACACTCATCTTTACAGAAGGCAGGCCCGATGCCCTCTCAGCGGCTATTAATTGTTCAGGGCATTAGTAATCATCTCTCTCTCTTTCCTTCTCTCCTTCTTTCTCTCTTTCTCTCACCCATCTAATTCGACTTATATTTTATTTCTGGACAGTAACCACGATGTGGGCCAATGCACTGAACAAATGAAGCTTTTGGGAACACAGCAACACACACAAAAAACATAACAACTTTGCTAATCATTATTTGTAACAGTGTGTCAATGTTTTTTTTTTTTTCATTGTTCTAGTGGTTTCATTTTTTATATTTAAAGTTTATGCCAGTCACAATGACAAAGTTCATGCAAACCAGCTCTGTAATCTGATTGATGTGAACTGTGTGAATGTGTGTGTGTGTGCGTGCGGGCGTGCGTGTGCGCTAAGGCTGAATTTGATTCTTATGTGCCGGCTGCCACATCATTGTGACATTTGTCTCACATTAGTGGCACCTGACTAAGATCTATAATAGCACACACAAGGCCTTATTTACGTCAGACGGATCAACGCACGATATTGAAGGTACAGTAATGGGCAGTAGGAAATGCAATTTGATTCCAGCCTAATGCAATACATTGTAAATGCATGGCCTTTTGGTGACGAATGAATTGCCAAAGTAACAAATATGCTGCCATAACACATAGTTCATGTAAATCAGCTGGGCGAGGGGGTTCTTATCTTAAATCAGGCTTTGTTCATATTTCCTGCCCAGTGGGGGATTATTTGGGACATTCTCTGTGTGATGTCATTGTGCACCCTTTAACCTTTAGGAAAATACATTTTTTTTTTTTTTTGTTGTTGTTTTTTTTTTCTGACAACGGGGAAAAAAGTTTGAACAAAAGCCCTACGCAGGTAGCAGACTGAATCCGAACCGAACGGAAATGAATTGCACGTCAAGTTGTATCGGTGCAGATGACCGGTGAGGTGCATCCAAATCCTCGATCGTGGAGCGTATCTGTCCTGCTCATGTTGTCACTGGAGTAGTGGAGAAGAGAACGGGGACAGCCAGGGGGGTGGGGTGGGGGTGGGGGGGCACACGGCGACATTCTCCAGACGAGCGCGTCAGAGGCCTCCGTGTCCGCTCCAGTGGCGACGAATGATCTTTGACAGGACGTGCACACAGGAAATGAAATCTCATCAGGAACAGAAGGGGCTTGTGGGATGCCCTGAAGGATGACCGTATCGGCCACACACACACAAACACACACACACACACACACACAATCACACACACACACACCTGAGACTTCTCACACCTGGTACCGCCAGCTTCTTTGTCTTTGTTCTATTTATCTCTATGCTTTCTTTCATCTTTCTCTCTTCTGACGGCCTCACAGAGGTCCTCCATAGACACACACACACACACACACACAAACATCTACACACACACACAAAAACACACACACAGACACTACATAATGTTTATGTTATGGTTCACAGCTGCAAGCTACTCTCCAAAATTCAGTACTGCCTTTTATGACATTGTACTTAAATCGATTTTGAGTGTCATTGCAAAACATAACAAAAGACCAAGATAGGGATGTTGGAGCATGGCAGATAACTGTGAGGACGTTGCCACTGGCAGCAGGCCATGAATGTCTATCAGGCAGCGTTCGCATGTAAATTTGCCCTATCGATAACCACAACCAGTGCCTCAACCGTACAGCCCTTATCTCTGAATCCTGCTCAGCGGTCATATTCCCTGGACTCACCCCGGTTTCTGCCGGAGTCGTGATCCAGCGCTCCCACACCCAGAGGCTCAGGAGAAGAAGTCTGTTGTGCTGCGCGTCCTGTCGACTCGACTCCGGCGCTGATGAATATTCCATGAGCGGAGGGATCATGGCAGGAAGAGGGGAGCGGGCAGATGTCACGGGGCTTTGGCCAGGCACATGATAAAAGACCAGGACTTGAGGTGGAAGAGGCCCGGTGAATACTAAATAAATAATAAACAGATTGTCACCATGTGCAGGTGTTTTTGGTGGTGCCTGCCACGTATGAACCCTATTAGTGGCTGGCCTGGTAACAGACTGTCCAGCTGTCTGTGTGTGTGTGTGTGTGTTTGTGTGTTTGTATGTGTGTGTGTATGCGCGTGTGTGTGTGTGTGTGTGTGTGTATATGTTTGTGTGTGTGTGTGTGTGTGTGTGTGTGTGCGTGCGTGTGTTTGTATGTTGGTGTGTGTGTGTGTGTGTGTGTGTGCATTTGTGAAAGAGAGAGGGAGACAGAAAGATGAGGAGGGATGGAGAGGAGGGAGAGTCCAGCTGTAACACCTGTCTTTTCCTCACTGGCTTCTCCCTCTCTCAGCACACACTCCTCTCTCCTCTAATGACCACATGGCCTGTCTCTCTCCATCACACTGATGCCCTTTATGTATGTGGAGGAGTGTCTGTATGTCCGTCTGTGAGTGTGTGTGTGTGAGAGAGAGAGAGTCTGAAAGAGAGGAATAAGAAAGAGTGAGAGTGTGTGTATGTATTGCATGTGTGTGTGTGTGTGTGTGTGTGTATTTGTAAGTATAGGTCATGTGTGAGTGAAAGATGTGCATGTGCTTGTATATGTGTGCATATTTTGTGTGCACGAGGGCGAGGAATGGCAAAATTGTGTGTGTGTGTGTGTGTGTGTGTGTGTGTGTGTCTGCTCATCATGTATTCCCTATTCATTCCTCTGACAGAGAGTGCTGGAGCGTGACTCCGGGACAGCGATGCGATCGGCGTGGCTGTTCCTTACGGATCGATCTGCAGCGCCGCTCCTTTATGCGGGTGTCAAAGAGGCCAGGCCCCTCCAATGGCTAATCTCCACTCGCTATCCCTGCTGGCCTTTCACAGGACCATGCTTTCATAACTCTCACACGTCTCGCAGTCTTCAGTAGCGGCTCAGGTGGAATAATGCACACTGTCAGAGGAAATGAATTCAAATGGAAGACCACTTCATTTATCAGGTTTATTTCATAGAGAGTGCATGGAAAGAATGAGAAATGGGAGACCTGTATATTGATGTCGCACCCCAGACCAATATCTTTGGATTGATAGATGTGTAGCCTTTCCTAAACCTGACTAGAGTTGTCTAGAGTCAGTGTGTCTATAATAGCATCACATGTGGCATGCTAACTTGCTAGCTTGCTAACTGCTACTATAAAAAAGCTGCCAGTAAGCCTGACTCTTACAAGGATGCATTAAGGCTTAAAGTGGTGATTGGTGGCTCAACATGGGTTATAAATGCACTTCCCAAGTAAACAATTTACCTGAAGTGCCCCGGTACTATTTTAGCCTCAGAGACCACAGGGGACAAATTACTACCTGCTTTCAGCAGCTCCACAGTAAACCAACAAATGCAGCCATAACCGCAATGTTAATTCTACCTCATTAATGGCTAAAGTGGCAATTCAACATCCCCGCTATAAATAGCCGTCTATAAATACTGAAGGAAACCCTATGGACAACCCTGCCTGGTGTGGTGCCATCAGGCTATTTTAGCACACTGATTTTGGGCTATGGAGCAGATCACTGAGTTTGAATGGCTGCTTCAGACAGGTCACGGTGTGTGTGTGTGTGTATGTTGTGTGTGTGTGTGTGTGTGTGTGTGTTGCCCACTGCAATGCCGGTAATCATCCAGCGGCCTGGGCGATCAGTCTCACGGCTGAAATCAATGCTGATCCCACAGGGGCCCAGCGGAGCCGCGGCTAATCTGCGCAGGTGATGAATGCGGTGATAAGAGTGGCATTACCTTGTCCGTCCGGCGATCATGAGTGAGATTACACACGCGCCCGACGCTTTTAATGATGATAAATGCGACGCGGACACCGTGTTATCCTCCTTCTGCTTAATAACTGCGGCCACTAAACCTGACGAGTTCTCGACGCACATGCACCCCTGGAGCTTCTCTCTCTCTCTCTCCTTCTCACTCACTCTCTCCCTCTCTCTCTCTCTCTCTCTCTCTCTCTCTCGTTCTTTCTGAGAGACGCTGAGAGAAATCATTCCAAGACGCACCTTCTCCTCCGCTAATATTACGGCGCCAGAGGACTCCTAGGGCACTGTTGTCTGCCCGCATTCATCATCGCATTTTGATTGCAAACCTGGAAAATTGGATGGAATTCTCCATTTTCTCGCTGACTAGAAATTATTAAACCTGGGGCCCCTTGGCGTCTGCATAATAACAGGGAGCGCCATAATGTACTGTTTGGAGTCGCCAAATATTAATCAATATTTCAGCATCTTCCAGAAAATGAAGGAAATATGCCCATAATCACACACAATAACACATGCATAAAAACCACATATAGTCCAATTTCCACACTGTTTTCATATCCTTCCGCATTCATTTAAGCGTTTGTTACAGAAATAGTTTATTAGGAATATAACCTACCTAACCTAATCTATGATTTGCATGGTTGCGATGCGAACATTGATGATGGAAGTGACCTATGAGAAGTCAGCACGGCACGACACGTTACTTTGCGCCGCCATTTAAACAGATGTGATCTCATTTTCAAATCCAAACAGATGTTACAGGCAGTCTGTAAGTGCGGGTGATTGACGTTGGCTTTTTGTGTTGGTGGAGGAGAACTCATCATCATTTCTAAAGCATTTAACTTTGACAGCTTCTCTGAAGGGTGCCAAGCAGCGTGGGAGTCCGGGCGATGCGCTTTATTTACTTCCTAGGCCGTTCTGTATGGCGCTGGACTGGGAGAGAGAGAGCAAGCGAAAGGACAGACGTCTCATTCGGAAATCTTTAAAACTTATGCTTGATGAGTAAAGTGACATAGTTTGAAGCCTTCTGTCAAGTCGGACTCACGACAAGGCACACCATCTGGACAGAAACTGGAAGGCGCAGTGTGTGTACATCTGTATGTGAGTGTGTGAGAGAGAGAGAGAGAGAGAGAGAGACAGGGGGTGAGAGAGAATGTCTGTGTGTGTGTTTCATCCTCTCCCAACAATAAGAGTCTGGAAGGAAAGGTCTGGTACACGGGTGTGATTTCCAGCACAGTGGGCGGCTCTCGTGATGCACAAGCTTGAGTCTGAGTTTGTCTTGTTACCACTGACTTCCCGGCCCTGTCCTAAAGTGAGATTATCTCACCCCCAGAGAAACATCACTGTCATAGCTTCCTTGCTTTTATGGATTTGTCATACTACTTACACCCAAACGACCAGAGCTCTTAACTTCTCCCATTGGTGTATGTGTGTGTTTGCTCTTTAGAGGCTGTGTGTGTCTGTGATGTCTCTCTCTCTCTCTCTCTCTCTCTGTGTGTGTGTGTGTGTGTGTGTGTGTGTGTGTGTGTATACATCCTCTACTACCTGGTATTATTGCCCCATAGATCTCAGGTAAGGATCCTCTTGTGTCTGGGGGCAGGTATCGGGAACCTTCAATTTATTTGTCCACTTAACTTAACCAAGTGCCCCACACACTCCCACAACTCTCTGCTATATATAAAGGTGCTGCTCAACCGTACCACACACACACATACACACGTACACACAGACTGTAACTATTACTTCAGCTTTCTGCCATTGTTCTGTTTGAAAACTTGAAGCCACACAAACAGACACACACACACACACACACACACACACACACACACACACACACACCACACACACACACACACACACACACACACACACATACACATACACACACACACACACACACACACACACACACACACACACACACACACACCGTCCCTTTGTTTCTCCATTTATCAAAGACCATACAACCAAATTTGCTTGTATACCACGCTGGCACTGCATACTTTGTCTGTCTGTCTAAGCACGTCCGAGAGCATCTTCACGGCTAATTAAAGTTAATACATGCATAACTCCCTGGCCGGCGCATGGCTTAGGGACTTACCAGCGGAGCGGCTCGCTAACCGAATGTGACATGCCCGGAGACTGAGCCATGTTTTGGACGTAAAGTCCCCACTCACCTCTCCACCCCGACCTTGACTCTGACCTTGGGTCCCACTCCACCATGTCTCCACGGAGAGCGAGCACAAGGGGTCAAAGTTCACCAAGCAGGGAGAGGTGAGGGGTTCTGTATACATTTTCTTCGGTACAGAATAAACAAATGACAAAAAAGAGAGAAAATGCCCCCAAGACTCAAATCAAACACTATCTTCATGGATGACAAAACAACAGAACACAAGGAGAATAAAAGTAAAGATAGAGAAAGAGGGCGAGAGAGAGAGAGAGAGAGAGAGAGAGAGAGAGAGAGATCTTTCACATTCATTTAAAGCTTCAAAGCACAGACCTCCTCGTTCGGCGGGCCGGGTTGCGGCTGGTGCGTTTTCTCATGTCACAGAGGTTACATTACGCATGCTGCCCTGCAGCCAAACAGATGCACAAGAGGACGCATTTCCATTGCATTCCCCTGACCTGTTAAAGCCCCCGGCCCCCAGCCATCATTCCTCCGCCAGTATTAACGCTCGCGTTTCATTTGAAAACTGCCTTTGTCCTCTCCGCGAGGTAATTAAGATAAAAATATCTCAAGTGAATGCTGTTGTGTGTGTGTGTGTGTGTGTGTGTGTGTGTGTGTACGTGTGTGTGTGTGTGTGTGTGTCTAGTAGAGAGAGGGTATGTGTATAAACACTTTTTCTTGAGGGAAAATATGGTTTAAATCAATGCCAAAAGACAAAATTACAAATCCATACAAAAAAACCCTCCTTTGGTAAGAAACAAAGGACAGCACTGAATAAACCTTCTATATTTCTTGACAGCAACGCAAATGAAAACCGTATGGAACATACAGAGTCCTTTCATATTTAGATGCACTTTGATATAATATCACTGAGATTAGTGTGCTTGACAGGGGTTTGGAAGGGGGGGCTTGGCAAATGGAGAGGTGTGGGCTGCAAAACAAAAAAACAGAATCCTCGTCTGACTGGAAAATAAAGGGCTGAAAAATTTCCCTCCTTCTCAAGTCAGATGAATAGATCTACGCTGGTCGATGATTGGGCTCTAATCCTATGCCCTCCAGGAAACACTTGATGGTGTCACAGCGTATTTGAAACAGATGTGAATGATGGAAACAAAAGAAATATGTAAGAAATGAAATAAATAACCCTGTGTGTGCCAGATCTTGTGTCTGTCGCGGCACACAGATGCCGTACTCCCTGCCTTCCACTTTCCCAGTCTCGAGTGTGACGAGACCTGGCTGCTTCGTGTCACCAGGGAGACAGGCATGAATGACAGCAGGAGAGCTGAGGGACACAAGTGCAAGGCCAACTCACACCAGCTGAAACACTAATGCAAAACAGATGTATGTACCCTGCTCGCAAAGCTTTAAAAAATAATCATTATGGAATTATTACAAAGTCTGTCAAAAAATATGTCAAACACTTTTTGGGGGGATTTTTTTTTATACAGTTGACATCTCTTTTACAGCTCCAGGATAAAATTGTTATGGAGGGATATGACAGTGGTGATGAAGACCATTGTGAGAGTGTCTAAGGTATAGAGAGAGAGAGAGAGGGAGGGAGGGAAAGAAGCGAGGATGTGTGGCTTTGTCTGAGGCAGAGCCATGAGATGCTGGCAAGCTCCAGTCTAGTTGGACACCGCGAGACTGGTCTTTTAATCAGAGGCAGAAGTGCTTATGCTCACGTCAGACCAGCTGGCTGTCAACCTGATGGTTCAACTTTCGAACCCAAGCTGACGTGTGTGTGTGTGTGTGTGTGTGTGTGCATGCAGGGGGGGACAGCACTGGGAACTCATCAACCTGACAGACCCAGACAAATTAACATAACACAAGTCAGGCACAAACTTCCTCTTTAGTTGGAGTTAAAATTTGAAAAGCCCCCACCCTGCCCTTCTTCCATCTCTTACTCTCTCTCTCTCTCTCTCTCTCTCTCTCTCTCTCTGCTTCCCTCCCTGTCTTCTGTCTTTCTGTTTGACTTTAATGTATCGTTACACTCCAACCCATTACCCTGAACTTAAAACGCACTTAGCATGCAAGGTCGGGGGAGAAAGGGAGGGAAAGGGGGGGGGGGTCGAGTGAGAGGCAGGCGGGGGTGTGTGTGTGTGTGTGGGGGGGGTGTATGCTGGAGGAGTGCGCTGATTAAAATGCAGAGCTCGTTATAGGGGAAAAGGAGCAAACATGGGACTGTGATTTGCTCAGACAGAGCTTGGCTAGAATGATGCAGGGGTTTAACTTTGCCCGGACAAGTAGATAGAGAGAGAGGAATGATGTCTCAATCCTGCTATGCACCCCCCATCCCCCATCCCGCACCAGTCCCTCCTCCCCTGACAACCCCCCCCCCCCTTCACTCTCTTTACTCCCCCTAACAACAGAACACAACCAAGTGGCCTCCAAACTATGAGATGGCCTCTAAATTATGCATGGTCGAACACTGAAGCATTGTTACACTTTTAGCAGTGACTAATCTGCCTGGTGTTCTTTTTTTCTCCTCCTCCTCTGTCTGTTGTATATATTTACTTATTTACAGAGCAGAAGAGCACATCTCTGAATACCCCCTCCCCCAGATCTTCTCTGATCCCCACCCCATCCTCTCCTGGCTCTGAAATATTTACAGAGTCCTGTCGTTCGCCATGCTCGCTCACTCGCTCTCGTTATGTCGCAGCGGGGTTTTGACAGTAATGGAACGCGAGACGAGCCATTTAGGAAACACAATGCGTTTACCGAGCGGCTTCATAAAGCCGTGCGAGCCGGGAGGTGTGATACGAGGTCCCCTCGCTCGCTGGCTGACCCGTCGCTTTTTCCTCTTAAACCTGAAGTTGCACTTGGCATGCTCTAGATGCATTCAAATCAGTTTGGCACACACACACACATGTATGAACACACACACACACACACACACACACACACACACACACACAATTACATGTTTAAGTTCCCCTACAATAGTGTCTCTCTTTAATACTGATGAGAAGTATGGTTATCAAATAATGAAACTAATGCTGTAATCCAATTGTAATGTAACTTGTGTTATGGCTCAATCTAAAGGATAATACTGTTACCAAAGGTTCCCAATGTGGAACTTTTAAATGCAAGGACAGTGCTTCTCACAATGAACTAAGTATAACTATAGTACAATGCCTGGCTCAGTGGAACTGCTGTCTGTGTTGTCTTTTGGACAGAACTGAATGCCATCAGCATGGAAGCATATCAGTAGCAACAGACTGATGTTTTATCCTCCACTAGTTTGTGCCCTTGAAACAACAACAACAAAAACAACAACAGGGTCTTTGTCTGACTAGTAGGTCAGTCCAGGGTTTAACCAGACAGGGACAGAGTCATTAGCATGGGAATGCATGTCCCTAGGATGGCATTATCCTTCCCTGGCCACCGAACGCCAATCGCCGCAGAAAAAAGGGCTGCGATGCTGGGTGACATCTCATGTTTCGCCCGTGTCCCACTTCATGCAAATACACTCAT
>NW_027468657.1:25101387-25111387 GCF_046254945.1 Alosa pseudoharengus
TGGTATCGAGTGTTCCCTACTGTGGCTGCCGCAAACCCTCTTGTGAAGCCAAGCTCGAAACCAACCGGTGGCGGTAGCACGTCAATTAGAAAACATTCCCTCTCATCAAATCCTATTTGGAGGCTGGCGTCATGCATGCATGTGCCACTCTGCATGAGTTGGCATAGGCTGCATCATGAACACACCACAACTCCTGCTCAGAGGCTAATGCAACATTTACACAACAACCGTTAATTATGCATGTTCACCGCTACATTTTGAACTCATCTTGGAGATTTTTTTAGAGATCTTAATTGAGCATGGGTGTATTACCCAATATTTCAACAGTAAATTGAGCTACGGTACAGCTTTTGAATGTTGTACATTTAATATATGCTAATAGATGTCTCTTTTTTTTCAGACTGCATTGCAGTGGATTGGAGAGTTCTCCTTATACAAGGAAGAGAGGGAGAGAGAGAGAGCTGAGAGAGATATAAAGAGGAGAGAGAGAGAGAGAGCTGAGAGAGATTGAGAGTGAAAAAGAGTTAGGTGGATGGGTGGGTGGAGCAGCTTTAAGACTGGATTTCTGCACTCTTAATTTGAGGATGGGCTGTGTGTGTGTGCGCGCGTGTGTGTGCGTGTGCGCGTGCGCGCGTGTGTGTGTGTGTGTGTGTGTGTGTGTGTGTGTGTGTGTGTGTGTGTGTGTGTGTGTGTGTGTGTGTGTGTGTGTGTCTAGATGTACAGCAATGGAGTTGGATGTGCTCCTATCACACATTGCCACTGTACAGTAGTAAGATGAGCCATGCTCGCTCTGTCTGTCTGAAATGATTTTATCAACCAACCCCTCTTTCTCCCTTTCCTCTCTTTCTTCACATCCCTCTTTCCTTTGTTACTTCCTCCCCTCACACACCCACGAGTGTATATATCGACAGATATCTAATGTCATTTAGATTTGTACAGCTTTGATTACACTTTTCCCTTTAATAACACACTTCCCTTTTTGTCTCTCTCACTCACACGTGTGCACACACACACACACACACACGCACGTGTGCACACACACACACACGCACGTGTGCACACACACACACACGCACGCACGCGTGCACACACACACACACGCACGCACGCGTGCACACACACACACACACGCACGCGTGCACACACACACACACACGCACGCGTGCACACACACACACACGCACGCACGCGTGCACATACACTCACAGAATAGCACTTCTTGCATCTGATAGACCAATATACTGTACTTCCACATCACATAAGTGGAAGCAATACAGAAACAGGAACAAGAACATGCTGTACAGAATGCCAGTGAACACAGTTCTGGGTTGTTTCTGTATAGGTCAGTATTGGCTGATGGACAATAGGGTCAAATCATTTACATTTAATTCCTCAGCAGGCAACCAAAACAAAGAAGATTGAAGGTAATTTACTTTTTTTTTTTCGATTGCTTAGATGCAGTTACTGTAATGAAACTGGGATCCACTTGATCTTGATCTTCACCTTCTTAACTCAGCAAAAGTAATCTTTAGCAAATGATTTAACAAATGGAAAACATTTGCTCACAGATAATGGATATTGCTTGCAAAATTATGAACATGCAATGTCAATGTGTGAATGTCGTTTGCACAATTTTTCAACCAGTAATCATTCATTGTTCATAATAGATACCATGTCTATGTTGCTATTTGGCAGTATGGATCTAAGGCACATTTAGACAGTACTTTATTGTCTATTTGATGTAAGTCTTACATGTCAATGACAGTTACATCTTGGGATTCAGCAATTCATTTTGTTCAATATTTTTAGTCTTTTCACATTTTTATGACACTATGGCACAGACATAGCAAAAATTAAGGCTGACACTCCTCATTCTGAGACCTCTGTGTTACAGTTTTTTCTTCGGCATACAGTAATGCTTGTGTCAACTTTGACATCACATTTTCAAAACAATTAACACGCAGGTCTAAACAAAAGCACTCTGGCTAAAATAACACATTTTGCTTGCAAAAGGCTTTTTTTCTCAAAACATTTAAAACATGCATAAAGCAAATTTTGCCTTCAAACAACACATATTGTAGTCAAATCACTGTTTGATTTCAATCAATCATTACACACTGGGCAACAAAATGCAAAATATAGTTTCAGCCTTCAATTTTGCTATGTGCCATTTCTTTCTCATTTTTCTGGTATCAGAAAAACTGTGAAAAGACTAAATGAACTGAATAAAAATGAATTGTATTCATTCCTCCTCAGATGTAACTGTCATTGACATGTACAGTAAGACCTACAACAAGCACCTATAAGGCAGATTTCATTGAACTACAACTTGTCATTTTTCATTTGAATAGACCTAGGGCAGCCGTGGCCTACTGGTTAGCACTTCGGACCTGTAACCGAAGGGTTGCCGGCAGGGGCGGAGCCAGACATTTGAAACATTGGGGGCTTAGCCCAGTGTCACACACAGAAAAGCTAGGGGGGTCCGGGGGCATGCACCCCCGGCAGAACATTTTGAAAAATAACCCCTTAAATATAACCTGACTCCGCCAGATGGATTTGCTCCGCATATCCATCTGGGAACTTTTCATTGAAGAACTTTTGGGAAGGGGCGGACATACTGGTTAGCTGATTGGATAAACCATCTGTCTATCACCACCTTTGTTGGTTATCGACGGGCCAAATCAACCAATTAGATGAACAAAGTATTCTTCTAATGCCGTTTAACACACAATTAAATTAGGTAACGTGACAAACGTTAAGATGTTTTAACTTACCATTTATGAACCTAATCAACGACAATTCCCATCAAGTTTTCACGGTAGGCCCTACACTTCTGAAGATAGTATATTCCTCCATTATGAACTGGAATCAGCCGTGGAGGATGTCTGTGTCGTTCATTCCTCCCAGCTGCATGGCTGAGACTCATAGCTTCACAGTTTACCCAGGAATACTTTCTAATTTGAATAAAACTTGCGCGATAGCTATGCTCATCTCTGTGGATGTCGTCATGTTGTTCGTTGCGTCACACCTCAACCCGCCTCAAAGCCAACGCTGATTGGACGTTCGTTTGGTGAACTGCTCCAAATTTTCTTTAACGGAAAGTATTCAGACTGATCTGCGAGTGAAACCCTGAAGCTCGCGAGATCAGGATGGTCTCACGAGGCTACCTTAAATAATGACTTCTAGTGAATTCTGTGTAAACTAATGGACAAATTGAGACTTTAAAAATGTGAGACTCAAGGTATATCTGACTGGCACTTTGGGTCTTTCAAAAGGGGTCTATAGGCATAGCCTATCTGATCAGCAGGCACTTAGTTAATTAAGCGTTTTTTATGAGTTATGGTTTGTATGTTAGGCTAGTATACTATGCTGAGATAACCCTGATGGGATGCTACCTTGTCTCAATACATTTTTACTTTGAACTCTGGCAAAAGTAGCCTTATGGTCAGGTTTAGCACAGCCCCACACATTGTGAACCCACTTGTTATAATGTTCAATGGAACACATGAAGCTCCGTTTAATTCAGGGCTTAAAGCTCATTTTTCAAAATGGGGGAAATTCTCCCCTTCAGTGCTTCACATAGGGGGACTAATTCAGTAGGGGAGGGTATATACATTTTACAAACTGAAATCGCATTTTCCTTATAGGCCTTCCAGGCGTCAATGAGAGAACACTTACACTTACATGATTTTGGTTTCGATTTTCTAATTGGAGTAAGTCTTTGTGACAACACGTCATGATACATTTGATAATGTTTGATCGTTGTTTTGGTACTATGAAGCATCTTTTACGTAATTAATGCGCACTCTAGAAAGTGAAAGTAGCCTAACCTAGGCCTATGCGCTGTGTCTGAGCTCTCTGTGCACGTCCGCAATTGATTACGTTCCTCAAATAGAACACATCAATCTCATGGTATTGTTTGCCCTAAAATGCATGAAACATGCAAATTCAAAATCCCGCCGGTAGCCACATTACATCTCCGTTTCATATTTGCCTAGGCTACTAGCCTACAATAAATTAATTGAACGAACTCAACTGACAACAGGTAAATCTACTGATTCGGTCATTGAGACTCTATGAATACAGTACACCAAACTTTTGTATTCCGGGGTACAGTAGCCTAATTGCCTAATGTCTTGACATAGTTTTTCTTACCGCTTGCTGTTTAAACTGACTGCGCCGCTCTGAACTTTCCTGCAGGTTTATGACGTAAACCGCTACATCTTGGCTGTGCCATTGCCTAAACTCATCCTGTGGGAAATCAGATTATCTGTCAATATTGGGCTTTGAAAATAAGGGATAGCCTATTTGCTCAGTAATAGTAGCCTAAATTTTGTAACATTTATAGAGAAACCAAGGGAAAGTTAAATTAGAAATTAGAATTGTTGGAAATTGAAAACACATACAAAAAAAGATTCGGGGCTTTTGAAAAAAGATTCGGGGCTTGAGCCCCCGAAACCACCCCCTCGCTCCGCCAATGGTTGCCGGTTCGAACCCCGACCAGTAGGCACGGCTGAAGTGCCCTTGAGCAAGGCACCTAACCCCTCACTGCTCCCCGAGTGCTGCTGTTGATGCAGGCAGCTCACTGCGCCAGGATTAGTGTGTGCTTCACCTCACTGTGTGTACACTGTGTGCTGTGTGTGTTTCACTAATTCACGGATTGGGATAAATGCAAATTTCCCTCACAGGATCAAAAGAGTATATATACTTATACTATACCTACAGTAAATACCTTTTGTACTGTTTTCTTTTTTTAAATAAAATACATTTAAATTTTTTATAAGATCAGTGTTGACTGGTGAATTGTCTTTGTTGAATTAACCCAGAAAAGGAGTGAAGTGTTCAACAGAAAAACAGTTTAATCAAACATTAAAACAATGCAACTACAGAATATCAGAGAGATGAATAGAGTATTTGATTGAGAAAGCAAGACCTGTCTACAGTCTAGTTACAGTAAAAGCCCACCCACGAAAGTAAGGGCCACAATTGGGCTGTAAGACAGGCCGAGACAGAAGGTACTGGAAATAAAAATCATTCATTTATTTATCGTCAGACAAGTCATGTTTAATGTTAGGTTGAAGTTACATGTATTACTTTACAGCAGCAGAGACCACCACATCACGTTCAGATATCAGTCACTTATGCAATCTCCCTCTCTCCAAAATTCACCATCAACAGTTTTATGCTCATAGATGCTGACCAAATGGCCCAGCATGACTCCAGCAACATAAACAGTGACGCTATTGCAACTAGGGAATTGAAATGTCTCTCCTTGCAGTTGCAGTCATTGAGTGGAATGTACTGGTCTTGGTCTGTCTCCCCTCTGCTCAGCCTCTCCTCATACAAAAGCATATTGCACATGGTCCTGTAAGCCATGTTGATCATGCCATCACCACAAAACATGTCGGAACCATTCCAAGCTAAACAACTGATTATGTGCTGATTAAGGACAGAGACGTTCTAATGAGGAAACACAGCATTCAAGAAATCCACCATAGAAAGGCATGGGGTTAGTTTGTAACGCCAATATGGCAGTTGTCTACACAAATACCGCCCATTCCGCGGCCAAAGGTCGACATGTGAATACATCATGTGATGTGTTGTGAATACATTGTACCAATCATGTGTTGTGATCTCGCTGCTGGAGTGAGGTTGGTGTTGTTAAGCCTTGCACATGCACAGTTCTGTACGAACATGCCTGATAAGTGTTCAAAATGCGTTGCAATATGGCCGCCGAGTGGAGGGACTTGTCTAAAAGGACCTTGTTAAGGATTTTCTGTTCCCCCCATCTTCTCTCCGATGTTTAAGGCACATTGGTCGCTAATGACATTAAATAACATTGTCCTCCATGGCTCCTCCAAGCAGGGGATTCGTCTGCTGAGAGAGCCATTGAAGTACAATGGGCTTACCAGTTGAGGCTCTGTTAAATTACAACGTGCTTAATTCTGTGTTGATTGTATCAGGAGAAAGACCACAATGTTGTTGACAAACATAGAGAAACAATGTTTTCCCCAAATCTCCTCCTCCGAATGGCCTCCTCTGGTATAGGAAGATGTTAGATTCTTGTTCATTTCTGTATGTCTTTATGAGTGTGTGTGTGTGTGTGTGTGTGTGTATGTGTGTGTGTGTGTGAGAGAGAGAGTGTGTCTGTGTGTGTGGGAGTGTGTGTGTGTGGGAGTATGTGTGTGTGTGTGTGTGTGTGTGTGTGTGTGTGTGTGTGACCTGTGGTATAAGAGTGTTGCATAATACAGGTCTCTTCAGCTTATACTTGAAGCATCTCAGTGCATTTCAGAAACAGTTCGGCTCCCACTCATAACCCATAAGTAACACAGTTTATTAGCAATATCTCCATGCCAAGTTCTCAGCATCATCAATATTGTGCATTTACTCTTGTGATTCATCCCATTCACATACTTGATAGGTGAGGGTTCATGCTTTATTGAGCACTAGAGCATTTTAGAAAATTTAAAATTCATATTTTCTGTGACTATTTGACTGAGGTCTGAAAAATGGAAAGTGTGTGTGTGTGTGTGTGTGTTCACATTACTGTTTATATCAGTTAGCTATAGGAAAGCTGTGACTTCTGCTATTGGGGACAGTGCCCTATCAACAACCAAGCCAAATTAATACTCTACAACATGACGCAGGAAACAACAGCAATTAATGCACAATTAGCTTACACAGCAGTGCTGCAGGTTGTAACTGGGATATGCAAAGACATTCCTTCGCAGCACACTGGTATTGATGGATATACAGATATTGACAAATTGGGCCTTGAGGAACAGAGGTAGCTTAATATTGAGAAGATAATCTATGGAGATGATGAGATCTTTTTTTGGATTGTCTTTCCTTTTCTTGTGGTAGTAGACACAATGAAAAGGAAGCATATGCTGTGGTGGTATTTTCATCTTTTCATGTATAGGATATAGGTTTCTGCAGCAAGGCATCACAAGTGTATTTATATATTTATATGTAACTCAAAGTGCTTCAAAATAGTTGAAACAATATAGGGAAAAGACTGGAAGCAATGCTGCTTATTTTAACATATATGTTGTTGATCTCCATTGCTGGCCACTCATTCTATCTACTGTATTAATGGGGAGCCTCTCTCTCCCCTCGTTAGCCCGCGCTAGCAACATTAGCGTCATGGCTGCCCGCTCCCCGGCAGGCCCCAGATTAATGGAGATTTAAAGCGGAGGACATATGCCGCTGGATTTCAGCCCCAGCCCCTCTCTGCGTCCAGGTCTGAGCGTCAGTCCGCAGCCATGGCCACGGCAGTGGCAATTACAGAGATGGCTTTTAAACAGATTGCTGTCGGGGATTTTTGAAGTTGTTGCAGCGAAGCAAACAGTCTGCACTCATCATATTTTATCTGGCACTTATGTGAGTGCAGTGATGGTGTGTGTGTGTGTTTGTGCGTGTGTGTGTGTCCGTGTCCCACTATCTCCTTGCTATATACTCTTCCAGGTGAGTGGACTAG
This sequence comes from Alosa pseudoharengus, assembly GCF_046254945.1. Lineage (NCBI taxonomy): Eukaryota > Metazoa > Chordata > Actinopteri > Clupeiformes > Clupeidae > Alosa > Alosa pseudoharengus. The sequence continues at coordinate 25,108,868 of NW_027468657.1, forward strand.
AGGAGTGATTGATGTATTTATTTATTTGGGGTTTGTTTTTTCCTGTCCACATACTGAAATTTAAGTAAGGGTTCAGGCGGCGGAGAGAGTGGTAGTTAGAGCGGCGGAAATGATAGCAATGAAAATGAATGAAGTGTGAAGACCAATCCGTTCTGACTGCAAGCTCAGTGAGTCTACAAAAATGGCCATTTTGTGTTTGTGTGTGTGTGTGTGTGTGTGTGTGTGTGTGTGTGTGTGTGTGTGAGAGAGTCAGAGAGAGAGAGAGGTGCTGCAAAATGCTCTTTTTATATTGTATCAGCCATTTGTCGACTCAGTAGTCCATGACTAACAAATTATACCGCTATTCAACAACACGGTGACCTTCAGACTGTTTCACACACAACTCTTCCCCACTAAAGCGTTCACCACTAACAGTAAGAACCATTCAACTAATTGCATTACTGTCTCTTTTGTACTGTATTTAACCAAAAATAACACAACCTCGCTCAGCTGGAATAGTGTCCAAAATGGTCGCTTCTGTAACTTTCTGTCCTGTTTAACTTTGCCACTCTGTTTAGACAATGACTTCTACACGGTCCATTTTCTCAGAGAAGACATTAGCAGTTGCCTTGGGTTAAACTGACCTGATCGATGACAAGACAAGATGTCAGGCACCACGCCAGAGATGGAATGTTATTATTTGTCTCTGAAATGTACGAAGACTTAGTCCAAAATGTTGTGCACTTCAAAAAATCAAGTATTGGACATAATCTTGTGTAATGGGTTTTCATGTATAATGTTGTTTATTGGGTTTTCATGTTAATGTTCACGTGAATGATACTCACACCCTCATCACACGTGCACATCTTACATGTGTGAGATGCTAACAGTACAGGGTCAGAGGGAGAAATGGTACACTTGCAGTAGTGGATGGCCTAGTCAGAGCACCTTACAGCTGCTGAAAATGAGCTGAGTGAACGCACCAGTGCTTGATAGATCTTAAGATATTGGGAGCCAGCGCTATCAAAAAAATAATCTCTCTCTTTCTCTCTCTCTCTCTCTCTCTCTCTCTCTCTCTCTGTATATGTATAATCATTTGTGCATGTTTCTCATTAGACATACATATAGTGTATATATTATCATATATTATCGTATAGTTTATTTTATATGAAAAGCATCTGTTGTATTATTATATTACTTTTTTATACTTTTATACTACTGTAAATAAATTATACTACAGTTATACTACTGTAAATCAATTCTGCTTCCGTCAGGTTATTGGAAGTTTATATTAAAATCTAAGTTTACATTAAACTTGCACTGCCTCCCAGCCTTATATGAATTGTCAATATTTGATATATTTGGAAAATGTATTGGAAAATGTTTTTCAGTCGTGTATGTTGGCAAATTTGGGTATATTTACACACACAAATATAGACACACAAATGAGTCTTTTGATGTCTCTCTCTCTGTCTCACACGGTCTCTCTCCCTTTCATACCCAAAAGCAAATACACTGAGCAACAATGCTTCTATTTAGAATTAAAATATCAGTTCATTAGCTTCCTTATTTAAACCACGTTGTCCAATCAGTGCTTGTCTCTTTTCAAACACACACAGCTTTGTCCAATCAGCATTCACCTGTATCCAGTGTAACAGTATGGAGCACATCTCTCCACACCTATCCACACAGAACACATACCTATCCAACCAGTCTGCTCCAACCCTCTGTCAGCTCTCCTCACAGATCCAGCCTTTCCCAACCACAAAGGCAACATCCCCTCCTCCAGCAGCTTGTGTTGTTTAACACTTGACAGTGGGAGTGAGGTTTGATGGGGTTAAATAGTGTGTCACTGAGTCTGATTGTGTTGTCTCCATAATTGTTATGATCCATTGGCTAACTGATCACTTGCATATTGTCTGTCATGTCTCTGCCCTTTTTTTGTGAGTTATTTCTGTCATTTTGTGTCCTGGAGATATCCACGACCCCTCGTGACATTGAAAGGGTTCAGCAAAAGGGAGAAAAAAACAAAACAAAAAAAGAGTTTGTCAGAGTTTGATGAGTCTTTATATTGATTCTCTCTGAGACAACAAAGGTACTTCTCCAAAGCAAAAAAAAGGAAGGAATATAGAACATGTTTTTTTTCACTCTCTTTCTCCCCTTCGTGTTCATGATCTTCATTTTTTTGTCGTTGTCATCTCTGACGGCAGAATTGTCCTGACATCTGTTTTTTTCAGTAGCTTTTGGCAGGCGAGCAAATCAATCACACTGCGGCTGAAAGATCTCCCTTGAGGCGAAACCACGCACGCACACACACACACACACACACACACACACACACACACACACACACACACACACACACACACTCACAAAGAAAGGAGAGAAAGTAACAGACGAGTGATATTCTGTATATAGTCTGCTTTCTCTCTTTTGTTCACCGTGCCAGTATGTCTGTATCTCACTCTCTTTCTCTCCGTCTTTTTACTCTCTGTAAGATGAATAGAAAAACTGTAAAATAGTTGAAGTATTAGTTGAGTG
>NW_027468657.1:25113887-25126387 GCF_046254945.1 Alosa pseudoharengus
AATCTGTGTTCCGATTTTTTTTCCTTCACAAGGAACAATGAAAGGGGGGGGTGGGTTCATTTCCTATTAATAAAACATAAAATAAATACACAAATGGATACATGAATAAAATAGTTACCATTGGAACAGAAACGCTGGCATCTGGCTGAAGGGCAAACGCCGGGCAGTGTGCCTCGTGCACGGGCGAATCCGAGCGGCACGTGGATGGCCGTGGATGCCCCCGGGTCACCGGCTGGTGTATTTCTACACTATGGAGTCATAGCCATCAGCCCTCCACCCATCAGCCTCCTCTGCTCCGCCGTGTATAATCCGCTTACCCTGGCAGCAGGTGCTAAAAGAGTCCTCGTCTAAGGAAAAGAGGGCCTTTAAGGTACACGGAAATGTGTGACGAAGCCGCTTTTACCTTGGCTGTGTACGTGCACACACTCGTTTAGCTGGGTAATGTGCTTCTGGAATGGTGCTTTCTTTTGTGTTGTTTTTCTTTGTGGAAGATGATGGAGGTTGGAGGCTGTTCCTGCCTGGCACTCGCCTGCCATGATCATTGCTGAGGCCAAGGAGAGAGGCGGAGACTAGACGGTGGGCTCTGTGCTTTACAGCTGGACCTGTAATGTAGCACTCATGAATGAGGCTAAGTCTCCATGATTGAGATTAATACACGCGCGCAACAACAGGATTTGACACAATGACGGACGGATTTGAATGTTGTCAGGCAAGATGCAGGAGGCCCTGATTTAGGCCAGAGGGTCAAATAAAACCAGCGCTGATTCGTGCTGACGCCCAGATGAAAGAGTTTCTCAAGAGCCCCCGAAAGCAATTTGTAACCCAGAGGACAATCTTTTGTGGCCAAAAGGAGGCCCATTTCACCTGAGAACGTTTTTTTCTGTATTTACATAGAATTCCCACACAGTGTGTAGAAAGAGCCCCTAAGGCAGGGGTCTCAAACACCCGGCCCGCGGGCCAAATCCGGCCCGCGTCCGGCCCAATTCCGGCCCGCGACGTATGCCAAAATAATAATGTAATCCGGCCCTTGAGACTATTTTTAATTGCGACAAACAACTATACTTATTAAAATAGACGATAGTTCCAAGTATGGTGACAAATCTCATTTGTACTCTGCTCCACTATGTGCTAGACATCCAGAGCTTCATTCAAACCCAAAATCGCTGCGCAAACTTTTCAGGAAATAGCCTACTTGTATTACACGCGAGAAACACAAAGACGTGCATTTGTAATGACGCGGAAGCGATGCAGGCCATAGTGTTGCATAAATTGAAGCAGAAATTAAGCAGAAATAGGCCTACACCAAATGTTGAAAAACGTTTACGTGTGATGAAGTCTTAGGTAGGCTATGCTATTCACCTATTCTTAAACTGAAGGAGAATATCCTTTTGGAGATTATGATCGATCGTCTATTGAATGGAGATGCACCTGCGTGTATACAACGGTGTCCACTAAGCATACCATGCTTATTTCGAGCCTCTGCCCAACATAGCTTGGAGGTTGCAGTGGTAATCGTGATGATAGTGTCCGTAATGGACGTGGTACAGACAGCAGGGCTAGTAGAAATAGGGCTCTAAACTACAAAGTCACCCGCAATATGATGCGAACTTCTGGGTACTCAGATTACCCGCGATAGGAACTGATTTGACCAGAATACTTTATTGTAGGCCTTGTGGTTTAGAAACCATATACATCTTAGGTGTTGGTATACATCTTAGGTGTTTTCCTGTTCATTTGTTATGTGGGTAATATGAAAAAAGGAAAGTAAACCTGCTCAAATATGTTCATCCAGTATTTACTGAAAGGTGCATAATTTGAGGTGCTTGCCATCCAGTGGCAAATTAGATGGGTAAATGTACCCCCTTCATAAACTTTTGTTTTACTCAAAGATTTTAACATTTACAGTAGGACTTTATCTCTGGCCACTTTCAAGCCATGGCCTTTTGACATTTTGATATAAAAATCCAATGGTGTTGCTTTCTTAACCCTGATGCCTATAGTTTGCCAGGTTTAAAAAAGTTATGAGAGGAAAATATTTTTATTTGGTGTGAAACACACACATACCTGTTTTATGCTTTTCATTTGTTTTATAATTTGTATTAATATTTATTTTATCATTATTTTATTTATAAGCTAAGGTTGCTAGCACAGGTGTCTAAAACTAGATAAAAACACTTGCACTTTCTGTTTGCAGTTTTGTGTGGTATTTGAAAAAAAGAACATTGCGTTTTCAGAAATAGCCGGCCCTCCAATCAGATGACGTTGGCAGAATTGGCCCCCAGCTCATTTGAGTTTGAGACCCCTGTCCTAAGGCATCTGAAGTATAGGCTCTTTACTGTGTTTGATGGGCTGCAGTGTATAGACTACTTGTGGGGTACTTGAGATTCCTGAGCTGGCATACATAAGAGACTGTTGGTCCCTGGCCACACGGACCTGTTTAAACCCTGGATGCTCTAGCTGAGTCCAGCTGGGAATTAGCTACACAGCATCTGGACTGCCAATAATTAGTTCCAGTTTACACCTTCTGTGTGTGTGTGTGTTTGTATGTGGTGTTTGTGTGTGTGTGTGTGTGTGTGTGTATGTGTGTGTGTGTGTGTGTGTGTGTGTGTGTACAGCAGTGTTCGAATTACCATAGGGCCCGGTAGTGCCCAGCCCCCTTAGTTCTGGCCAGGGCACTACTAGTTCTGCTCGAAATCACTGTCAGAGGGGGCCCACTCATTCATTGTCAAGTTGCCAACCCGTAACTATGATAATCTACATTTTCCCCGTTGGTTGCAATGTGTATCCCCCCCCCCCAGACTGCAGGGGCACTGCTGCGCATAATATCCCCCTGTCCTGTCCGATCTCACCCTCCTCTGAATCGAGTTGTTATTAATTTTGCTAGAGCATTGTTAGCGATTGAGCAATTAGAAGCAGTGGAAAAAGTTAAAAGGAATGTATAATTTAATTAGAATTAGATATTAGAAAATTGTTACAACACGTTTTTACCTACTTCGGCAGAATGCGAGAGAGGATTCTCTGCGCTTAATGACATTGATGACAAAGCCAGAAATCGTTTAAGGGAGCGCAGCTTAAATGCGCTTCTTTTTCTGAGCATCAATGCGCCTCCCCTGGTCCAGTTCAACCCTAAGCGATTCGTGAAATCATGGCTCAAGGCTGGGCATCGTCCATCAACTGTGTGGAAAACAGGGAAAAAATGCCCAGAAAGAGACCAATAGGCACTTTGGGACTATCTCCAGTAGGCTTAGCCGAGATGTGATAAAGACAGCTGTTTTATGTTAACTTTCAGTTTTTTCAGTTGTGCGATGTTCAGTTGTGCACGTAAAATATTTGACAATTAGCTCTGCTCAGATTCATTTTTGACGATAGCATTTGTTATTAGGCTGAATTTCATAATGTCATAGATTTCATTTTAATAAACTGGCTACCCTGCTTACTATAATCTATTGGATGTTGAATCCCCCCCCCCACCCCCACCCAAGTGGGCCCCCCCGGAAACGACGGGGTAATTCGAACACTGGTGTACAGTATGTGTGTGTGTGTGTGTGTGTGTGTGTTTGTTTGTGGTGTTTGTGTGTGTGTGTGTGTATGTGTGTGTGTGTGTGTGTGTCTGTGTGTGTGTGTGTACAGTATGTGTGTGTGTGTGTGTGTGTGTTTGTTTGTGGTGTTTGTGTGTGTGTGTGTGTATGTGTGTGTGTGTGTGTGTGTCTGTGTGTGTGTGTGTACAGTATGTGTGTGTGTGTGTGTGTGTGTGTGTGTGTGTGTGTGTGCGTGCGTGTGTACAGTATGAGTATGTGTGTGTGTGTGTGTAGAGTATGTGTGTGTGTGTGTGTGTGTGTGTGTGTGTGTGTGTGATTTCGGCCTTCACACAGCACCACGGCTGTAGTACATCATTTCAGCCAGTAATTGGGGATTACCTTGTTAATGCTGCTAGGCCTTTTCAGCTGGAGATATTCAACTATTAGGGCTGCATAAACAGGCGATTGTCTCCGAACTAAATGGATCATTTACATATAAGAGTTCGGTGCTGGCTTGCTTAAAGTCACACTGCCGTTTAAATGGATACAGATGGACACTTTGAATGAGACCTCGCTCAAATTCAGGACAGTGTCTAACGGGTCTCGGATAGGAAAACAAAAGGCCAGCCACTCTTCCCTGTCCTTAATTCTTAGTAAACAGCACATTTGACCCAGATCACATGTGTGTACAATTTTAGTAACATGTTATTGTATTTTTTCTGTAGTTTCCTCCCCATCATCAAATTAATATGATTGATTTAACTCCCGAACTCATCCTATCCTATCAAAATAGACAGAGTTGAGTAGATTATGGATTTCATCACTTTGATGGCAGATTATCATTCAGATGAAAGGAGAGGCTGAGATTGAAAGAAAGGGAGAGAGAGAAAGGGGATTTACATGGAATCAAATGCATTACCTAATGTCTTTGCCATGTCAGTACAAAGCATTTTGCTAGAAACCCGGCTTCGTTCGCTGATTAAAAATATATTTACCCCATCTCATCCTTTCCTGTACAAGGTTACACGACATGTATCAATAAAGGATTAGTTTTAATCATGCTGAACCACATTTCTCTACTTCACCCTACCTCTCACATTTCCTTTCTCTCTCTCTCTCTCTCTCTGTCCATTCTGTCACCCTATCTCTCCTTCACCTCTCCTAGACTTTTTATTTGCTGTCTATCATCATGGATTGTTTTGATGAACGCAATGATTGCAAGCCTCCACCTGACCGTTTACGGTAAATTGATGTTTGGATCAGGCCACAGATGTGTCCATAGTAAGCCACTGAAGAAGGGTGGCCCGGTTTACTTCCTCTTGTCAAAGCAGTTAGTAATCCAAACTTGTAGTCAACTCACTGCAAACTCAACAATCCAATAACTGAGTAGTTTCCATAAATAAGCCGTTGTAAGTTGATAAGGCCCAGGTATCTGAATGTGTTGTTTCAGAGACATGACCGAAAATGCACTCAAAAAATGTGTTCTCACATTAGGAGTCTTTGTAGAAGAGCAGCAATGTTAGAGCCAGCTCAATTTTACAACTAAACAGTAGCAATGTCATTCACAGTAGACTACTTGTAGTGTGTGTATGTGTGTGTGTGTGTGTGTGTGTGTGTGTGTGTGTGTGTGTGTGTGTGAGAGAGAGAGAGAGAGAGAGAGAGAGAGAGAGAGAGAGAGAGAGAAAGAAAGAGAAGCAGCAGCACTTAAGCATACTCAAGTGTTTGTGGTCATACTCAAGGAAACATTTATTTGCCAAAAATTCAGGTGACCTCCAAATTGTGCACCTCCAATCAATCCCCAGTCTTACACATATTCCACACATAGCAAGGCTGGCTCAGCACAGCACAGCACAGCACAGACAGCTGAATTCTCTGCAGACACACACTGTACACTTCCAGCTTGTCAATTCAAAGCTTCAATTAGATGGAGAGGAAACGGTCTCTGGTGGGTTCAGCAGGGGTTTGCTCTCCACTCTCTCCCTCTCTTGAGCATAACATGTTGTTGCCTTTAGACCTCACATGAACCCTGATAAGATTTTAATATCAATAATGTGTTGTGTGTATGACCATTCTGCCACCACTCTAACCCCCCCCCCACACACACACACACCTCCCTCCTCATCCCTCCATTTGATATATGATCTTGACAGTCTCGGGGGAGCCATGGAAGGTTAAAGGAGGAGGTCAGAGATGCATTGTTCACTGGCCGTGGCATGACACAGATATGCCTCTCCTCCCTTTTAATCATCAAAGTGTCCTGGGTGACTCTCCCAGGAGTCTATCCCATTCAGACTACACACACACACACACACACACACACACACACACACACACACACACACACACACACACACACGCACGCGTGCATGCACACACAAGCACACTGCTGCCGATTCTGGACTTGTGGAGTTCAATTCCACTAGTAGATTATGGATTACAGTAATCCAGCGATAGTAGAGATACACTCTGGAGTCCCACTCGAGTTAGAGACATGGTCAAGCTCATCAAGCTAAAGGCCAATGTGTGTGTGTGTGTGTGTGTGTGTGTGTGTGTATGTGTGTGTGTGTGACTGTGTGTGAGAGAGATAGAGAGAGTAAATGAGTGAGTGTATGTTGTTTTTTTGCATCTTTTGTTAGAGGATGATAAGTATTAACTTACCTTACCTTACATTTACTATTTGTTTACTACTTCTGTATTTTGTTTTACATTTTGTGTTTCTTCTAACAAAGAGGTCAAATTCCACATGCAACACATACAGCTACACACACACACACACACACACACACACACACACACACACACACACACACACACAATAAGGACCAATAACCTAGATGCTTAGCTCATAAATAACCTGGGTTGTCAGTCTGCCGAATTTTCCACATGGAGGTTAAAGACCAACGGCTGAGAGACACAGCTGCTCTCCGCTGCCCAGCCTTCAGTCCTCCTCCTCCTCCTTACCACCCCCCTCTCATCTCCTCTCCTCTCCTCTCTTCTCCTCCTGTATCCCTCCATCTCTGTCTGTGAAAGGGCAAGACAGCATGAGTCATAGCGGGGAAGAGGACAGTGAGAAACGGAAGGAAGGGTGGAGCGAGGAGAGAGAGAGAGAGAGAGAGAGATAGAGAGAGAGAGAGAGAGAGAGAGAGAGAGAGAGATACCAGGACACGCAAGTGACCAACTACCACCGCGGAGCGCACCGTCATACGCTGTCAATGCCACAGTCACGTCAGATCCATGCAGGCCATGGAAAACCTGTTCATCTTCAGAGACATGAAACACAAGAAGAGAATGTCTCAGTTGAAACGCACACATGGATGATATGACTTACAACAAAAATGTTAAAAGTGAAAATATCAAGGAATAGCAAAAATAGAAAAGTACATATTGGGCACGGTGAAAGTCTTGAGATCTTGAGATCCTTTCTACATGGTGGGGTGATAGGGTGCTGTCTTTGGAAGTAGACCAAACCTTCCGAGCTTGGCTGCTCCACAGTTGACTGCACGATCACAGATTTCACTTTCAAAGTGTTCACCGTCAGACCTCTAACATCTCGCTCAGATCACAGCCCTAGCACTGGGAATCTTCAAACGAATAAAAATATATGCACACTCACTGCCCCATAAGATGTCCTACATGAGAAATAGTTAACCCTTACAGGGAGGCTACACCATCCGCGTAACTGAAGCGTTCCGTTCGCTGCACGTAAAATCCATTTTAGAAGATTGGTCTATTTTTTTCGAACGTACGCGCCACTATCACGTCTGGTGTAGCTACTTCCATTAATTATAGTGGAAGCTAATTGTTGCAGCAGGCGCAATGTGAACGGAACTCTTTAGTTACCTGCCTGGTGTAGCTTCCCTGTTAAAGGTGTACCGTCACACCGGGCACTGAGGGCAATGTTATTTACTCAAAAGACTAATTGCTTATTGATCAATTCTTGGTTGTAACTCATATTCACAACACTAAGGTTGTAAGATGTGGCTTCAAATATGGATTTCATTGCTCATTATTTGGCAGCAATATCTCAAAGTGTCCTGTTGTTGTTAAACGCGTTCTTTTTGGTTGTTAAAAGGTAAAACAGAAAACAAATACTTGTTATGGTCTTTTGGGCCCCCACTGCCGACTTCAAGACAGTGCTGCCTGAAAGGCACTAGGGTTAGTCAATGGTTATGGTTAGGGTTAAGGTTAAGGTTAGGATTAGATGACTTGAAGTCGACGGTGGGGGTCCAAAACACCATCAAGCAAAATACTACAGTTGTGATTTTTATATAATTAGAAGAAATGTAGGACTGACAACTGACACACACATCTACCCATCTTGCCAGCTCTTTGAGTGATATGTAGAGGACTTAAAGACTCAAATGCTCAATGGTCTTGGTGACACATTTAATGAAAGTTGTTTCCGTAGAAATATTCACAAGTTTCACAAGTTATGATGGAAATAGACAAAAGCCTTTTTTGAAAAGAGCTAAGATGTCAGTCCAGAATGACTAGCTATCCTCTATGGGATTATGACTGAACACCTCTGTATCAGAATCCCTCGCAGGTGTAGCGATAGGTGTGTTTCGGTTGGTCTGGAGTAGCCGTGATCTTGCGGTCCCAGCGGGCACAGCCGTTCACCCGTTGGGGTGCGTCCCGAGAGTGCCACACCTCTCTTGACATTACACTGAACGCTCCTAGAGAACCTGTCGCTAAAGCACTGATCGATGACCCGATTTTGGGTCAGGTGTTTCTACGTGGCTGGACATCTCCAATGCCTCCATCCCTTGAAAATAACAAACCTTCAACCCAGGCTTTTGTCTGCGGCAGTAGACTTCTCAGTCATGCCCCCTTCTCACACAATAACCTTTAGATCTTCTGAGTGATACTGATCTCCACAAGTTCTGCACTGGACTGCAGTGGTGGACTTCGATACCTTTCAAACATGTACTTCTGTCTTATGTGCATGTGAAGCGAGAGCCCAATATATGATAACAGTTTTTGTCTACATATGCACACACACACACACCCACACACACACATAGACACACAAAGACACACACACACACACACATACTCAAAAATAAGCTAGATTTGAGTTTCAACAATTATTGAGCAACTAAAGGTAGAGCATGTACAACTTGAGAGCTGCAGGAGGAGAGATGTGTGATTCATTTCCTGTGGAAAAAACATGCATGAATGAGTGGCATGAAATTGTGTACCGCTATACAGTACATATAGTATCATCCTCACCTGGACTCAACACAAGTCTCTTTATAGACTCAGGTCTGTGTGGCTGCCATCTTAGCCTTAGGCTCTGCTCCAGCTAATACACCACCACTGATCGAGCCTGTGTTTGGATTTCTGGTGACCAGGTTTCTGGCCTGGGGCACCGCAAAGGTTGATCAAGTCTCCCAACAATGACGACAATCTCCGACCTTTTCCCGTTTTGACCTTTTCAGCCACTGCCGTCTCTGTGCACTCTGTCCAGACTGGCCTTTGTCAAGCGTGCCACGAGCGGTTCCGACTCAGCAAGTCCCCGTCAAGGCCCAACCCAGCCGTGCAGGAAGAGTGCCTATCTTTACGGCGCACACCACTTTCACCCGAGACCGTGTTTATCTGGTCCAGCACACTCAGTCCCATTGTTTGTTTGCCACCATCTTTGCTTTTCTGGATGAGCAGTGAAATCGTTGCTGATCATTCTTGAGCCAACACTTTTCTTTTGTGAACAAAAGCTATTCTCTGACCATAAATCTGAAATAGACATGTAATACTCTTCCAACATAATGAGGAAAGTCGTTTAACCCAAAGGCATCATGGGAAATAATCAAATGCCATCACAATGTGAGGGACTCAATCTCCCCATAGAACACTAGTTGATGGTATGTCAATAAATAATCTCCTGACACCCTAGAAGCTGCCTCACACATAATTTGTTATGCCCTGATACAATCAAACAGTCAATCAAATTACCAAACAAATAAATAAGTTCTTGATTTAGTTTACACCCTGTTACACCCTGATACAATCAATCAATCAATGAAACAAACAAACAAACAAATAACCATCTAACTAACTTACAAAATAAATGCATTTTGAAACTGATTTAGTAGATTTTGAGAGTACTCATTGAAGCCATATGTGGAAATCAACGCACTATCACAGGCATAGACCCACTGATTCCTACCGTGGTCTCTGACGGAGAGGAATGGAGAGATTGAGGGAGGAAGTGTGGAGGAGGGTGGGACAGACAGAGGAGGAAAGAGAGAGGGAGAGAAGGATGCTGTGACTGACTTGAAGGCTAAAGGCAACATCTCTGTGGTGCTGTTTCAGCAGAGGTTTGACAGTTCCTCCCTCTCAACACACACACACACACACACACACACACACACACACTCTCACTCACACACATATATACATACATTTACACGCATGTATGCACATGCACACACACACACACACACACACACACACACACACATACAGACTCACTCTATATACCCACACCTGTGCCGGTGTGAATCTTCCGGTTATAGGTTATACAGATCCTGCCATAAGCACACACACACACACACACTCAAAGTGTTGACAGGACCTTCAGAGCGGCCTCCCCCACCCCTGGCTGCTGTGCGGTGGAGGGGCCATCCGACAGGAAAAGCATAGTGGGGAAGCTAGCGAGGGGTAATTGCAGAGGAGAGAGGAGGCTGACACATCAGCACACCTTGCTCCTTCTTCACATTCTGACTACAGAAAACAGATGCTCCTCCCTTCACCTCTCCCCCAACCTACATACTGCCAGCTCCGCAATTTATTTGAGTGTGTGTGTGTGAGTGTGTGTGTATGTGTGTAAGTATGGGGTGCTTGAGCTAGTGTGTGTTTTTCACACACTACTTGTGTGCGTGGGTGGGTGTGTGCGTGTGTATGTGTCTGTGTGTGTCTCTGTGTGTGTGTGTGTGTGTGTGTGTGTGTGTGTATGTGTCCACACAGAGGCAATGAAGAAGGAGAACAGATTATAATTTTTATGGAGTTGTTAATGATAATACTGATGATAATAGTGCAAGTGGTGATGATGATGATAGTGATTGGATGAATGTTTGTGATGACTTAAGACATGTACTAAGTAAGCATAATAACAGGTTGGCACATCCTATAGTGGTTGTCAGAGCAGTTGTGATGTTTGTGTGGGTCGGTCAAAGAATGGGTGTGGGTGGATGTACAGTTTTCACCAGACATTTGTTAACTTAGGTAATCCACACATATAAAAAAATCCAAACATTAATGTTTATAAGTAGAGTTATGAGTAAAAAAGTGGAATTGAACACAGAAAGTGGAAAAAGTATTGAACGCTAAGAAAAAGCAGTAGGAAAGGCAAGGAATGGCAGGGAACGAGCTGGAATCTATACATAGTTAGAGAGTATTTATCCCTCCTATCTGTGCAAATTAATGTAAGCTGGGTTAGTACATATTGATGAGCTATAAAAAGGTTTTTCGTTACCAAGTTGTCACACAAGAAACATTTCATGATGGGTAAAAGCAAAGACCTGTGCAACATTATTGTTGCAAAACATATCAATGGAACTGGTTAAAGATGCATTTCAAAACTTTAGAATCATCCAGTAAGCAGTATTGGAGCCATTATCTGCAAGTGGAAGGAACATCACTGCATCATCAATCGGCCATGCACAGGATCTCCTCACAAGATTTCTGACCAGGAAGTCAGAAGGATAGTCAGAAGTGTAGCCTAAGAGACAAGGACCACTCCAGAAAGACTTGGAGGCAGCAGGTTCAATTGTTACAGAGAAAATCATAGGTAATGCACTCCACCGCCATGGCCTCTATGCACGCTCACCCCACATGATTCTATTACTGAAGAAAAACATGTCGAAGCTCATTGAAAGTTTGCAACACAACATTTGGACATACCTATGAAATACTAAGAGAATGTATTCTGGTCAGGTGAGAGCAAAATTTAACTCTTTGGATGTCATACTACACACCATATTTGTAGGAGAAATGGCACTGTGCATCACCCTAAAAACACCATACCAACAGTGAAGTTTGGAGGTGGAGGCATCACAGTGTGGGGCTGTTTTTCATCTCATGGTACTGGCAGACTTCATACAGTTGAAGAAATGATGAATGGAGCCATTTTTTGTTAATAGTTAATACTAATGTCTGTAGAAAATGTCATGCGAATAGCCTCACTGGAAGTATACTTACTGAAAAAAATGTTGACGTGTTCAATACTTATTTTCCCCGCTGTATATCAGAATATGTATGTGTTTGTGTTTATGTATCTATTTCTTTGTTGTTGTTGTTGTATGTCCTGCTGTTGGGTCTAGAGCTTGTAATAAAGTTTATATATATTTTATGTAAGCACATCATATTTCACAATGTTGTTTATATTTATTTGTTATTGTCAATCATAGAAGATTGGCATGCTGTCTAGTTCTAATGTTAGATGACTTGCTGGGGTGGACAGAGGCACAATCATCATTAAACCTATTTAACATATTAAACTCTTAGTGCAGTCTTTTGGGGACTTATAGACCCTTTCAAGAGAGTTCCATTATCAGCATCATAATTGGTCCCACAAGACTTCCTTTTTAACATTCCATATGTTATCTTAATGTAGAGGAAGTAGATTGGGGCCCAAATAGAATGTTCAAGCATTGTTTTTGTTTACCTTGTTAAAAGGGTCCATAAAGCAGGAAAGGAACACTCCTCATTAGTACCTGTGTGCAAAACCTGTAACCTTGATGATGCTGGCACCTTTCACTACTGGCTCTGTGGCATATATGAAGAAGACAGTGTTAGAATTAGCACAGACATGGCATGACTCATACGAACGGCACACTCACTGGCCTTGCCAACGCAACCATGACTGCATGACGGCACTGTCCCTCTCTCTGTCACAGGCACGCAGGCGTGTGCACGCATACACACATGCCCACACACACACAAAGACACATACATGCATACTCTCACGCATGGACACACATA
>NW_027468657.1:25128887-25131387 GCF_046254945.1 Alosa pseudoharengus
GGGAGGTGAAAAAGCGTCTCCTTCCTCCGCTCACTCTCCGTTGGGACTATTTATGTCCAGTACATTCAGTGCTCCCGTTCTTTCTCTCACACACACACACACACACACACACACACACACACACACACACACACACACACACACACACGTGTGCTCACTCACAGCTCTGTCTCATTAAATGTGTCTTTCCTGTATGCCAATTATTTCAAACCATGCAAAAGTCCAACTCTCTTATGCTGTCAGACAGCAGGGCTAACAACTGCAGGTACGCTGAGTGACCGAGAGCGAAAGAGGGCATGTGTGTGTGTGTGTGTGTGTGTGTGTGTGTGTGTGTGTGTGTGTGTCCTCATGACCTGACCCATGTTGAAAAGTTGTCTTTTCTTGTGTCCTGACTCTGTGGCCAGAAGGCCAATGGTGCTTAGGTGAACAACTCTTCAATTTGTTGTAGTCACCATAGACATTGAGGGGGACGTGTCCCCCCCAATATTCAAATATGACCAAAATGTCCCCCCCAATATTCGGACATAGAAAAATAAAGAAAGAATAAAGCGCTATACTAGGCCTACAGGAAACCAACACGTATCTGAAATGTAATCAAACGTAAATAACGCACAAATTAGTGACCTATGGTTCCAGAGTAGCCTACACCCCTGAGTGGTTTTTCATTGATTTTCCATTTTTCGTTAGTGGCGTGCGCTATCAAAAGCTTATATTTACTGCACCCTACTGCGGTGAGGTAGGGCTGTCAACAATATCGCAAAAGCTACCGGTACAATTTTCACAAAACTTCTTGGAAAGGTGTAGCACAGGCTAAGGAAATGCCATACATGTTTGGACTCGATCAGACTGAAAGGGAACATTTTCCATATTGTAGCCTATTCTCGCAATGATAGCGAAAGTGAAACGTTTTATTTTAAATGATGAATTTGTGCAAGCCTGTGTCATTTCTTTCACGTCTTTCAACATAAATAATGCATTCATATGCTAGTAGTAATGCCAGAAATTACCGTGTATAGGCCTCTTAGAAATGATTGTTGCATCTTGCATAGGCTATTATTTAGATGCACACTCAATCACGCATCCATGCAGGCAAAACGTGATCTGGCGACGTTTACAATACGTGATAGCCTACATTTAATGTAAATTTGCACCTCCATTCACAAATTAAAGGCTGTAGTAGGCCTAGTGTTTCTACATGTTGGCACAAAACGTAATTTCTGTCAGAAGCCAGTCTATAATGCATACAGGGGTAACATGAGGTGAGTCAGGCAGAAGAGGGGCCTGTCTTAGTAGCCTATTCTTGAATCCTGTCCCTTTCAAACTACGTTAAAATTGTGTGATTAGCCGCCAGCATAATAAAATCTAAATTAAAAGACAAAATCATATTAGGCTCCAAACCTATGAGTCTAAGCCTTAGTTTAAAAGAATCTTCAGGTGTAAGTAATAAGTCATAGAACCACATTCTGTGTAATATAGAGGTTATCATAAGATACTGTAGTTTGTAATTTCTTTTAAAGTATACATGGAGTATCCAGGGACGGACCAGTGAAGTTGCTTCTTCTCCACCCTTCTCTTTTCACAAAACTCACGGGGGGGGGGGGGGGGGGGGGGGGGCATCTGTGTCCGTCAAAAGTTTGGAATAACCTAATTGACTGACCTAACTAATGACTTGTTTGTGGTTTTTAATAATATTTTTGCATGAAATGTATTGAAATTCTGTTTGGGGGTCCCTCAGACCCCACCACAGATTTGGTCCCCCCCAATGTTGACATCATGACTACACCCTTGGTGTGTGTGTGTGTGTGTGTGTGTGTGTGTGTGTGTGTGTGAGAGAGAGAGAGAGAGATATGCATGATGCAAGGTGTTGTCTATGCACAGGGTGTGTGTGTGTGTGAGAGAGAGAGATGCATGATGTTCTGTCTTCGATTTATTTTCTTCACATACTACTAACTACCTTTACAATTAGAAATGCTTTGGCAATACAAAGTATATGTTTGTCATGCCAATAAAGCTCTACTGAATTGAAAAAAAAGAATTGAATTGAGAGAGAGTATGTTTGTGCAGATTCACTGTGACTGTTGTCTTGTTCTTTGCTCTAGTCCTATCTCAGTATCTGTGAGTTGTGAGCAGTGAGTATTTCTGGCATGTTGTGGTTATTGAAGAGAGAGACTGCTCTAAAATATTAATCCGGAGGTTTGTGTTGAGGTCTGGGGTCGCGGCTGAATGTCTAATTGGAGCACATGTGCATATCTCTCTCTCTCTCTGTGTGTGTGTGTGTGTGTGTATTTGTCTGTCTGTATGTGGGTTGGTGTGTCATATTGTACATGTGTGTTTGTGTGCATTTCCATATTCTAAGTGTGTGTTGTGAAGAACTACTGTGGTGTGTAGATGGATATGTTCTGCCCCATCACACATTATGCCAGTGAGGATATATCAGGTTATTTATAAAAGCTTTGTCCTCTCTGGCCCTGGTCCTCTCTCTATCTCACTCACTCAGTCT
>NW_027468657.1:25133887-25136387 GCF_046254945.1 Alosa pseudoharengus
AACTCTTCTCATTTGATAACACTGTGTATGCGGTTTATGGCTTATTGCTGATTCTAAGGCAGTAAAAGGTGCAGGTCAGGGTGTGGTTATTGTCAATGACCACATGGTACTAAAGTGCTAAAGACCTCTTGCTGATCCGTCGTGTCCGCCTCCACACCAGAGTTCATTACAAACGGTCTTTAAGATGTGAGGCCGACCCAAGAGGACTAATTTATCTGCTATTAATGACTCTCCATTTATAGAATCTAATGGAATCATAATTGCCGGATTAATACACTTCACATTTTTTATTTTTTTGTCCCTCTTTCTCTCTCTCTCGCTCTTTCTTTCTCTCTATCTGTCTGAGAGAACCAAAGTTATAGTGGCGAAACATAAAATTATTTTACCCTCATATTTATTACTCTCATTCACGATCAAGTTTAAATTTAGATCAGAGTTTAAAAAAAAATATCTGAGAAATGATCCTGCACGAATCTCCTAATTAAAATGAGTTATCTTCTCAGATTATTCTGGGTTGTGGGTGAGATGATTCAACATCACTAATAAAGTGGGGACGTGTAAGTGAATTAAGTGTATAACTAATGCTCACTTATCATTGATCTATGCAGCCACGCGGATAGATAACGAAGCTCTCGTTCCCTTTCTCTCTCTCTCTCTCGACGAGGCCATTTTCATCAGGGTATGAAATCGGGATTTTCCTGCGGCCGCGAGATAACAGGCAGACGGAGACAGTCGCTTTGCTTCGGCGCCTACACCCATTGTGTTAAATCCGTCGCTCTGCTCCGTCAACTACGCGCCGTGAGGAGGGCAGTGACATCATGGGCTTCACACACTGACGTCCTGAACGACCCGCCAATTGACGTTGCCAAACTGTTGCAGCCATCGTCATGTCTCCACGGTTGAATCTGCTGCCTTGTAGACAGCAGGTGACCTCCAAAGCTGACCCTGGTAGCCTTGATTTGGCACCGATCCAACACGTCAACATCAGAGAGATACAGTAGGCTTTCACTTAACCCTCTGTCATAAGGCTGGGACATCTACGTCATAAGCATGGCATGGCAGATTACACGTCAGTGGTCAGTAGTCTATATGACAGCTAGTGTCCCACAGTTTGACTGTGTCATGTTACCATAATCAGTAACTGTCATAAGAGTACTGTTTGATGTCATAATAAACCATAATGTCATATATGTCATGCTACAAAGCTGTCACTCACAGCACAATGCATTTTGACAGCTCTCCAGGCGGACGCATTCTATTCATAACCTATTTATTACAGGATCTTGCATCTGCCATCCTGTGTGACACATACAGTAAGACACAGTTTTGCTAGTAATATAATTGAAGGGTTCAATTAAGGAGACCCCCCCCCCCCCCCCCCAGATGAGGGACAGAACTGATCCTTGGTTAACTGTTAGCTTTGAATTAAATGTTCAGGTAAGAATAATAACAACTCATCCACTTAGTAGGTGTCCTAAGATGTTTCTCAGCATACAAAAGAAGGATTATTCAGTTGGCAACATGTAGGCACTGTAGGTCATGAGTTATTGCAAGTGTATTAATGAAATAAAGTTAAAACAGGTGTTAACACAGATGCCAGACTAGATAGGAAGAGATCTGAGGGAATAAGAGGGGACCACAACAGAACTCTGAGCAGGCTGCAGTGTGTGGTTTCTTGAGTGAGTTTCCTTGTGTAGTTTCTCAAATGAGCGCTTTCATTGGTCCTCTGCGGTTCTCTTGTCTGAAGCATGACCTTGGAGAGCACAAGCTGTCGTGGCCAGGGGAAGAGTCCAGGGGAAAGATGCTGCTAAGGCCAGCCATTTGTAACAGTTAGACTCCACTGAATTATTAAATGAAACATGTTTGAAGGACTTTGTGTGGGTTTGGTGTCTCAGCAGGGTCACTGGGACCATTGGGCCCACATTAAGGCATGAGTGACCACAAACACAAACACCAAAATGAAAACACAACGGAGAAAAAAATAGGAAAGCAACAGACGGCAAAATAGAAATTAAATATTCTACAAAAGCCAACTCCAGCCAGGACGCAGTGGGATCAACTAGGGCAAGCGCTATTTGTTCAATTATGCAAGCTATGAAAGCTGTTCCACTGCTCGTCTGGCATTTCAAAATAATGTTTTGTTTTCATTAATAAAGATTTTAAACATGTCTGTCGGTGGGGCTGTTTTTTAAACTGTTGAATTTTACTTCCTGTTTCTCATCCTCCTGTACTGTAGGTGAGCCAGGGAGAGAGGTGGTGGTAGTGGTGGTGTGTGTGTGTATGTGTGTGTGTGCCTGTGTGTGCCTGTGCCTGTGCCTGTGTGTTGGCGAGGTGTTGAGATAGCTGCTATGGAAGCACGAATGAGAAGGGCAGGGATGCATTGACCTAAAACCCACCAAACTGTCCAGCTCAGCGCATGGAGGACAACAGCCTGACAGAACCACTGACCCAGATACACATAGACAGACGTGACACACACACACACACACACACACACACA
>NW_027468657.1:25138887-25143887 GCF_046254945.1 Alosa pseudoharengus
GTGGTGGTGGCACAGGGCTGTCTCGAGTGTGGAGACTTACGGTAAATATAATTAGTAGCGGTCTCGTCTTGTCCGAGAGCTCGCTTATCACACCCACTCAATAGCTCATCCAGTCCCCCGGGGCCAGAACCTGATCCCTGTCTCTGTATCCTCCTGCCCTGACCCTACCCAACCAACCTCCATTCCCCAACACCACTTTTCTGCTACACTCTTCCGCTCTCCCCCTCTCCTCTCCTCTTCCTTTCCTCTTTTCTCTGCTATCCTCCTCTCTTCTCCTCTTCCTTTTTAACCTCTTCCTCCTCTCCTCCTATCCTCTCCCTCTCTCTTGCCCACCTTTCCTCTTGTCCTTTCCTCTCCTCTCTCCTCTCATCCTCTCCTCTCCTCTCCTCCATTCCTCTCTTCTGTCCTCTACTCCATTCCTCTCCTCTCTCCTCTCCTCCTTTCCTCTCCTCTCTCCTCTAGTCCTTTCCTCTCCTCTCTCCTCTCCTCCATTCCTCTCCTCTGTCCTCTCCTCCATTCCTCTCCTCTGTCCTCTCCTCCTTTCCTCTCCTCTCGTCCTTTCCTCTCCTCTCTCCTCTCTCCTCTCATCCTCTCTCCTCTCATCCTCTCCTCTCCTCTCTCCTCTCCTTCTTTCCTCTCCTCCTTTCCTCTCCTCTCCTCCCTTCTCTGCCCTCTACCCCATCCTCTTCCCACTCCGTAAGCAAGGATAGCCCTCACCTGGAGGGCGGAACCTGATACCTGTGTCTGTGTCCTCTGATCTCACCCCAACCCCCTGCCAGCGACCCTCCTCTCCCCTCCTCCTCTCTCCTCCTCCCCTCCCCTCCTCTCCTCTCCTCCTCTCCTCTCCTCCTCCCCCTGTCTAGTCTCATCCCCACCCCTCAAGGATACTCTCCAGCGTGCCGCAGCAACAAGAGATGATGAGCGGATTTATGGATCCAGTAAAACAAAAACAGGTTGTTAATGCGGCAGAGAGAAAGCGGACGAGAGAAAGTGGGAGAGGTGGAGAAAGTGAGAAGGGTAGTGGGTGTGTGGGACAGGAGACAGAAAGAGACAGAGGAAAAGAGAGAGAGAGAGAGAGAGAGAGAGAGAGAGAGAGAGAGAGAGAGAGAGAGAGAGAGGATAGTCTATTAGCACATTGTTCTATGTCCCCAGACATTTGACTGGCAGCTGTTTGACTGTGTGTAGGTTCAAAGGCAGCTGCAGACAGCCAGACTATATGCTGAAATCCCTCAAAAAGCATTAAGACCAGGCTGTTCACACACACACACACACACACACACACACACACACACACACACACACACACACATAAACACACACACACACACACACACACATATACACACACACACACACAAACAAACAGGCAAAGAGTCCGAGAGTCCCACTGCAGGCCTGAGAAAAGTAACTGTTATTTAAGCGGCTTTCAGACAGATACACACACACACATACACACATACACACACACACGTACACACACATAAAGAAAAATAACAAGCACCTACACTCCCTCACTCCCTCTCTCCCTTAACTGCCTTAAACACTATTCTGTAGCCAGTGGAATGTGGTGATGGTTTAATATCCTATATTGCTTGAGTGCATGTGTGTGTGTCTGTATGTCTGTGTGTAGGTATGAGAGAGAGAGGAGGAGAGAGAGAAGAAGGTAGACGTGTGTGTGTGTGTGTGTGTGTGTGTGTGTGTGTGTGTGTGTGTGTGTGTGTGCACATACACTCAGATGATTATTTCCTCTCTCATATACTCGGCGTCTCTCTCGCTGCACGGCCATAGCAGAGCAATAAGGTAAATGTGACGCCTGGAGGTTCTTATCGATAAATCATTAATCCTGCCCGTGTGAGAGTGGCCTGCCTGAGAAACAGTAGCCTTTATCCCCCATGTACCGTGGCATTTCACTGGGCTCCAACAGCGGCGGAGATTTACAGGAGCGTTCACCTTCTGTACCTCCTTCCTTTCATCCCTCACTCCCTCCCTCCATCCATCCTTCGCTGCTCACTTCATCTCTTTCGCTCTCTCTCTTATGTGACCCACCCTCTCTCTCTCTCTCTCTCTCTCTCTCTCTTAGCTGTTTGTGTTTTTTTCCCTTTCTCTCTGACTGTTTTGCTTTATTGCTCATTTGGAGGGCGCACAATGGCTTTTTGGTTTTTCTCTCGTATGCTAGTCTGTGATTGATGACTACAAAGTGCAACAGCATGTGCCTCGGACTAGAAACTTCTACCAATCCTTACTGAGAACGAACGGCTGCACGTGTGTGTGTGTGTGTGTGTGTGTGTGTGTGTGTGTGTGTGTGTGTGTGTGTGTGTGTGTGTGTGTGTGTGTGTGTGTGTGTGTGTGTGTGTGTGTGTGTGTGTGTGTGTGTGTGTGTGTGTGCGCGCGCACGTGTGTGTGTGTGTGTGTGCACGCGCATGTGCACGTGGAGCTCAAAGCAATAAAAAACAGCAAAGCACCTGAATCTCTCCAGAGTTTTCTCCAGAGTTCCTCCCTGCCTCTCTTTGTCTCCTCCTGCTCCAGTTTCTAATAAATTAAGGAATCAGCGGGGTTCGAGAAGTCAGCATCAGATTTGATTAGCACCTTATTTCCCCACACCGTTATTGCCTTCGGAGTCTCGGGAGTGCTCGCCGCCGCACTCTCAACTTTGACTTCCGAGCTCACCGAGTAGCAGCACTGGCTCATGAAACCGAGGCGGCGGCAGCGGATTGAACCGAGTCGAGAGGCCGGCGAGGAGTTCAGTAGTAATAAAAGACGTCTTGCCGACTGGAGCTCCAAACCTCCCTCTCTGCCTCTCTCTCTCTCTCTCTCTCTCTCTCTCTCTCTCTCTCTCTCTCTCTCTCTGCCTCTCTCTCTGCCTCTCTCTCTCTCTCTCTCTCTCTCTCTCTCTCTCTCTCTCTCTCTCTCTTCGTCTAAACTCTCCCACCTCTCACGCTCCCACCCTCTCCAGAAAATCACTGCTACAGCACCTGGCAGTGATAGAATACCCAGAATCCCACCTCTCACGCTTCCAACCCTCTCCAGAAAACCACTGTTACAGCACCCGGCAGTGATACAATACCCAGAATGCCTCTGAAAATCCCATTTTCCATGGGTACCGGGATCAGCTGTGGATGTGGAGTTTATAGGGCAGAGAACTATATTGTTAGTGCAACACCAATGCTGGATTATTCATGGATGTCTCCAGGATATATTAGCTGCTCTTTGGATGTCTCTAGAGGGTGGGTCTGTGGTGGTTCGGGGCGAGTTGGTAAAAGGCCTCCCCGCCTATGTGGACCCTTTCTTGGGTTGCAATAAGGACTGCTTGCCCTCCAGTCAGAGAGAGCGCAGGAGGTGTCCGGAGGCCTGTTTAAAATGAGCTCCCCCCACCCACCCCACCCTCCCCCCTATATGGCCGCGGGCCAAATTGCATCACATCCCACAAGCCCTCTCAAGATGAATGCGGGGCACCACAGGTTTAGGTTGTATACTTACGTTAAGTGTGCGACCCGATCAATATTGGCCGACTAATGATTAATTAATGCTGCTGAACGGAGACAGATTGACAGGGCATCAATGATTCAGTTTTCCAGTAAAAGACCGAGACTGGTGAAGTCTCTGAAGGCTGAGTCTCATTTAGCATATCACCCCCATCCACACATAGACACACACACACACACACACACACACACACACACACACACACACACACACACACACACGCAAACACACACACACACACACACACACACACACACACACACACACACACACACACACACACACACACACACAAACACACACACACCAATTCCACTCCCACTCTCCACCAATAGCCCTCCATATTGCCATGAAGCTTCCAGGAAGGGAGCCTGTCCTTTTTTCCATCCCTCTCTCTCTCTCTCTCTCTCTGTCTCTCTGTCTCCCTCTCTCTGTCTCTCTGTCTCTCTCTCTCTCTCTCTCTCTCCCTCTCTCTCTCTCTCTCTCTCTCTCTCTGTCTCTCTGTCTGTTTGTTGGTGTAGTGAGAGCTGATGTCAGAGCAGCTCGTTGTCCTTAGCCTGTGATGGATGAGGTTGGGGTGCGAGTGCGGGGAGGCAGACCCCGGGTCAGAACCTCCTGCGTGGAGGCGGCCTGTTTGGGCCACGCTGTTTGCTCACACCATCTGCTGAGACGAGTGGAAAGTTGTATGGCAACGGCTGTGGAGGCTGCGGCCTCGCAGATGCTGGGATGGAGAGGAAGAGATGAAAAGGGAGAGAGAGAGAGAGAGAGAGAGAGAGAGAGAAGGAGGAAGAGAGAGAGAGAGAGAGAGAGAGAAGGAGGCAGAGAGAGAGAGAGAGAGAGAGAGAGAGAGACAGAAGGAGGCAGAGAAAGAGAGTGTCTTTTTCTAGTGTACAGACCTAGGGGTGAATGAGGTGTGATACCAACATAAAAAACAGACTGGCACAGACACACACACACACACACACACACACACACACACACACACACACACACACACACACACACAGAGAAGTATACTTTGAGATAAACACTCATGTACCCCCACACACAGACACACACACACACTCTGGGGTGTCAGGACAGAGCAACACAAACACACCCTTAAAAAAACAGGGGAAAAGATTTGAAGAGGAATTATTTATGGTCTGCCGCTTTGAGTAAAAATCAATGGTCTATTATAGAAATAGGATACGCAGATGAATTAAAGCTTAATGAGCTATTCCGGGTAGAGCACTGGCTCCCTGGCCAGGTGCTGGGTCAGGGAGCAGGACGCAGACACAGAGGACGACCCAACCAAATTAAAACACACGCATCTCCACTCTCCAGGGGATGCAGCAGCATAGCATCCGCATTATCCTCCTCTGTTTTCTCTCTAGTCTTTGTCATTTCATGTGGTTTTCTGTTGCTTTCCCGACAGGGTTGTGTGTTTGGGTTCACTCTCTCTCTCTCTCTCTCTCTCTCTCTCTCTCTCTCTCTCTCTCTCTCTCTCTTTCTGTCTTTTTCATTGTTTTATTTTT
>NW_027468657.1:25148887-25163887 GCF_046254945.1 Alosa pseudoharengus
TGAGTATGCTAATAGACTGTGCCATGTTATAAAGTAAGTAGATTGCAGGTATGGGCTATTTGTGCTATAAAGACCTACCTGATACCCATCCAATTACCTCTATGTCTTGTGAGTGTTGCACTAACAAGGGAAATTATCTGAATGGTCCAGATGAGGAGCTGGAGGTGCTCAGCTCAGCAGCAGGAACTACTCACCTCACAGCAAACAGCACAAACTCTACGCCCTCCAGCCACTTTGTGTGTGTGTGTGAGAGCGGGGTGCATGTGCAAGTCTTAAGTGTGTGTGTGTGTGTGTGTGTGTGTTTATGTGTTTGTTTGTGTGTGTGTGGTGTGTGTGTGTGTGTGTGTGTGTGTGTGTGTGTGTGTGTGTGAGTGAGGGAAAGAGAGAGTAAAATGAGGGCACTGCATTTCCTTTGTGAAGCCGTATTGCATTTCTGCGGAATAATGCTCTTGACAAAGAGTGGGGGAAATATCACCATGGTGAGAAGGGCCAATTTTCTCAGAGTTTCGGCAAGGACATCATCCCTCTCTGGCCTTTCAGATGTAAATATGGAAACACGCACACCCACCCCCACTCACACAAACACACACACACACACACATACACACACACACACACACACACACACACACACACACACACACACATAGACACACACACACACACACACACACACACACACACACACACACACACACACACACACACACACACACACACACACACACACATCCATAGTAGGAGAGGCAGGCTAAAGAGTTCTCTCATTGTGAATAGCTTTTTCACCTCTCTTTTTTTCAGATGGAGAACTCATATTACAGCTGGCCAATTGTATGTGAATGAACAATGCCAAGCTGAGCACCCAAGAAAATAGTTGCATGGAGAAGAAAAAAAGAGTGGGGCTTTTTGAACAGCAATGCACATAAACAAGACAGAAAGCTCAGTTAGAGAGGCCTGGAAATAACCCTCAGCCAATCCCCCCATTGCCTTCCATTATGCATACTCTACAAGCCATCAGTCATGTGTACAGGTTTACGTTTAGCTTTTACAGAGCATCATTTCCAGACAGAAACATCCACATTACAGTCAGGAGAGAAACATTTGTTTTTTCAAAAACTCCCATCATGACAGGATGCATATATGTCTTCATTAAAAAACGTAACCTTAATTGCCTGCACCTGGGCTGTAATTGAGTGCGTAGAGTAGCACTCATCAGATGTGTGGCTGTCGATCAGTGTTCCGTAGCACACCTCCTCGAAGAAGGGGGATCTTAATATAAGCGTAGTTCACGTGCATGTGTCAATATGACTCTATAAGTGGCTTTTTTGACAGCTGGAATGAAGCCATATTGATGTTCATGAAAGAAAGCGAGAGGGAAGCCGCTAGGATAAAGACAAAAGAGTAAAAGAGACAGCCAGAAAGTCAACTGTTAGCCGTTTTAACAAATTATAAGAGACATGGGGGAGCTGGGATGTAAGCAGCTGCAGCGGCTGTACAAGATTTGCGCCCACGGGGACATGCGCTCGAACTTGTGGTCATTTTACCCGATCCCTCACAAACTCTTTCTCTCATTCGCTCCCTGTCACTCTTTACTGTCCTGTCAGAATAAAGGCAAAAAGCCCAAAACATACTTTGAAAAATTGAAGAAATAAAGAAAATGGCCAATGAGCTGCATTTCATAGAGAGGCGCTGCATGCACACAGGTAAACACAAATCAAAATGGCTCCTCTGGCTGCTGTCCAAATCAGTGGGAATTATGTGAGGGCTGTTGTGATGAGCTAGAGAGGATGGGGAGACACTGTAGTGTGAGATGAGATGAGAAAGTCACATTTACTGGCATGGAAGCCTGTACCTGCCACTTGCCAACCACCATCTAAAGTTATACATTTTATGTCACTGTAGTTGGCAGCAATAATGAATGAATGCAGCAGTAATGAATAAATACTGATTTTTGAGACATAGTCAAGCCATAATTTGGCTCACACTTCTGTAATGGCTTATCCACCTCTGTTCACTCCTCAAATCCCAGTCTTTTATTTCCAAGATTCAGCGGTGCTTGGCATTGTCACCACAGTATATTGGATTTGCAGTATCTCACCGGTTTGTACTTTGTTTAGGGATATGTCAGTGTATCGCTTCAGACACTTGTGTCCACTGCATTCTCCCATTTCCCCACATCCATTATATGTAATTCTCACTAAAATGTAACCCCTAAAGCAGGACTAAACTAAACTGAACTAAAAGCAGGACATTCCTTTTAAACACTCTCACCAGCACCCCATAAATATTCCACCACCTTCTGTGTAACCTCAGTATTGACCGTTCCTTGACCTACATGGGCAGTCTGAAGGACTTTCCAGTAAAATCCCTGTACAGGGCATGTCAGCACACAGCATGATCTGATGAAATAAGGCCAGACGAAAGCAGCGGACGGAAACACACAGAGAGACGAGAGGTCAGTTGTTTTAGTAAAGTCACCTGAAGCAAGCAATGGGGCTCTTGTGTTCTTAAGTGTCCTGTCGGGCCTTGCCTGGAGGCAGGCCACTGTGCTGACCTTCGTTGTTCTGCAGGAATCGACCGACAACCCCCCCCCCCCCCCCCTCGGTCAGTTGGGGACGCGTAAGATGTGCGTTGAACCGCCCACAGCTTTAGCTCCGTGTAGCCAGTGCAGGGTGAGGCGGATCTTCTGAAAATCAAAAACATAAGGGTCCTCCTGCCCCGTGGCTATTCTTAGGTTGTGACCTAATTGGAGGCCCTGAAATGCTCCACCGCCGGGTAATATTGTTTTTGTGTGTTTTTATCTATGAGGTGAGAGGAAGGTTAGCATGCTGTGAGAAGAGGGAGAGACAAAGAGAGATAAAGTCAGCGAGCGTCTACCTTTAGGCTGTTTTTACATTCATGTTGCATCTTCCTTACACTTTGTTAAAAGCCTATTCTTTGTAATTATAATTTTGTCTGTTGTCTGTCTGCATTTTTATTTATTTTTTGCTGTCGTTTTTTTTTTCTCATGGTGCATTGGTGTGCTACCCAAGTCCTAAATACCTTAGCTAGTCTTTGTTTAAGCAGGATGGCTCCAGTCGTCGAAGTGGGTGGCATAGTCTGTGTTAGTCGAC
Source organism: Alosa pseudoharengus (assembly GCF_046254945.1). NCBI lineage: Eukaryota > Metazoa > Chordata > Actinopteri > Clupeiformes > Clupeidae > Alosa > Alosa pseudoharengus. Next base: position 25,152,001 of record NW_027468657.1, read on the forward strand.
GGGAAAATACTGTGACAACCATTTATTGCGATGAGAACCCCCCCCCCCCCCCCCCCCACAACCACCCACCCACCCTCGGGAAACAATGGCATTGTGACTCGGTGTCTGAACATTTTTTTCTTCTCCCAACATGATTCAAACAATGGTCTTGTTCTGCTTCCCTGCATTTTGCCACATTGTGCTTTATTGTCAATGACCTAGTTCGATCACCATGCAAGGAGTGAATGAATTTATTTTCCACATTATCCTTCTTCCTCTTTTGTCTCAGTTCTTCCTCTCACTTTTGTTTGCCCTCCCCTTCTTTCTTTCTTTCTTTCTTTCTTTCTTTCTTTCTTTTTCTTTCTCTGTCTTTTTTGCTCCCCACATTTCTTGGTCTGAGAATTCCCACGGAGTCATTTATCCCCATTAACTAATCCAATTAAAACATGTGCGATGAGGACGACACAGAGGGGCCGTTTAAGGCACCCATCTTCTTACCATTTGAGGCTCAGTCAAAGGAAGAGCGAGGAGGACTGGTGACATGAGGACGCCATGTCTATGTGGCATGGAGCCAGTCGCTGTGTGATGCATCTCTGTTGGTATTTATGCACATTTTCCCAGGGGGATATGTTGCTGAGTGTTTGTGTGTGTGTGTGTGTGTGTGTGTGTGTGTGTGTGTGTGTGTGTGTGTGTGTGTGTGTGTGTGTGTGTGTGTGTGTACTCCATGTCCATGGAGGATGTGATTTTAATGTGTTTTCACATTTGCATTTGTAAGTGGTGTACGTGTATTGCTGATGTCTGTGCATATTCTGTGTGTGTGTGTGTGTGTGTGTGTGTGTGTGTGTGTGTGTGTGTGTGTGTATGTGTGTGTGGATGTGTGTGTGTGTGTGTGTGTGTGTGTGTGTGTGTGTGTGTTTCTGCCAGATTGTGTGTGTGGGTGTGTGTAGTTATGTGTGCACTTGTTCCCCACTTGTAGATGCAATCACTTTTATGCATAGTGAGCGTGCCACTTATTCACTCATCTCTATGTATTTTAATATGCATACTGTACATAAATACATACTTCATTTGTGCATGCTTGCAAGTGTAAATGCAAGTGTGTACCATATGTGTGTGTGTGTATCTGTCTGCATGCATATGCTCACTCTCAAGTAGGCTACTCACAGATGCTCACTCAAATATATGCGTATCAGCATTTTGTGCATATTTGTGTGTGTGTGTGTGTGTGTGTGTGTGTATGTGTGTGTGTGTATGCGCACGTGTGTGTGTGAGAGAGTGTGTGTGCGTATGCGTATGCGTACACATGTGTGTGTGTGTGTGTGTGTGTGTGTGTATGTGCACGTGTGTGTGTGAGAGAGTGTGTGTGCGTATGCGTATGAGTACACATGTGTGTGTGTGTGTGTGTGTGTGTGTGTGTGTGTGTATGCGCACGTGTGTGTGTGAGAGAGTGTGTGTGCGTATGCGTATGCGTACACATGTGTGTGTGTGTGTGTGTGTGTGTGTGTGTGTGTGTGCCCGCATACTGTACCCTCCAGTTGTGGGGGGTTACCGGGTGGCCGTGTCTGCCAGCTTGACAATGACAGACCGACAGCAAACAGATGTGAAGAAGTGATGGATTGCCAGGACATCAGGAGTGAGAGACAAACTGCTCTCAAACAAGAGGCGGCAGCTGTGGGGGGAGGGTGGGGAGCTGGGTACTTCAAAAAGCACTGACTGGCATTGCGATGTGGGCAGTGCCGTTTGGGACCAAATCAGGACATTTTGGAGCGAATCCCTCCATCGGCCGCTGGGCAAGGGCCAGCCCATATACCGAATTAAATAATTAAACGCCATAAAAACGACGGCCATCTGTCTGCGGGGAGCGGATCAGACACGCACAGCCTCTGATTATTTCCCTGTCAGTCAACGTCCACTTCAGACCAGGCTGCATCTGACACGTTCAGCAGAGAAAAGCGCCCGCACTCCTGCCCACCCCCCCCCCCCCCCCGCACTCAGCTCCTCGAAGGAGAGTGCACTCTCAAACAGAGTGCTCTTTAATTGGCATTTACATGCATTAAAAAAGCCTATAGGTTTCCGCACAGATGCCAGCAAGAAATTTACAATAGGAGGGTTTTGTAGGACATCCAGGTGCTAATCGAAGCTAACTACCTATTGCAAGTTGCACTGCAAGTTCACCATCTTAACATACCGAAGATCACAGAACCCACTCGAAGACAGGTGACAAAAGTGTGTACAGCAAAACGTCTGCATTTTAGACTTCTTCATCCCCATAAGAGTGTAACAGGTATGATTATTCGAAATCCCCATGTTATTTTCCCATAAGAAAAACCAGAAGATACCTCCTTATATGGGCAAAGGGCAAAGATCTCCTCATATGGGAGAAGGGAAAATATGGCAGCTTTTTTGTGAACGACCTTCAGAGGTCAATTGAGGGACTTTTAGAAGTTTGAAGTGTCTGGTACACAAAGGGCAGATTTATCTGCATGCAATCTTCACAGAGGGTGCTCTCTGACACATATTCCACATTTTGTAAAAAAAAAAAGAAATTCTCCTTTTCCTGAACTGGTGTGAAGTGAAACCAGCAGGAAGATCTGGAATATTGCCTCATGTCATCATCTGACCTCCGAGTAATCTTAAACTCTCAGCTACTCTTTGCTACTTAACATTGGTGCAAGGTCACTGTTCACTACATGGGACACATGTTAGGTAGAGAAATGGTTTAGTAAATAGACCAGTACATTACCATAGAAACCTTACTATGAGTTGGAATGGACTATGTGTGAGTGTTTTTGATATACGATGTAAGAAATGAGAGGTGACGGTACTTGGGTCTTGGGCACTAAAAAGAGGTGTTAAACCTCGCTTCCCTCCTTGCTCTGCCTTGCATGGGCTTGTATGATTTAGATGAGCTCCCCTGTGCCTCTGCTTCTCCGAGCTCAGTGTCATTTCATTCCTGGCAAAAAGCACTGAGGGTCTAAAAGAGAGTGTACTTTAATAGTCATTTACATGCAGTAAAAAAAGGATTTCCTGCACAGATGCCAGTAAGGCAAGCCATGAGGGACATAACTCTTACAAAAAAAGCAGCATTAACACTTTGCTAAAAATCGACTGCATAACCGTACCAATAGGGAAAACGGAAGAAAGTGAGTGAAGAATGTGATAGTGTTGCCATTAATAATGACCACTTCAATGTCCTGCTTCTCGAGTGTCCACCTGTAGTCCATGTCAATGAGTGGCCTGTGTCCCCCAGCCACCATATCTGATGCTACTGCCATCCATCACTGAGAGAAAGGTTAATTGCCCTTTATATCTCAGCTGCCACAACCTCCTCATCTAACTAATAATATTATTAATATATTATATGCACCATCTACGTCCAGGAAAAAATCTTGCTCTTGACATTAGATGGGAATTTAAAGAACTAGATGTACCGCAGAGCGGTACAAAATATGACCGCCGCCGACTGTCTCACTGAATTGCATTATGCACACTCAATTCTCACTGGTATCTGCTAGACAACAAGTACCAGAACATGATTAGTTCATAGATTTCACATGTAATATACATTTTATACAACCCCACCCCCATGTTGCCTGTTCATAATTCTGAGAAATTCTTGAATTGTGTGCATGTGTGCGTGTACATGTTTATGTTTATGTGTGTGTGGGTGTGTGGGTGGGTGTGTGTGCGTGCATGTGCATGTGCTTGTGTGTTTGCCTGTTTATGTGCCTGTGTGTGTGCATGTGCATGCATGCGTATATATGTCTACTGTCTGAGTATGTGTAGGGGGGTCCAGTCCAGCGCGGGGGGGGGGGGGGGGGCTACAGATCAAAACGAAAAGCGATGGTTCCATGCTATCCATGTGGGGTTACATGCCCACCAAGTTTCGTGTACCCCGGTCTTTCAGTGTCCCGGGAATCCTTGTTGGTGTACGGTCACTAAATGTACACATACATTATTTTATTGTAAGGCCCCCCATGAACGAAAGTCCACGAAACTTGGCATGCATTCGGAGGGTGTCATAATGATCCTACACTTCCAATTTTGTGCAGTTTTGACTATGTTAGGTCACAGATACCTGCGATTACAACACCTAATTTTTACTTTTTTGTGTTTAACTAGGTGGCGCTATACATGAAATGAGTGGTTATGGAATGGGTTGACATGGCCCTTTGAGAACAACATCTCGAGATATTCATAGAAAACTGTGTCTGCCCTACCCTCCTTTCGGGGGTCCAGTCCAGCAGGGGAGCTACAGATCAAAACGAAAACAGGAGGTTCCATGCTATCCATGTGGGGTTACATGCCCACCAAGTTTCGTGTACCCCGGTCTTACAGTGTCCCGGGAATCCTTGACGGAAATTTGGACATGCGAAAAAAAAAGAAAAAAAAATCTGACTAAACCTATATGACCGCCGCTTCGCTGCGCGGCGGTCATAATAACATATCACCCCCAAAAACCTACTGGTGTCCTACAAGTTTATGAGTTTTATTTTTTAGTTTATTTAATTGTGTTGGAAGTGTGGGGTTTAGTGCATTGTGTAAGTCAATCAAGAGGAGCGCTGAAGACGCCCACCAGGAGCAGCACGGCGGCGGCCGGGTCCTCATCTTCAGCCACATTAATGAGCACCAGAGAGATGGAGACGCAGAGGAGGAGGAGGAGGAGGAGGAGGAGTCGTCTCCCAGGTCCTCAAGGGGGTGGGATGTGGTGTGGGGGTGGGTATACATTGGTGAACGTGGTCAGCACCTAAACAATTAGCGGCGTGGACATCTTGCGGTGGCTGCAGCCACACACACACACACACACACACACACACACACACACACACACAGCCACACACACACACACACGGAGAGCAGGCCGCCGTGTTTGCTAATGAAGGTTAAATGTTTGTTGTGTGAGCCTGGGAGTCAGTGATGAAGTGTTTCTGTTAGAGACTCTTTTCGCTGTTTATTACTGACTGTTTTCATCGGGGAATGAAGATGGATTGCCGCGGATGCTCGCCTGCACTAACCAATTAAACTTCTGCGATTATGAAAACCCTAATAGTTTGCCACTAATCACGGCGGCATGTCGGCTGTCAAATCGTCATGTAGCGCTGGTGGGGTCTGGTGTGAGAGTCTGGCTCGGGTGACAGTCGTGCGGATCGCACGCGTCTTGTCTTACGGGGTGCCACACAAGATGAATCACTCGCCAGCACGCAGGGGGATAGATGTTCACAAACAGAGTAACTCAACTTAGGGAAATTGTTTCCTTTCATTTTCACAAATGTTGGAGCAGTGATAGATTATGTATGTAGTGGATCCAAAAAAGAACATCACCATGGAGATGCACAATTGAAAAAAAAAAGAATGAAAAGAAAGTATATTTATCAGATTGTAAACATCCCTCTCACACCCCTCCCATCTCCCCTCCTCTTTCTCTTTGTTTCTTCTCTTCCTCTCTCTCCCCCTCTCCTCTCCTCCCTCGCTCCTCTCCTCCATTAAAAAGGCAGGGATGTGCGCTGGCACCTTTCTGTCTGTTTTCCGTTCCATCAATTTGCCTGCATCCACCTGACTAATGAGTCGAGTGCAGCGTCGGGAGCGGCAAACAAATGAAGCAAGATCATAATTAAGGATTCACATGTGTCTGTAAACATCTCTGTCTCTCTCGCACACACACACATACACACACACACACACACACACACACACGCTCCCTCATATTCTCTCTTGCTCCATAATTCCCTCAAAACCACACAGGTTTGGAAAAATTAAGTGTGTGTGTGTGTGTGTGTGTGTGTGTGTGTGTGTGTTTGTCTGTTTGTCTTTGTTTGTATTTTTGTGTGTGTGTGTGTGCGTGTGTGTGTATGTGTGTGCCGACGTATTTTATTGTGTGGTGGAAAGGTAAAGGCTAGGAAAACTCTGTTGTTTGGACACATCTTAACAAAAGAGTGACGTGCTGGAACGCACACCGGCCTCATGCATATTCAGCACTGAACCGAGCCTCTGGGGACCTCCACTCAGATTGCTCTCTCTCTCATATTCATATATGTTGTATTTTCAACCTCTCCCACACTGTCCTGCTCTCTCCCTGTCTCCATCTCTCTGCATCCTTCCCTCTCTAATCATACTTTATCCCTCACTGTGTCTCTCCCTAGATCCTCAAGGGGGATTGAATGGAATGGAAATGAAAAAGTAAACAGACAGACTCTCTCTCTCTCTCTCTCTCCCTCTCTCTCCCTAGGCATAAGGTGTTTTCAATAGCGGAGCTGAAAGCTGTTGCCTTTTTAGTCTTTGCGGGGGCCCATCAGCACGGCGCGGAGTGTAGAATGCACGGCTTTGGTGGTGACGGCTGCAGTGACGGGCAGCATCGTCTTGGAGACGCTACGCACTACCCCGCACCACACCACTCCTGCTCTCTCCCACGAGGCCCCTGTGAATGAAGCCATTTAAAAGCATCGTGCTCCCGGCGAGAAAGAGTGATGCCTGTGTAAGTGTGGTTAAAAGGTGATTACGCACAATGCCTCCAATACCCTCCCACACAAAAACGAATAATGAAAAAAAAAAGGGTGATTTAATAATCCCTCCAACATGATTTTGTCATTTGAAGCGAACCCTAACATACTACCCAGTTGTTTTCCAAAAACCACAAAGAAACAGCATTGTTTTTGTTCTGGCAGGGATCAAAGCCGGAGTAATGCAATTCTACACTCTCATAAGCAGCCTCAGCCAGAGGCATCATGGGAACTAACCGAGACCCTGGCTGGGGCCCTGACTCCCTGCTGAGGTGGACAGATACAGTAGAAATCCCCATGCATTTTACCCAGAGCACCCATCCATGACAGAGCTGTGTGTGTGTGTGTGTGTGTGTGTGTGTGTGTGTGTGTGTGTGTGTGTGTGTGTGTGTGTGTGTGTGTGTGTGTGTGTGTGTGTGTGTGTGTGTGTGTGTGTGTGTGAATGTGTGTGTGTGTGTGTGTGTGTAACACACTGGCTTCTCCAGGTAACCTGACATGTTGACCTCCCTTATATTGCTGATTGTAATAGACTGTGTCTTAGCATGTGAATGTGGGGGCACAGGTGTTATCCAAGAAAAAGGGATTGTGCACTTTCACCAGCTGACCCAATGGTGTGTGTGTGTGTGTGTGTGTGTGTGTGTGTGTGTGTGTGTGTGTGTGTGTGTGTGTGTGTGTGTGTGTGTGTGTGTGTGTGTGTGTGTGTGTGTGTGTGTATGTGTGTGTGTGTCCACATGTTTACATATAAATGTATATGTTCACTGAGCAAGAAGCAAATGATGAGAAGAGAAAGAGAGAGAGCATATTATGTCACATTAAACAAGATTGATATAACCTTCTATCACTCATACAGGGTTCTGTTAAACTTAAAATATGTCGGTCACTTGGTTAGGTCAAAGCCATTTGATCTCAGGGTTTACCAAGAAATATTAAATATTATCCTCCCATACACACACATACACACTCCCAGTTCATTACATTTACAAATGAGTTACAAGTGGCTTATAAAATCTTCACCTGGTAAGCATGTAAAGGATATGACTGTAATTGTTTTCTTTTGATGGCGAACCACCTTTGTGTAGGTTTCCCAAACACAAGGTGCAAGTACTCGCAGAGTTGGCATGGATTGATGTGAGCTTGTCTGCTCTTTTAACAAAGCGGCCAACCATCTGCACTCTTGGCGGTTAACATCATGCTAGCTGTCAGAATTATAGATTTCCGTGTCTCAATCCTATCTCCTTTGGTAATGATGTATTAAAATTGCTGTAGCCTATGTGACGAAGGAGGATCTAGGAAGTAAGAACAAAAAAATAAAAAATAACGTGTGCTTCAGGCAGTGCCAGGTGTTGACTTGTGCAAGACTATTATGCAAATCAATGCTTTTCTGCCTGGCTTGTTTTTAAGGTTGGCAGTGATTTAATCGCTAACGTGTGGAGCGCTAATGGTCGTTAGCCATCCATCGTAGGATGTGTCACACTTTCCAATGATTTTACATCTGCCTCTTCAACCATCGCTAATATACTGACGATAACACTTAGGCAGATCACATCTCCCTCATTCAAACCATTCACACACACACACAAGCACAAACACATGCATTAAAATACTATAAAAATATAGTACCAGAAAAACATAAGCTTATGATGGGCAATTCGGGTTTGTTGATGTTTGGGTGGTGAAATCAGACATGTTGGCCTGTACGGTACATCCTCCATGCTTGGCCATGTCTCCTCTGAATCATTGCGGTCAGTATTTGCATAATGCTGTGAACTCACTTCCTCCTCCTCCTCCGCCGCCATCACAACTGAACTTGTTGAACTTCATTTCCACAAGCTTTTGTAGCCGTCGCCGGGAAGCCCCTGGCAGCTCAAGCCTCTGGGCCAGGCCTCGGCTGTGTTGCAGCTCCTCCGGGTACACACTTGTCCATTCCCTTTCTTTCCTCGTCTTCTGGAGGGAGAAGGGACGGGGCACATCGGAAATCCTCCCGCTTGTTTGGCTTTTCCAATACTGGCGGCGTTCCCGCGGCCACCGTCTCCTGGCCGGATCGGTCTTGTTAGATAGTTTCTTGCTGCTGTCGGGCTGGCCAGCGCGCTATCGAGGGCCTTTCTTCTTGTGTGATTAGTGGACTGGGGAACACGTAATGATTCCCTGGTCAAAGCACTCTCTCTGCCAGCCTCAGGCTTCAAGTCCCATCCGTCCTCCTCTCTCTCTCTCTCTCTCTCTCTCTCTCTCTCTCTCTCTTTCTCTCTCTCTCTCTTTCTTTCTCTCTATTTCGTTCTCTCTTGTTCCCTCTCTTTCCATCTCTCTCATATCCTCCCCTCTCCACCAAAAAGCGCTCCTCCTTTTGGGATATAGCGACACTCCCTCTCACTGCTGTCTCGTCCCCTAAATCATGCCAGGTCCTCTCTCTTCTCTCGTCTCTCTTCCCTCTCTCTCTCCTCTCTCATCTATCTCTCTCTGGCTCCCTCCTCTCTCTCCTCCCCCCATCCCCTCGTCTGCCCAACTCCTTCCATTTTAATTAGATGTCTCTTTACTAGCGTGTTATTTACAATCATGTATTTTTAGTCTATTTACGCATTTAATGAAAGCCGCTGTAAAAAGCATCATCAATTTATATTAGCGGCCTACCCCATTTCTCTGTCTCCGTCTTTTCATTCTCTCTCTCTCTAGACCTCTATCTCTCCCTCCCTCATCTCACACTCATCTCTCTCATTCATCTGTTTCTCCCTCACTCCCTTCATCCCTCCCTCTCTCTCCTCACTTTTTCTTTCTCTATATTTCCCGCTAATCTATCTCCCTCTCACACACACACACACACACATCACTCTCTTTCTCTCTCATGCACACATATTTCTCTCTTACATCACTCTCTTTCTCTCACACACACACATCTCTCTCTCTCTCCCTCTCTCTCTCTCTCTGGCACAACACATCCCAGTGGCCTGCCTCTGAAAGGTGGTAGCATCAGCGCTAGTGCACTATGCTAATTTTTATTGATGTGTGCTGAGGTGAAATTAGCCAGAGTAAGCTGAGGCAGGCAGGCGGCCCTAATGGAATGAAGGCCAGCCCTGAGCCACTGCATGCCAGCACAGAGAGAGAGGGAGAGGGGGAGGAAGGGAGAGAAAGAGAGAGAGAGAGAGAGAGAGAGAGAGAAAGAGAGAGAGAGAGAGGGGGGAGAGGAGGAACAGGTATACAAATTGAATGAGTGGGTATGTAACTGGTGGTGGCTAGGGGCGATGGTGCGTGGTTTACAGGAGAACACACGCACGCACGCACACACACACACACACACACACACACACTCACACTCACACACACACACACACACACACACACACACACACACACACACACACACACACACACACACACACACATGTCCATGCATGCACCAACAGCTGTAGCTTGGCCACCTGTCCAAATCTTCATTTGTTTGCGTTTGCTATGACTGCTTATCTTAATGTCTGAACAGCTTTGCAAAAATCCTGCCTGTGAAATCCTCCAGCCGTGCATCACCGAGGAAGCCCTGACTAAATGACAGCCCAGAGTAAGGGTGTGTGATTTTATCAGCACAACCCTTTTCTTAGCAGCGGCATGAGGCGGCGTGGACAGGCCAGCCGTTGCAGTGACAAAAGGGGACAGCGTGAGCACTCGGGCCTCTTATCCAGGAACCGGAGCCGCGGAGAGAGAGATTAGCCTTCTGCCCTGCGAGACTGAGAACGGTGAGACTCCCAGAGGAGCGACTTCTTCCTCCTCCTCCTCCTCCTCCTCCTCCTTAGATGGGCGTTATCTGCAAAAAGTTTTCTCTCTGACGCTGCCATATTTTGTACAAAGCTCACGTGTGGTGGTGCTCAGGAGTGGAGGGGTGGGATCGGATCACAGAAAATGGATGACCCTGTGGCGCCTCCCCGCTGAAAAGGCCCAGACATCTGCATGCATGCTCTCTATATTTTGCTTTCTTTCTTCCAGGCACGCACACACACACACACACACACACACACACACACACACACACACACACACACACACATCCTCCTCACTAACTGTCTCTCATTCGTGTTTGTATACACATTCACACACACACACACACACACACACACACACACACACACACACACACACAGCAGATACATAATATGAGAGGATGGTTATCAGGGTATGGAGGAGAGAAAAGCGATTTGTTTGATTCTCGGCTGCTTGCCGCGCCACCGCCACACTATCGGCTCCCGGTTTGAGACGTGATCATCTAATTTGGCCAAATAAATTCAAATCAGAGAGATACGCCGTGATGAATGTGATCACACGTTTCAATCAATGAGCGATAGCAGCCCTGGATGGGGTTCGCCGTTACACTGAGATATAAAAGTGGAAATAATAAAACAAAAAAAGACAAAGAATAGGGCCAAAAACCGAAACAGGAAAGTTCCTAGTCCTTTATCATTTTTGGGTGGGTGGCAGGGAGGTTGGGGGCAGGGGTAGTGGCGCGGGTGGGGTGGGTTTTTAATTTCCCAAGCAAACATGAGTGAACAGGCATAATTAATCTATTGTTCCGGATAGCAGAGGCCACATTCTTTTGAATATTAATTGGGACACACATTAACATGTATATGAAAGGGCATGCAGAGGTGAAGGGACAAGTGCATAGTCCCGTAAGCATTTCACTACTGGTTATACGTGTATAATTGAGTATGTGACGAATAAACTTGAAACTTGAAGTGCAGTGAACAATATATATATACACACACACTCTCTCTCTGTCTCCCTCCCTCTCCTCTCTCTGTCTCTCTCTCTCTCACACACACACACACACACATGTGTGTGTGTGTGTGTGAGAGAGAGAGAAAGAGAGAGAAAGGAGAGGGAGGGAGACAGAGAGAGAGTGTGTGTGTGTGTGTGTGAGAGAGAGAGAGAGAGTGAGAGACAGAGACAGAGAGAGGAGAGGGAGGGAGACAGAGAGAGGGTGTGAGTGTGTGTGTGTGTGTGAGAGAGAGAGAGAGGGAGGGAGGGAGAGAGAGGGTGTGTGTGCTTGTGTGTGTGTGTGTGTGTGTCACAAACAAACACACAAATACTATGCTCTACTCTGTTTGTGTGAGTGTTTGTGGGAATATAGAAAGGAGGACATGATGGAGAGAGTGACAGAGAACGAGTGAAGAGAGAGAGAGAGAGAATGAGAGAGAGAGAGGCTGTTAGTGTCAGAGAGACTGAGAGGCCATTCTGATCCTCCTCAAACACATCATGGATCATACGAGAACACTGGAAAGGTCAGAAGCAGAACCAACAGGACTGCAGGCTATGTCTGCAAACACACACACACACACACACACACGCACGCACGCACGCACACACACACACACCCACACACACACACACACACACACACACACACACACACATACACACACACACACACACAC
>NW_027468657.1:25168887-25176387 GCF_046254945.1 Alosa pseudoharengus
TTATTTGAACTCCCTTTATTTCTATTCTACCCCTCTCTCCTTTTTTTCTTGCTATCTTCCCATTGTCTGCTTGCAGGAGTACCTCACATATCAGTATGTGTCCACCTGTTTGGGGTATCTGCGGTAATAAGTGCATAAAGGCTAAAAAAGAGCTCATGAAATGGCCGAAAGCATCAGTGTTTGTTTGTTTGTTTGTTTACAAGCACTAATTAATGACAGAAAGGGTGTATGTCTGCTGTGAACTGGTATGGACTGAGAGAGATGGAGGGGAGGAAGAGGAGCGGAGAGGGAGAGAAAATCAGCTGTTTTTCTGACGCTTTTCCCTTCATGTCTGGGTAAGCAATCTGGCCATGCAGAGGAGCCATCCATCATGGTTACTGCCTGCGAGCAGGATGTTAGAATCTCAGGGTCGATGTTCCCCATCTCTCTCTCTCTCTCTCTCTCTCTCTCTCTCTCTCTCTCTCTCTCTCTTTCTCTCTCGTCTTCCTCCTCTTTCTCTCTCTATCACTCTCTTTACCTCTCTGTCTTTTCCCCTCCCTCCCTTTATTTCTCTCTTCCCCTTTTTATTCCCCTGCCTCCCTTTCTCTCTACCTTTCTCTCACCTCCTTCCCCCCTCTCTTTCTCTCTCTCCATGCCCTCTCTTTCTTTTTTCCTTTTCTTCCCCCTCTCTCCCTCCTCTTTCTCCCCGGGGGGGGGGGGGGGGGGGCAGGCCACATAAACTGGGCCACTCAGGGTTGAAGGAGAGGGGTGTAATTCTCCAGCGCTTACGGCTACGATCCGCAGCTGCAGGGACCGTCCAAGCGCTCCGAAATCTGACCCCAATGCCCCGGAGAGGCGACCGAGCCCCATCCTCCTGGAACCACCACCACCGTCCACCGCTCAGCTCTCCTTCTCTCACTCTTTCCTTAGTCGCTCCCTTGCTTTTTTCTATCTGTCCTTTTTTTTCTAGGCCTGCTGTCATTCATGTTCTATCTCACAGACCACCCCTTACTTCAGCTGCCCTCTCTTTCACTATCTCTCTCTCTCTCTCTCTCTCTCTCATTCTTTCTCTCGTTTCCTCCTGTTATCTCTCCGTTTTCAACTCTATTGCTCCACAGGCCACTCTTTCTTTTCTCCAATAAGGTCTCTCTTCTTGTTTCTGTCCCCGGCCTGCTCTTCCTCTCTCACTGTCTCTCAGTCACAATTACACCTCATCTATTTTCTCTTCACCTCCTCTGTCCCTCTCTCTCTATCTATCTATCCATCTATGTCTCTCTCTCTTTTCATTTCTTTCCTTCTACAACCCATGTGATGCTGTTTTCCCGACACTCATTTTTACCTATCCCTATTCCCACTTTTCTACTCTCTGTTGCCCCCTACTCTCTGTTGCCCTTCTCTCTCTCTCTCTCTCTCTCTCTCTCTCTATCTCTCTGTCTCTCTCTGAGCATGGGTGTCTGGAGACGGTGGTGGGATTCCTGATTTCCTCCATTTGTACGGCCTGCTGATATTGATTCTTAATCTCTAGAGAACAAAGCAATTTGTCTTCCCAGTATTTTGCTATGAGGGATTCAGACTTGTCTCGCGCAAATGCTCCCCGGTGCATCCATGCATTTAAATTGGACGTGTGTAGTCAAAAACCACAGCACTTGTACAGTATAGCATCCAGGAAACAGACAAGCTGTCCTCACTGGGGTATATTACAAGTTTTCAAACTCCAAATTTGAAATTCACTTTGACATTCTGCCTCAAACGACCTCTCTGTCTCTACTCACATATCCCCATGTAACCTTTTACATGGGTCCACTTTTCTCTCTCTCTCTCTCTCTCTCTCTCTCTCGGTTTTCACCATGCTTGCCTCATTCACTCTCTCTCTCTCCCTTTCCCACACCCTCTCTCATCTTTCCTCCCTCCTCATCTCTCTCTCTCTCTCATTTTTCTCTCTCTCTCGCTCTCTACCTCCAAACATGAGTCATATACTCCCACTCTCCACTCATCGTCTTTGCTCTATCTCTGACTCTTACTCAAGACAATCTGACCAGTCGAAAGTAGAGCCATGAACTGTGTTTTTATCTAACACTCCCTCCGAGCCTCTCCCTGCCTGCCTCCACAAACCTCCGCACATCTCTCTGTCTGCACCCCATTACAGCATTTTCTCAGAGCTATTTGTGTGTGTGTGGAAAGCAGAAGTGTTGTCACTGTGGTAAGGGTCAATGTTAGTGCAGCTGTCTGCTGACCTCGTGCATATTTCTGACCACTCATCCTTATTCATGTAACAGTGAAATATCGCAGACTCCCTTCTGTCCTGCATAAGTACCGTAATCATTTCCAGCAGTGGAATGGTTATTTCATATCTTACCAATGCTATGTTGTGAAATGCCATGTGAAATAGGAACTACAGCAACCCAGTACACAATATGGTGAAATGGATGATTCAGTAATGTTCAGTATTGATCGTCCCTAAGCTATCAAATGTATTACTGACATCAAATATGTTTATGCATTTATTAATATCCATAATAATAAGCATCATCGATGCTCCAAGTCAAGTAGAGAGCTCTGTAGTATACTGTAAGGACATTGCTTGCTCCATTTCTACCTGACTCTAATTGTGTTGTCCTGCCACACAGCAGGCCCCTCATCTCCCCTCAGGTTTACCTCTCAGTAACCAGCTCACCTTACACTCTCCGTCCGTCCGTCACTAACTTTGACACACGTTAATAATCCTCTGGCCTGCTGACACTCTCCCCATCAACCATTTCTTTTTCTCTATTTGTTTTTACTCTCTCTCTGTCCATTTCTCTCTCTCTCTCTCTCTCTCCTTATTAGGCGTTGAGTGTTAAGAGCTGCTGATGAGTGTCTTTTTCTTACTCTGTGTGTGTGTGTGTGTGTGTGTGTGTGTGTGTGTGTGTGTGTGTGTGTGTGTGTGTGTGTGTGTGTGTGTGTGTGTGTGTGTGTGTGGCAGTGGAGGGTAAACTCGCTGTGTTTAGCGCTAGCTGTCAACAGGCTGGATCTGTGAGTCGTCAGCTTGTCTGTGTCTGGTTCGGTTCCAGGGCGGCGCTCCCCTCTCCTCGCTCACGGCCATTTGGGGAGTTTACAGTCTGCCCCCATAAAATACCTCACCAGGGCACCAAGCACTGTACAGAGGGGGAAGAGGGAGGGAGAGAGAGAGAGAGAGAGAGAGAGAGAGAGAGAGAGAGGAATGGTGGAAAGTGTGGATGGCAAGAGATGAAGCATACCACACAGACACCCACACACATTCACAGTAACACATACAACATAGACACACATGCATGCAAACACACACACACACACACACAAAACACACACACACACACACAAAAAGAACTCACACACACACAAAACACACACACACACACACTTAGATATTGATAAGAGGAGATAGATAGATTTCCATAAACACAAGACAAGGGAGACAGTCCTCTGCCTTCATCCACACAGACTTGTATCCCTCTGGCCAACACAAGGGGAGGAGATGAGGAGTGCATCTTATTGTGTATGTGGGAGATGTGCTCCTCCCCATTAAAATGCATTGTCCATTGTAATATTTCCAGACGTGCTAACAGAACTTAATCTGCATTAGGGCATGTGATGGCCGATGTGTGTGTGCCATCTCTCTCCATCATTAGGAGTGTGTGTGTGTGTGTGTGTGTGTGTATGTTGACGCTGCTGACTCAGTGAAGACTGTCTGGTCAGTCAAAGGTAAGTGTATGTATGTGTGTGTGTGTGTGTGTGTGTGTGTGTGTGTGTGTGTCTGCGGGCAGGCTGTCCTCATTAGCATGTCACCCCAGCCATGGCTTCTGCCCTGAGAGTCGCAATGGAGAGCACCAAAGGGCCCACCGTCTGACCTCAGGTTAGCATTCACAGACAGGAGCAGACAGGGAGAGAGCACACGCACACACACACACACACACACACACTCACACACACACACCACACAGCATACAAAGACACACAGACAGATACACATTCAAAACACACACACACACTGCATACAAACACACTTATTCATACCAGATACACATTCAAAACACACACACACACACACACACACACACACACACACACACACATATTGTATGGGTAAACAATACATAAGCTATTCCTCCTCTCTGAAAAGATTCAAGACTCATTTATGTTCAACATGGCTTCAGCATGAGAACACCCAACCTGACCAGTGCAATCTGCATTGTGTCACACATTACAACAAATCAGCATCATTGCAGTAGCATGTCATTTAAAATGACAGTAATCCCCATATCAAATAATTTATTTAGATTAATAAAATAAAAATATGTCTTTTAGATCATGCAGGGAACCACATAGAGAGGATGCGCAGACACCATGTTAAGGGAATGAAGTATCCTTTAGTATGTGGGCGAGGGTGCAGAGGATTGCCTAATCACACCTTTCGCTCATTGATAAAAGAGAGGAAGACCGAATGACAATGAGCCTGCGGCCATGCTTGTGTGCCCTCTCCAGCTCCTCTGAGAGACCCTTTGTCAACCCACCCCAAACTGGGCCTGAACAAATGAAGGTCACAGATATTTGTTTTAGACCGTCTTTGTGGGAGACCAGTTCTTCTGGCAGCATTGAAGTACTGTGTCCTTGGCCGTGTGAGAGTGTAGACTTGATGTGGGTGTCTTACCTTGAGTCTGAAAATTCTCTCTCTTTCAGTCTCTTCTTTTCTTCTCTTTCCTTTCATTGATTAGGCCTCTTCTGTTTTCTGTGACGGAATATTCTAGAGTGTCTCCATCCTCTTCAGTACCTCCCAGTATGTTTCCTAGTTCGGTTAGTTAGTGTATACAAAGGCCTCCATAATATACACACATAGTTTCCTCTCCCCACCAAACACACACACACACACACACAAACAGGGAGAGAGAGAGAGAGAGAGAGAGAGAGAGACACACATAGAGACACAGACACACACACACACACACACTCACAGGTATAAAGACACACATACACAAACATCTTCTGCCTCTCAAAAGTGATTGACAGCTCAAGTATATTTTCATAAATCATGAGAGATGGACACTTCTCCCCACTCTCTGCCTCGGCCAGCTCAACTTTCCCAGTGACCAGCCAGAGTTTCCTCACTGGTCGCCAGCCCCCCGTCCCAGACCTGCGTCTGTTTGCACAATCCGGCCGCTGTTTAGCCTCAACTTAATGCAGTTATGTATTAACCTCACAGGAGAGGGATGCCACAGGCCAGCTATTCACTGTATATACAAACACACCGTTCGTTCGCTCGGTGGCATTGCACAAGGATAAATTGTTTGCAATGTTCTTCAAAGGGCCATTTGCTTTCTTTTTGTCTCTCCCTCTCTCTCTCTCCCTTTCTATCTCTCTCTCTCTCTCTCTCTCTCTCCTTTCACTCCCCTGGGGCCCTGTGGTGTTTCCTAACGTTCTGTGTTTGTTTTAGTGTTGTAGTGTGTTTTTTGTCATTTTCTGCACCGTTGGACGGAGCTGTTGACATGTTTACACATTTGCCTTCTGCAAATGCAAATGTTGAGAGAAATCAAGTAAAGGCCGCCATTAGTCTGATTTGTGTCAGCTGGAAATTCCCAAGTGTGTGATAAACTAAAGCCGTCCTCGCTCGCACTGTGTGTGTGTGTGTGTTTGTGTGTGTGTGAGAGAGTGTGAGTGTACAGTTCCCTATGGTTTGATAACCAAAGATATCATACATAGATTTGTGCTGCCAATGTCACTTTGAAGTAGCATATGGTGTATTCTGTGTGTCTGTGTGGTGTGTGTGTGTGTGTGTGTGTGTGTGTGTGTGTGTGTGTGTGTGCGCGTGTGTGTGTGTGCGCGTGTGTATTTTTAAATGTTGCATGACATTCTTTTTATTTTCTACTTCTCAAAAAAAACTGGTGATTCATCCTCTCTGCAGTGGATTCAGATGGACAAGACTGCAAAGGCAGATGACAGCAAGCATCTCTCCTTCTCACACACACACACACACACACACACACACACACACACACACACACACCACACACACACACACACGCTCATACACTCACACACACACACTGCCAGAGAAAAGTCCAAGCTCACAGCCAAGACCAGTTAAAACACCCCGAAAACTACAAAAAATGAAATTATTCTCTTCTATCTTTCTATCCATCCCTCTCCCTCTCTCCTTTTTTCTCTCCTTTCCCATCTCTCTCTCTCTCTCTCTCTCTTCAGTGCTACTCACCTCCAAAAAAACCTATTTCCCCTCTCACCTTCTCCCACTCTCTACCTCCTCTCTACATTAAACTAGCTCAGTTCTTCTCTTTATTCCTCTCCCCGCTCTTCATCTCCATGTTTCCTCATTCTATCTCTTCCTCCTCTTTTTCCTCTCTGTGTCTTTCATCGCTCTCGGTTTCTCTCATGTCCGCTCCCTTTGCAATGGGCAGAACACCTCTCTAGGTGTGGGCAGACCTTTCACCTCGTCAGTACTTACCTCCCGAAATAAACAAGTGAACGTCTTAAGTCATACATGGGCAACATGCGTAAGGTCCGTGAAAGAACAGTAGTCAAGAGCCTAGCATAGAGATAATGCATGCAAATCAATATTGTTTTTATTTTGAAAGCAACTGCTATTTGTACGCCCATACATTTGTGCGTGGATGCATACGACGTAAACACCCTCACTGATGTGCTGGTGAATAGAATTTATGCTTCTGCGTCGACACAATGCAGTTGCCTTTACGTCGGCGTAAACCTTTCAAAGTTTTGTGTCTCTTATGTCTGCGTCGCTCACCACCGCAAAGGTTGTTAGAATGAACTCCTACTGCTGCTCGTTGGCGATATGAAGTGTTTATTTCAAAACGTCACTGGCAGATAGACAGTTTACAATCGCATAACCCCGTTATTGTAACCAAAATATGTCTGTTTATTTGCAAAGCTTATGTTAGCGAACTAGTATGATGCTACTACCCACAGGTTGCTTGAAGCAGCCGGCTCAACACACAGAGCGAGTTGACCAATCACAGTTATGTGCATAAAGTTAAAGCAAAAACATAGCATACATTTTTAAAATTGTTTTCTTTGTGCATGTTGATTAACTAATGACAGCCTACTATTGTCTGCTCCACATTTTCGTAGTCTAATTCTGCATAGAGTTAATTTAATGATGGTAATGATTTAATGATGAAATATTGCCGAGTGTTGATGAAATGGTGACACAGGCCTATCGGTTGTACTGACTCCTTCACATTTTCATGACCAAGCCTAATTATATAGATATTGTAGTACTTTTTATTACTTTACTTTGAAAACTGAAAAAAATGTCAATGTCAAAAAATCATTTTCGAGAATGAGGATTAAATACTGGACATAGATTAAATATTGCTGTTTTTCATTTGTGTCCCTCACATTTTCATCTGTTCTTACGACTAGTAAACAAAACCATATGATTTACTTAATGTTATACAAGAACAGAATAGAATTGAACAGAATTGAGTTCAGACTTGAGTTCGGTATTTTGAGTCCGGCCCTCCTCAACAGTCC
>NW_027468657.1:25178887-25191387 GCF_046254945.1 Alosa pseudoharengus
GAGAGGAAGAGAGGGAAAGTGAGAAGAAGAGAGAGACAGGGGCTGTCTCAGCACAAGGCCCTGCTCTATTGATCTGTGTGTAGTGATCTCTCCCCTCTGTCCTCTTTTTCTTTGTCTGTCTGTCTTTCTCTCTGTCTACCTCCTTTTCTTTTCCTTTGCTTTATTCCTCTAGCCCTCTGTCATTCTCCCTATCTCTCTCTCTCTCTCTCTCATTCTACCTGCCTGTGTCACTTTTTTGTCCCTGACTCTCAGCTTCTCTTGTTGTCTCCATCTTTTTTCCTTCTTGAGGAAGCCTCTCTCTCCCTCTCTTTTCTATCTTCTCTCTCACTCTCTCTCTCTCTCTCTCTCTCTCTCTCTCACTCTATCCACACTCGCTGTCTCCCCTTCCTCTTCTTCTTTCTTGCACTTTCTCCCTCCATCTCTCTCTCTCTCTCTTTCTCTCCCGCACTCCTCCATATGACAAAGCCGTGGGATGTCAAGCGAGGGGAGGATGGTGGTTGGAAAGCAGTGCAGCCCTCAGAGTCTCTGAGTCTGATCAGAATGTATGATCGGCCCTGCGACGGCCCCTTATCAGGATGGCCTTTTAGAAACGCCATCAGGGTCCAGCCACGGGAGATGCTCAGCAGCCCCCGGCCTGATTGCAGTGGAGGCCAGATAAAAGAAATGAAAATGATGGGGTGAGAAGGGAAAAAATGGACGAAGGAGTGAAGAAAGATGATGATGATGATGATGGTGTGTGTGTGTGTGTATGTGTGTGTGTGTGAGAGAGAGAGAGAGAGAGAGAGATTGCATTAAAGTTGACCTAAGCTTGCTTGTAGTGACTCTCTCTGCTTTTCTTTGGCTGTCTCTCTCTCTCTCTCTCTCTCTCTCTCTCTCTCTCCCTCTCTCCCTCTCTCTCTTTCATATCTGTCTCACATTTCGTGTTTTTCGTGTGACTTGAAACAAAATGACTGTTCAATTTTATCATTCATTTAGCTTGAGGTCATCATTGCAGTCAGACACAGAGCCATTATGTAGTCCCCACCAACACCGATGCCACTGATGCCCTGACCCTGAGAGAGGAGACTGGGAGAAGATGACTGGGAAGCTAAATTAAATAACCCACAAAGAAATAAATCAGGAATCATTTCCCAATGCTGAGCTACACATGGATGGTGAATTACATTGACAAATTTTCTGAAAACACTGTTTGTCCCCCTTTGGTATCCATACCACATACTGCGGAGTCATCAGTCTGCTGCTCCACTCTCAGTGAAACAATGTGGAGAACGAAACCCCCATACTATCTGACTTATAAAACCTGATCTATTCAGCCCTGCAGACATACTGCCATGACGTCTAATGTATGCTGCTATAAACATCAAACAAAGAGCCTGTTTCCGCACTGATGGTGTCTTTATGGGTGTTAGATCCATCTCCTGTCGGGCATAGTGTCAGTAAAACTACCTGCTAATGACCCA
Source organism: Alosa pseudoharengus (assembly GCF_046254945.1). Classification (NCBI taxonomy): domain Eukaryota; kingdom Metazoa; phylum Chordata; class Actinopteri; order Clupeiformes; family Clupeidae; genus Alosa; species Alosa pseudoharengus. The sequence goes on from NW_027468657.1 coordinate 25,180,348, forward strand.
TAAACGTGCAGAGCGTCATGCGAAGAACCTCGTCAACGGTATTCACTTAGCATACTAGCTACACTGACACTGATGCAAATCTGCCCTCTGAAAACACCATTACGTTTGTGCTCATTTAGAAAACCATTCAAACCGAAGCAACTGACGTTTTGGCAAAACGATGTGCTTTGCTTCTTTGCGCTGAGTGACAGAGCTAACAGCCGTCTCCATGGAGCTGAATAGCACAGTGCCATAGCAGTCGAGTTGAACGACAAGTTGTGCTCTCAAAGAGACCTGGAGTGCAGTCATTAGAAAGCAAATACTTTACAGTCTCACTTTTAAAACCATGGCATCTGAGGCCTCTCAGACACTTTTGAGGTAGTTTGACATTCCTTCATAAAATGTTCTAGCAGCGCCCCAAATTTTCTAGCAGCGGCCTTGATTTGACCTATCCTAATACAATATTTGACGAAATTGTGCTGTCAGGCTGATTTATTCTTTCACATGGGGGTTTTTGGATCTCAAAAGTACGCAGTGGCCAGCGGGATTGAAGGGGGTGTTTTTTTTTTCTCTTTGACAATATGAATTCAAAATGATTTTCAGGAAATTGTGAGGGGGAAAAATTGTTTCTGACAAAGACATACTGTACATAAAAAAAATAAAAAATAAATAATAATAATAATGCTGCATAATGTACCTTTTGTCCATCTTTGTCCGTACAGGCCTGCTCAGTAACGCCCGCCCCTTTCCTTTCGTGCGCTCTCCTCCGCCTCCACTACCAGTCTCTCAGGACAAAAGAGTCTCCAAGCTCCTGCTAGTTAAAACGCCTGCACTAACCGCTAGGTCTTTTCCCTCCTCTTTACTCCTTGGTGGGATATTGACCTTGCTTAAAAGATTGATCTCGCCTCTGAAGCAGTAAGCCAGCTGTAGCAAGCACAGTAGGCTCCCATTAGAATATGAAAAAAAAAAGCTTTTCTTTATTAAAAGATCCTTTCCTTTTTTCCCCCCCGACCCTAATTGACAAAATTGAAAATGCAGGCTAACATCAAGGGCTGAGGGAATGATTTGTGTTTTGATGGTGTGAGAGTGATTTTTAAAAAGGGTTTAGTCACCCTCTCCCCTCATCATGTTTGTGTGTCTATGTGCGTGTTTGTGTGTGTGTGTGTGTGTGTGTGTGTGTGTATGTGCGTGTACTTTTTTTTCAAATGCTTTTGTGTGTAGATACATTTGCATATGTGAGAGAGTGTGTGTGTGTGTGTGAGAGAGAGTGTTTAAAACACAGACTACTTCATTATGACCAACGATGAGCATTCCCAGAAATCATCAGCCACATTTATAAACACACTCTCTCTCACTCTCTCTCTCTCTCTCTCTCTCTCTCTCTCTCTCTCTCTCTCTCTCTTACCGCTCTCTCGTGTTTTCATAGTGTGATGACTTACTTGTTTGATACTGTTGTTTATGTGTCGTCATAATCTTTAAAACCCAATCTGGGATGTCTAAAGGGAATGCTTCTCTCTTGGCGCTTATACTCTCTCGGGTCCTTGACCATTCTAAAACTCTGGCCGCCATCTTTCTGACGTTAACACCACTTTCAGTCTCCCCAAGCGGTAGCCTGTAATTACTGGCGTAAAAATACAATGTGTAAAATGTACGGTAATTACATGGTGCTATTGTAGGTGTCAGAGAGTTTTTAATTGGCTAGGGGCCGCCTTTCTGGTGAAATAATGTAGGTATTTGTATGGTAATGGTATTTAACAGAGGGTTTTATGTGCAATGGTTTCCATTATTACCAATGCAAATGATTTGACATGTCCCTATTAAATCTGTCCATTTGGGAAGTGTTGGCCATCTTTTAATTCAGACATGTCAAAGTCAAGGCCCGCGGGCCGGATCCGGCCCGCGAATGAATTATCTACGGCCCCCGGGATGATATTTGATTAGTATTACAACCGGCCCGCAGGCCACAGCCGCCGGCTGCTGTTTTGCACGCACCAATACTCCATTTCCCACCATGCAACGGTAGCCCACGAGCTCACTGCGGCGCCGCAAGTGGGCCTCGGCTTCATTATTCATCAGTATTCAGTCAGGGCAGATGTCAACTTTCAGCTACCCCCCTCCCCAGTGTTGTGCCTGAACACGTTCATTGAACGAAAGTTAATGAACTCGTTCATATTTTGAGCGAACGTGAACTGAACGTACTGTATTAGGCTACTATTGCCTGATGAACGTTACTGTGAACTCGTTCATTCAGATGTCTGTGAACGGCACGCTCTTTCAGTTTAACTTCGTTGAATAGGGTGTCAGATTTTACAGAGCCTTCCACGCGAAAACTCGGCTAAAACACACCGTAAAAAGGCCTTAATATGGCAGCTTGCAGGTCACCATTTGTCAAACTATGGGCCGCGGTCCGCAATGTGAACAATGGTCTGCAGAGTGAAGTTATTCCCGGGCCATTTTCTGATAATTTGCTGCGCAATTGATCAAGGAGCCACGGACAGAAAAAGAAAACAAACATTTCTGCAATTAGTAGGAAATACTTGTTTGGTGTCATCAAACATAGAGGCATAGAATTAAGTCGTGGTATGGGCGTTTATTCAATGCATGCGTGTGCACGTTGGAAGCTAAGCTTCAACCTATTGTAAGGCTATTTAATTATGAAACGACATTTAATAGAACGACGTGGATTTATGCAACTTCCATAAATAACAGAACACAGACTATATAAAACACTGTTTGGCATTAAGTATTAAAGTCAGCCAAAAGCTATTAATTAGTCTTAGTTAAAGATAGTTAAAGATCTCCAGATCAGTGATTTACGCATGATCTGATCCGCCATTTACCATTCACAATAGCTGGTATTGTGTTTCCTGAATCCTTACATTCAGGCATTCAAATGAAATGTAATCAGCATATAAATATTCTATCAGTGTATGATGCTTGCATGAGGGAAACATCCCAAAACAATGGCACCCATATAACTGCTGTTGTTTTGAGAAGTATCTCTCATACAAGCATCATGCAACAATGCAAAAACAATGAAACTATTGTAGGCCTAATTATATTTTAGTAAAGCAGTACTCTGATGTGCATGTTTTCACAAACTTTTGTGAACAATCTTAGCACTTTAAACATTGACTGTTTTGAAGTGCATGTATAGCAATATAGTATAAAAATAATAATAATTGTGATATCATTATGATAATTTGATGGGGGGTGGGAGGAGGGGGTGGGTTCATGTAGGTGGGCCCTATGACCCCAAAGTATGCCTTGACTGGGCCTCAGGTCAAAGAAGTTTGAGAGAGGCTGATGTAGACGACAAAGCAGCAAGGAGGCATCGTATGATCATTTAAACAAGTTTTATGACCAGGTCCGTGAGGATGGGAAAAATCGCACATTTCTGTGCAAACTTTGCCCGCACTTCAGTCACAGTCATTATTCATTTAATCATTAAATAAAATACAGTACACGTCTTGGTTCAATAGGTTACGTGCAGTCATTTTAATATGTTTTAATAAACATTGAACCAGTCCGGCCCTCGGCTTGTAGCAAATTTGTTTTTTTGGCCCTCTAATGTATTTGACTTTGACATCCCTGTTTTAATTGATCATCTGGTGTCTCTGATCGGTGTAGAGGCAGATAGATGGATAGTGTGTGTGTGTGTGTGTGTGTGTGTGTGTGTGTGTATGTGTGTGTGTGTGTGTGTGTGTGTTTGTGTGTGAGAGAGAGAGAGAGAGAGAGAGAGAAAGATGTCTGGCTCCATTTCTGTCTGTCTATTCGACGCTCTCATCAATATGACTAATGTACCATTGATTTTCAGAAGGGCCATTTGATCACAACTTTACACTCTGCTCTCGCCGAACTAATTATTCAGAAACATGTGCATTCGAACGCTGACACTTTGATTCGCCAATCGCCCACTCATGCACCATTTAACATTATGGGTCATTAACAGGTACAAATCACCACAGCGACGGGTTGCTACGGTAACTGATGAGTTGTCGCCTCACTCGACCTCTCTCTGATTCGTCCGGTCTCCTGTCAGCATAACCCCAGAGTAATTTAATGTCCAATCGCCTAATAGGAAACTAATAGAAAACGTGGGCCTTTAAATTAGCCTTGAACTGAATCTGGGCCCCAAAGCCTTGATACAGATTATTTTAGGAAATGCTATTTAATTATGAGCACAAACCTTTGTGGATGGCCCGAAGTTATTCAATTTAGGAATTAATTCAGCACATAAAAAGATCATAAAATCTAAATAGCCTTGTGGCGATGTTTAATACGGGGGTTTTCACACTAGAGGGAAAATAAAATGTGGGGGAAAATGAAATTCACAGCAGTGTTGCACTAAACTACAGGTTAACCTGAATAGGACACACAGACCTCTGATACACCTCATATGTATTCAGAAATTAGCTGGGAGAGAGAAAGGGGAGGAGTGATAGAGAGATGCTAAGTACAGATATACAAATCAGACATCTGACTCAATAGCAAACATCCAAATATCAAAGATAGCACAGAAATTATATTATTATTATTATTATTATTATTATTATTATTAACCTTTTTTTCTGAGAAGAGTGTTGAGAGCCATTATTGTGTCGTGTATAAATGATTTCACTTTAGGGTTTGTCAGATGAGGGTTTGGTAGCAGCAAACACATGTTCTGTCCTTGTGCTAATAGCCCATAGAGTTTCATTTTGACTCGACACTCTTACTGTATCTCAACCCAAAAGAAAGTATGAGAGCTAAGTGGGATCATGTCCTCTGTGTAAATGCATGCGTGCTCTGGATTCTACAGAGCGCACGACTCCTCTTCTTCTTTTCTCTTCTATTTTCCTTTGGCAAACACAAATATAGATAGACAGACTTTGATAGGTTATGGGGGGCTGTCAAAAGGGAAGAACTGTGCCTGACCTTGAAGATCATAGTCTGTCTTCAGCCTGAGATTGTGTAAAACCCTAACAACTCGACCAGAGTTAAAATGACAAAAACATACAATTAATAAAAGATGGCTGGCATTCCTTACTTAAAAAAAACAGTTTTCTGTAGATACTAACAAATTCTCTTGTGAAGCAGCTTTCAAACACCTTAGTCTGTAAAATTGAATACAAAAGTGTTGAGGTGACTTTATCCATTGTGCTGCCATTGTTTGTAATACAAATTTTCAATTGCTAACACACTATAATGACAGGCATAGCACAATTATTTAAACTGACACACAGAGAGCAAAACTTCTTCTCAAGTCTCCAAAAGTCTAAACACATTTTCTGCATTACGCACATTTTGCAATTCAAAATGCCAAGTTTTAAATGCACTGAACACAGATCTCTGCATAGGACACAACAATCTGACATAAAGTCACGTTTGCCATTTTAAAACATTGCCATTCAAAATGACACTACATGAGCTAATTGGCCAATATATGTGCATATGTTGCACTGACTTGTTTGGTGAAAAATAAAAAAATGTTCAACAGCATGTGTGTGTATCTGCAAATATGTCTCTGCATGTGAACAAACTGAAGAATTTTCTACAATTTGAACTATTTTAGTATTATGGCAAAGCATACTAAAGATGAGAGTGCTTTCCACTGTGCCCAACAGTGTGTAGTTGGTTAGACACAAATCTGGTAATACGAATTAAGTGTGTGCCATGTGGTGCAAAAGTTTGATTTTGATAATACTACAGTATATGTAGTTTTGGTTGCAGTGCTTCATTTTGCAGGATATATGAGCTATTTTGCAGTTTGGGGTTTTGTGAATTGTGTGAATTTGGATAAAACCAGTTTGTTTTAGAAATTGGTGAAACTGTAGTATTGCCTGTCTCAGTCTTAACCTTCCTACCGTTGTTGAAGTAAAATACTTTGAAAGCCAGGTTGTGATGTTGACAGCATTTGTGTGGCACCAGTTGCTATTTAGGGCAAGAGAGACATTTTTGAAAGCTTTTTTCAGTGATTTTTCTCTGTGGGAAGCTTGCCATAACAGCGCCTTCAAATGCTGTGTGCGGAAATACAAGAGGTACAAATCGCAGGAACAACACAAACGCTAGTACTTACTACCACACACACACACACACACACACACACACACACACTGAAAGCCTACAGTTTTGTTGTCATCACTTATCACTGTTCAGAGGAACTAGTCACCATTTTAAATTCAAACTGCTTTGATCCAGACCTGCTGGCTTGTGTAGCATTTTTGCATCACCATACTGTTGTATTATCATACTATTTTTTTTTTTTTTTTGGTACAATATCTAAGAATGGATTTTAGCACAGCCTGGATGCTCACAAAGCCAAGACTCTTTCCTTTTGCAAGCAGATTCCCTCCTGAGGAAGCCTGGGTTCCTAAAAAGTCACTGGAGAGACAGAGCCTTGAAGGGCCCCTGCTGATCTCTGTTAGCCATTAGCGATGGAGGCGCTAGGAGAGGAATTAGCTCTGTTTATGCTGGGAGAGCAAGGAGAGATGGTGATGGAGGCTCAGGGGATGAGCGCTAGAGCTAGCCCCTAAAGTTAGCCTTCTGGTAGCAGCTATGAGACCTGACTCATGCGGTGAGGGATGTAGTGGCATCGCACACCACCACCACCACTTGCAGTGCAACTGCCAGTGCCAAAATGGCTAGAGGTTCATGCACTTTTCTAGATTATGTATAAGTGCACACACACACACACACACACACACACACACACACACACACATTTCACACAAGTACAGACAGTCATTTTTGGTCTCTCTCCCTCTTTCACTCACACATACACACACACACACACACTGGTTCATAAAGAGTCATAAAGTGTACCCAATGTGTTTTTGTCAGTACACATACATACACACACACACTCAGACATGCACACTTCAATCACACTACCCACAGCCATGCAGGAGGGCAAGACTCTGAAGGCTCAGAAGGGGTGTCTGCTCTTTAAATCCTTCACACTGAGAGAGGCTTGAGGACAAAGTGTGTATGTGTGTGTGTGGGGTGTGTGTGTGTGTGTGTATGAAATGTTTCTCTCATTTTCCTTTCCAAATATCCTCTTCTGCTCTGACATTCCCTCTTTGTGTCCTCTCTCTCACTTTCTCTCTCTCTCTCTCCTCCCTCACTCCCTTTCTTTCTTTCTTTCTTTGCACATCCCCCTGCCGTTCAGTGTCAGTGCCATGTCAGTGCCTGCCTTTGTGTGTGTGTGTGTGTGTGTGTGTGTGTGTGTGTGTGTGTGTGTGTGTCTGTGTGTTTGTGTGTGTGTGTGTTTGTTTGTGTGTGTGTGAGCCTGTGTGAAATTGTACACAATGCGAGAGCGTTCGTGTGGGTGTGTGTGTGAGTGTGTGTGTGTGTGTGTGTGTACGTCTGTGTGCATGTGTGTTCCAGCCTCCCTGCAGTGCAATCCAGGCCTGGCAGAGATGGCAGCACCTTGAGAACCTGGCCCGCTGCCAGCCTCAAACTTTCACCCAGGCATCCATCTGAGGTGGAGGGGGGGTGGGGTGGGGGTGGGGGGGTGGGGGCTGCCAGGCACCTGCACCGACGCCGAGGCACCAAGCCCCCCATGGGCCCTCTACTCGAGTGGGAGGCCTGAGGAGGCCTGTGGGACATCTGGCACCACAAATGTATCTCTCTTCACAGAGACACTGCTGCAACTTTAGCCCCACAGAGAGGGTATTTACAGCTAGGAACCACACAGAGTAGCCACTCGCACAGTTTCTGCAGACAAAAAAACACTGTTAAGGTGGAAGTCGTTCTTGAGAAAAGCACCTTCAGGTTGCCATGAAAAATACCCATGATATGATCCTTTGCCACGGTTTCCACGGTTAGTCACATATGTGGTGAAAATATACAAAAAGCACTTCATCAAGGGCACATGATGGAAGTACATTATCATAGGACAGGGGGCAGGGACAGCACCCTGGCATGCAAGTGAATAGTTATGCTAATGAAACCTGATTCCCTATCCGCCCCTCTCCTTATAAAAATCAATGGATGTCTACGATTACCATATTGGCCCTTTATCTGCTAAATACCATTAGCTTCTGCTGATGATAGAAATTACACAGATGACGAGCGGGAATCATGAGATCTGCACACATCAGCAGATGGGGTGTACCCATGTGTGTGTGTGTGTGTGTGTGTGTGTGTGAGTGTGTCATCGGGGGAATTGGGGTAGGTGGGTGAGTGAGTGTTTTAATTTTGATCAGGCTCAGTCCAAATGGCCTTGTGCCAGATATTCAGTATTCAGATAGTAATGGTTGGGTATGCACCTGGCTGTGGACACACACACACACACACACACACTCCTGCATACATACACACACAAACACACCCACATATCTAACCTCCATTTTAAAGTCAAATGCTTTACTGGCAAAAAAGCACACAAGTGTTGCCAAAGTTATGTCAGCAAAAGTATAAAAGTGATACGAAGAGATGGAGGGAAAAGTTATTATACACGCTGTTATTGTGTGTGTGTGTGTGTGTGTGTGTGTGTGTGTGTGTGTGTGTGCGTGGTGCGTGTGTGTGCTTTAACCACACACTTGCCTGGCTCAGGGTAAGGTAACAAGAAAGGGATAGCAATAATATTAAAAGAGAAATAAAAGAGAAACATCAGAGAGACATTAAAGAGAAATAACTTAACAAACGATGGTTAAATAAAGTCAGTATTAGTGCTGGATTTGGAAAATAAAAGTGTGGTGTAATGAATAAGCAAAGCAAAATCCAAAGAAGGTGCGATAGAGAAAAAAACAGCGGAAGTGGACGCCTGGGCACGTCTAGAGTGCTTTTTACAGGAAGTGATGTAACGCAACTCGGAACACCTGAGCCCAGCTCACCTGTAGGAGACAGTGTGTGTATGTATGTATGTATTTTGATGATGCTTTTTTCCCAAAGTGACTTACAGACACCACTAGCAAGGCCAGTCTCCCTTGAGCAACTCAGGGAATCAAACACACAGTGTAATAAAGCAGAGAGAGGGAGTGCAAATTAATCAAGTCTTTGAGAACACTGTATATAATAATGTTAAGGTTAATGTTAAAGATGACTATTGAAAGTTAACTTGAAAAACAGATGCTTTTAACCAAAGCGACGCAAATTGGCAACGGCGGGTTGGACCACGCCCGTGTGTGTGTTGTATTCTCCCAACGATATCTACATGTCTGATTGGAAAGACCTGCCTTCCTATCTCATTATATTGTACACTGTCTGTTAGAAATCTGTTGAACAATGAGGGCAGACTCTGCTTACTGGAGACATTGGCCATTTCTCATTCTGACCCCTTCCCCTAAGACCCCGTTCAGACTAAAGGCAAAAGTGGCCCAAATCTTTGGGGAGTCAAGTGACCAGATCAGACTTCTTTAGAAGTAGTGTGAACACTCAAATGTTGCCCAGATCTGTAAAATAGATGATGTACTTCTGGAATTGACGTCACTTCCCAGATAGCAAGGAGCTGGCGGACCACTGTCGGCCCACTGAGGGAAGATCTGGCAGTCCGCTGGCATTTTGCTCATCGGTTCTCTGGCGGTCCGCTGGCGGGTTGCAGACAAATATTTTGCCACTATTAGTCTAAAATCTTTTTCATTTGTTCAGTTTTCTTTCTACTTTTCTTAATATTCATGACAAGTTAAATTTAAAGAGATGGTGGTCCAACGGCGGACCACAAGTGGCACCCCACCGGCGGCATACCACCAGCGGTCCGCTATCTGCCAATCCTGATTTTGCTATCTGGGTTCCTGGACTCGTCTGACGGCCTTTAAATGACCCCTACTTGATAAAAGGCAAGAATATAGGCTACATTAAAGGAAAATTCCGGGTTTTAGCACTTTAAGGCCCTTCTCTGGTTTGTTTTGGATGAACCAGAGTGGTGGACACCGAAATTTTGACGATTGGTCCTGTCTCGACTTTTCTGATTCGTTTTGAATCGCCTTTTCACTTCTCAGGGTGGCTGGCAATGGGCATACTGTAGTAGGCTACTCAAACATGTCCTAAAACAACCCTTAACGTTCGTTTTCAAAACTGTGCAACTCACCGAGTGGTTAGTGGAGTTCGTTGACTATTAAAAGCAAATATATCGGCGCAATGTATGATTCGTATTTGAACCTGAAGCATAGACAGTGGCGCAGCATGCAATGAGTCTTCCAACAGAAATCAATGGGATTTTACAAAATGCCAAATAAAAGGCGACAGAAACTGTATTTCGCTACGCTACTTGTTTTGGAACATCAACGAACACCACTAACCACTCGGTGAGTTGCACAGTTTTGAAAACGAACGTTAAGGGTTGTTTTAGGACATGTTTGAGTAGCCTACTACAGTATGCCCATTGCCAGCCACCCTGAGAAGTGAAAAGGCGATTCAAAACGAGTCAGAAAAGTCGAGACAGGACCAATCGTCAAAATTTCGGTGTCCACCACTCTGGTTCCTCCAAAACAAACCAGAAAAGGGCCTTAAAGTGCTAAAAACCGGAATTTTCCTTTAAGCCCAGGAACAAAGTGTTTGTCCATGTGGTGTGTAAGATTCTAAGATTCTACAGCCGTCAACATTGGTTTAAAAAATAAGCTTTGAAAATAAAGGAGATTTCTCAGGTTACTCACCCAAAATACGTGAAAATTTCAACATGCATCTTTCTGTTGATGTCCCGCTGCTAGCAGCAAGAATTCAGACCCGGCCTATAAGCTAACTGACAAACAAACTGCCACACTTTCTAAACAAGGTGTAAAGCTAGGTCTTACATGACTTTGCTTACAGATTGACTTCAAAACGTTTTCTCACAAAACTACGCTGTTATCTTAAATAGGCTAATCACTCAGGTCGCCTTCAAGCAAGCAAAAGGATGCTTCAAAAACATCTGTTTCACTGAGGGTAGCAACAGGACAGTAGCCTACAGAAACTGACAGGCCCGATGGCAGGGCTAATACATTAGCCTAGCCTATGGGATATTTTAAGGGAAAATATTAAAATGGGATGACGGGACGGGACGGGGGGGGGGGGGGGGGGGGGGGGGTTGTTAGTCACATGCTTCTACAAAACTAGTGGCCAAGAATGGCAGTGTGATTAACATGAGCTTTGCTAACAAAG
>NW_027468657.1:25196387-25201387 GCF_046254945.1 Alosa pseudoharengus
ACATTTTTACATGTGCTTTGCTTTGCTCTCACACACACACACACACACACACACACACACACAAATATAAAAGTCAATTTACATTTTATATTTCTCAGTTTATATATTGAGATATTTTATATATGCACACATGAAAAAAGCTTTCTCTCTCAAACATGCACACGCACACACACACACACACACACTCTTTCCCAATCCTTCTCACACTTTTATTTAATGTGTGTCAGATGTGGCAGCAATTCCCACTTGCGGCTCCCCCTTGCATCCTTCCAGAAGGCGAGTAAAGGATTTGGCAGGGCCCATGGAGTGCAGGCCAGGCTCTGGCACTTTTAATTATGCAAACCATGCCTGGGGTGGCTTCAACACAACAACATGCAATGGCTACCATCTACAGCAAAGCCCACAGACATCAACAATGACGCGTTTTTAACTCTCTGATGCATCAGTCGATAGTCATTTCACACCTACGAGTTTCAGGTGTTTGAATTCACAATTTCTCGACAGGTTTTCTCTCCAAACCTCTTTGCTGCCATTTCATTTTTTAGATTTTTCAGACCTGATTCTGACAAGTATGAACGTTGTCATATAAACACCATTCACGGCCATTCACAGCCATTCACAGCAAAGCCTACAGACGTAAACAATATCCGTTTTTATTCCTTTTTGACTGATCATGTCTGTAGGCAATTGATGCCTATGAACAGTCACAATGCGATGCCACTCACTGGGTATATGTCTGCGATAGATGTGGCATGTGGTTGATGTTGTGACGTAGATGCGTCTCTGGGTTGGTGGATGTGGTTGGATGGCTGGGTAGTGGATGGGTGGGTGGGTGAATGTGATGCTGCTGCCTTCCAATGCTGCTGCAGCTGCTGGTTGCCGTGGTGAGGAGACTGAGGCTGGGCGGTCTCCGGGGAACTGGATGCTTTTTGCAGCACGCTGACAGATCTCTGTCACACTCTGTCACACACTCTCAGCCTGAGGACTCACACACACACACACACACACACAAACACACATGAACACACTCTCTCTCTCTCTCTCTCTCTCTCTCTCTCTCTCTCTCTCTCTCTCTCTCTCTCTCTCAGATACACACACATGCATGTGCGCGCACACACACACACACACACACACACGCACACATACACACACACACACACACACACACACACACACACTCTGAGATTCCAGAGAGGAGGGAAGGCTATCCCTGTACGCCCCATCTGTGCCCTTACAGAGAGAGAGAAATAGGGGGAGAATGATGTTAAGAGAGAGAGAGAGATAGGGAGAGAGAGATGGACAGAGAGAGAGATAGGGAGAGAGAGATGGACAGAGAGAGAGATGGAGAGAGAGAGAGCAGAGGCAGAGGTTTTGCGAGGTGAACGTTGGAAAAAGAAAAAAAGTGTAAGGGAGAGGAGAGAGAGAGAGAGTGAGTGTGGTGAGCGGTTGATGATGATGATGATGATCATAATGATGGTGATGGTGAGAGACATAGAGAGGAGAAAGAAAAAGAGAATGATGGACAGAGCAGAGGGCATCATTGAAAGCAAATGGACACATGGACAGTAGAGAAGGTAGAAAAAAAAGGGAAAAAAATATGTCAGAGAAATAATTTGGAGCGAGGCATGAGTAGTTTGTGATAAAAGAAGAGAAGAGAAGTAAGATGTGAATGAGAGAGGAATTGAGGAAGAAATAGGGCAGGTGGGGACAGAACGAGGGGTGGAGAAAAAGAGAGACAGAGAGAGAGAAGGAGAGAGAAAGAAATGGAGGGCAGGATAAATGGAGGGAGGGAGCGCATGAGCCTCTTTTCAGACACCCTGTTCATGAGCCTTGCTCTAAATCCCTGGCTTCTTGAACAAGAGCCAGCTACAGATGTATCTGGCACAGGGTTTTGCTTGGTGTGTGTGTCACTCTTTCTGTCTGCCTGCCTGGCTGTCTGTCTGTGTAATGGTTTTTGTGTGGTTATATAAGTTTGGATGTCTTGTCTTCTCTCTCTCTCTTTCTCTGTGTGTGTGTGTGTATGTGGTTAGCAGAGGTGGAAAGTAACGAAATAAATTTACTCATGTTACTGTATTGAGTAGTTTTTCTGTGTATTTTGTATTTTTTCAGTAGTTTATAAAATCGGTATTTTACATTTTACTTGATTACATTTTGAGTGAAGTATTGTACTTCGCTACATCAAAAATCTTTTTTTTTTACTCAAGTAACGGATGGGATTTATACGGAGCCCTTAAGGAGGTGAGCACATGAAAGTTTCAGGTGAGCACATGAAAGTTTCACGTGAGCACATGAAACTAAACTTTAGATTTTTTTGGGGGGCTCCTAAACCACTAGCCTGATAATAATCAGCATGTAGCCTACAAAAGGACATGAATCAAGCTGGCACCATGCAGTCTTTTTGAAAGTGATTGAGATGGAGCTGGATCACGAAATGCATCAGATTACATGTGTAGCCTAACCTATGAAAGTGTATTTTCTGCTATTTCAATGGGTTGTCTCAGTTTGTTTTAGCACTAATGATTGTGAAGATATTCAAGCACCATGGGATTTCGTGTTTTGACGTTTGTGCTCACCTTTCTTTGGAAAGAAGTTGATTAGCAGTTGTTTCCACTCATTTGGATATCTCTATTTTTCCTGTTTTGGCCTTTGTTTTTGGTAACCTGACTTGGCTTTCTTGGAGAAAGACATTGCACCAGCAGCACAACAATTAGCGGTCCAGTACTAGCGATGCTCAACTAAGCAAAAGATAGACTAGCCTACTTAAAGTTTATAGAGTATGGTGTGCTCTTATCAAGATAGTTTGTAGGTTTCTTGGGTTTGGGTGCTCTTTAATCCAAGGTATTGTACATCCAGATTCAAGAATGAGAATAAATTCTCTGACTAAGGCACTCCAACTTAAAATGTCTTTATTAATTTGACAAGTCCTACATGGACATATTAAAAACAAGGCCCACGCGTAGCGGCATGAGTGCCTTCTTCAGGGCAGTAACACAAAAGAACAGAGTAGTGTATTTGTTAAGGATGTGGGTAAGGACAGGTGCAGACAACTAGACAATTAGTGCTGAGCTTCTCCCCACTGCTGAGCCCGCCTCTCACACAGCTCTCAGCAGTAGAGAGCTGTCAATCAAAATAGCAAAACAAACTTTGGGCCGCCTCTCACACGGGTGCCTGCATAAGATGGTAAACATTCACAAAATCAAGAAAACCTACACATTTTACTTGTTGTGAGACTACACAATCTACATACATACATAGAGTAGCCTATAAATAGATCCTATATTTTCTTACAAGACCATGAAAAGCTGAAAACAGTTACAAAAACGGTGCATAATCTATTTCCTCATTCAGGCCTGGAAATTCCATTGCTTTTAGTTTCCAAATCCAATAAGTTTCTCGTTGTAGTAATAACTTGAGTTTATCTCCACCAGGTATTGATGTTTTTACAATTTCAACCCCTTGAATTTTCAGGCTTGAAGGGTCACTGTGGTGTACATCCTTATAGTGCTTGGCCATAGGATAATCTTCATTGGTAACACTCCATAATAAGGTGCCATAATAAATAGCAAACTAGTAATTACCTACCCCTTTGTTAATATTTGTTAATTGTTACTAACATATCTATTTGGCACAAGTTAATAGTTTTTTCATCATCAATTAAATATTGTATATTAGTGTATTTCTGTCAGTGCTCTTCCTATATATAGAAGTGTGTAAAACATTGTCATCATCCATGGAAATCAACAAATCCAAGAAACTGATTGATGTTCTTGAGTATTCCATTGAATACTCAAGAACATCAATCCGTTTCTTGGATTTGTTGATTTCCATGGATGATGACAATGTTTTACATACATACAAATCCAAGAAACTGATTGATGTTCTTGAGTATTCCATTGAATACTCAAGAACATCAATCAGTTTCTTGGATTTGTTGATTTCCATGGATGATGACAATGTTTTACACACTTCTATATATAGGAAGAGCACTGACAGAAATACACTATTGAGGGCTGATAGTTTTCATACAAAAAGTCTCAAAATTAATATTCCCTTTGGCCAGTTTCAGCGTCTCAGACGCATTTGTGACAAAGGTACTGACTTTGAAGAGCAAGCTCAAGACATGAAATCAAGTTTTTGCGCAATAGGTTATTCTCCTGAGCTAATTGACAATGCCATAGTGAAGGCTCGCTCCATACCTCGGTCTGATCTATTAAAAAAGAAAAATAAGAAAACTGACCGAGCCAAGACTTACTCTAGACCTTGTTTCATCACCCAATATAGCAGTTGTGCCCAAAGAATGAAACAAATAATCAAATCTAATTGGAAGATAATACAGAGTGATTCAGTTTTAAGAAGTGTCTTTCCAGATCCACCCATTACTGTATTCCAGAGAGCACCATCTGTAAAGGATAAACTTGTAAGGAGCTACCTCCCTGCCCCTAAACAAAGAACATGGCTACAGACAGAGTTAAGAGGAACATATAAATGTGGTTCTTGTAAACATTGTGGAGGAGTTGTCCAAAGTAAGAGTCTGCATGACCCGAGAACACAGAGAGAATACAAGACGAATGATTTTATCAATTGCAATTCTGAATATGTGGTGTATTGTCTGAAATGCCCATGTGGATGTTTTTATGTTGGCAGGACGAAAAGAAAACTTAAAGAGTGTTTTTATGAACACAAGTATGCGATTAGAGTACAGAATGAAGATTATCCTATGGCCAAGCACTATAAGGATGTACACCAGTGACCCTTCAAGCCTGAAAATTCAAGGGGTTGAAATTGTAAAAACACCAATACGTGGTGGAGATAAACTCAAGTTATTACTGCAACGAGAGACTTATTGGATTTGGAAACTAAAAGCAATGGAATTTCCAGGCCTGAATGAGGAAATAGATTATGCACCGTTTTTGTAACTGTTTTCAGCTTTTCATGGTCTTGTAAGAAAATATAGGATCTATTTATAGGCTACTCTATGTATGTATGTAGATTGTGTAGTC